>NW_004567115.1:18433690-18450433 GCF_000260355.1 Condylura cristata
TAGTTATAATAGTTAAGATATGAGAACAACCTAAATCCCCATTGGCAGAACAATGAATTAAGAAAATGTAGTATTTATACATTAAAGAATAACACTTATCTATAAAAAAAAGATGAAAACTTGCACCTGGGACAGACAACATGGGTTGAACTGGAGATTATGCTAACTGAAATAATTCAGAAGGAGGTAAAGCGGTAAGAACCAGACGTTACTTGTGTAGAATACAGAGGGAGGGAAAAAGGAACTGACAAAACTAAACCAAACAACCTTAGAAAAGTGGCTACAGAACTGAGGTTACTTGGGGGGGGGGGGGGCAATAGGGTAAGGGTGGAAATCAAAAGGGTAGAGAGCCCAATAATCTAGGATAAAGGACTGTGGGTAGTTTGATGATAGGGTGTGGTATGGTAACAAACATTTGATGAGGCATGATCCTACACTCCTAAATCACATAAAGTGTTGTAAATCAATGTTACTTAAGTAAAGCGAGTCGGGGGGGGGGGAAAAGGATATACTTAAGACTATGGAATGAACAGTACATTTAAAAATGGTTAACATGGTAAATTTTATGTTGTATTTTTTATAATATAAAAGAATTCCTCAATTTACAACAAAAAATTCCAAATCACATATTGCATCGCATCACAGATTTTTAGATAATGGAATCTAAATTGAATTTATAAAGAGTGTCTTAGTATTGGTAGGAACCTTTTTATTATCCCTCCAGATATCCCAGTTTTGATGATGTTTATATAGCAATCTCAGGCTACTGGGGAATGTTTAGAGCCAGGAAGTGGCAATCTTTGTTTCACTGCCAATGTGCTTATATTCTTTTCTGACTTGATTCACTGCTTCTGTGGCTTTTGGTGTACAGGGTCACTGAATCAGATACAAAATTTGCTTTTTTTGATAAGAAAAGTTGGAAACAGCTGAATCTTCAAATAAACCTCATCCCTCACAGAGTTAAGTTCCCCAAGCATATTGCTAAGTTCTATTTTAACTTTTAACTTAGTTAATAGAACTAGCCCAAAAGGCTAAACCAATACCAAAACAAAACCTATTTTAAAAAGTAAAACATTTTTTAAAAACCTGTCCAAATTTAAACTAAGATCACAATAAGCATCACTTTTTTTCCACATGGATGACTATAAGAGGCAATAACAAGTGTTGGCAAGAATAACTGGAACCTTAATTACATTACTGAGGGTACTGCAAAATCGCACAGCTACTTTGGAAAAAAGTTTGTAGTCCTCAAAGGATTAAATCAAAAGTAGATAACTAATTGGATAATTAATCTATGAATATGTTATTGAGTAAACTTCCTTTTCACTGATTAGTAATGTTACAGTTACGTTAATTTAGCATTAGTCTTATATTTATCAATATTTCTCAGTTTTCTACTGAGAAACTGTTGTGGTCTATTAGTAATTGACAGTTTTTTGTGGTTTTCAAACTTCTCCCCTATAAATATAGTGGAAATTTCTTCCTAAGGGAAATACTATTAAGGGTCTTTCTGTCTGTCTTTCTGCCTTCCTATCAATCATCCATCCATCCATCTGTAGATAAAAGTAAGACACATTTCTGAATCACAGAAATTAATATTCTTCCCTCCCAACCCATCAAAATATCCCAATCTCCATCAACCTTCAAGATACTTTTTAGATTACTAGATTTCCACCATACCTTTTCCTCTTTGTTGGCACAAACCATTTTCATTACACATTTTGTCTTCCTTTTGGTAACTGCATGATACATTGGGGTAAAGGTGGTTGAATAGGTCTTCACATTTTCTTTTCCATACTTATAAATGGCTTCATCTATAATGCACAGAAAAAAAGCATCTGTCAAAAGCAGAACACTGAGCTATCATAGAGAAAGATGACTGGAAATACGTAACTTGAATTAAGTCATGAGGAAAAATAGCAAATAACATCACAATGATAAATGTTCAAGTCATAAAAGACAAGAAAAGCTTAACAATTTTTCTCCTTAGTTAAAGAGGAAATATGAAAACTAAATTTTACCTTGGACTAAAACCAGGACTTGAGAAAAAAAATGTTAATGACATTTCAGATAACTGACAAAATTTGCATAGGGGGGACTACTGTGGTGAGGATTATTAGGACTTTGGTGGTGTATGGTATTACCATTTGAAAAGGTATGAACCAACCTGTACTTCTAAAACATAGTTATAAACCAATGTCATGTCAATTTAAAATAAATAAAGATTTTGCAGGGAGAAGGAAATCACAAAAGACTTTTATTGTAACATCTACCTTCTGTGAGTCCCACTGTCCCAATCGGAGGGTGGCTGAACACAACTGTGGGAATGTTGCTATAGTCCAACTTGGAATCTGCTTTGCACTCAAAAAGTCTATGGGCAAGTTTTCGGCCTGCAGCTATTGCCACTGAAAAGATACAGTAAAAGCAGAGGTTGGTTTATTTTTCATTTTAGCACAGCAAAATGGCTCTAACCATTTATTTATCAGGCTTAACATACTGAGGAGTTTTATGCCAGTGCTCATTATAATATCCAGTTCAAAATAATAAAGACAAATGCCTTTGCTAACAATTCAAAACTATCAGCTTACATACATTCTGTACATTCTATTACTACATGAACACAAAAGACATGTTTACAAGCCCCAATTATCTAGTAATTTAACTACTAAAGAATGTTACTTTTATTTAATATTTATATAACAAGCAAGTTTCAATCATCTTCAGCTGTGCATCATTAATTACCATATTCATTTCATAGTACAATAATATAATACAAATATTAATGCAATACAGAAGTGATTTATGTGATTAAAGTGATTAATGAACACTGAATTAGGTATCAGAGGACCTGTCTTCTTGTTTCCCAGTTCTTGCAGCAATTCTGACATGTCAGTCAAGTCATTTATTTAATAACTGTTTCTTAACTAATAAAATGGGAATATTAACACTGCATTGCTATCTCAGAGCTTGGTTTATTTAATTTTTGTTAAGCTTTTTTCTTTTTAAGTTTCTTCTCTTATCCTGGTTTTAGTTTTATAAGTTCAGTAAAAACATCAGTTGTTAATTTTACTGTTTTCAAATTGACAGTTTTTGCTCCCAAGTAAGGTGTCAATAGTATATACCACAAACTTCCATTATTTTGAAATAATTTCAACTGTTACATTATGTTAGGAAGTTTCAGAAACTTCCTTATTTTGGTTTTGTTAAGAGAAATTCCTAAAGGTATTAAAAGGAATTGGGTGTGTTGTTGGGTTAGGTTTCCATGCTGAGGAGAGACAGTGAGCCCTCTGGAAAGTTGGTGAAGTCACACAGGTTACAGAGTGAAAGTGGATGGAATGATGTCACTAATAAACAAAAGTGGCACAAGTAGCTTGAAACAGTTACATAGGAAGTAGGTTGAAATATGGAATGCAGGGAGTAAGGAACAATAATTTATCAAAAATGAACTTTCATTCTAGAATGCCATTATAAATTACATCTCAAAGTCATTTCCTTCCACTGTCATCAACAAACAACTCAAATTCTAACTTATTCGGAGGTTGACTATATCATCCATATAAAAATTCCAGTCTTCATTTAGCATTTTAAACATCTTTTAAAGAAAAATACTTATTCAGAAAATGCCAGGAACCCAATCAACATCTATTTCAACACATTCTAATCATTTTGACATTATGACACTCATCCTTTTCACTTGGTTTAAACTGACTTTACTATCAAAGGCTGAACGGTTCTAGGTAACACACAGGGCCGCCCTTGCCCAAGAAGAAAAGGAACATTACCTGGAGTCAGAAGAGCTTTTCCACACACATCCCCAACCGCGTAGATGCCTTTTACATTAGTATTCTGGAATTCATCTACTGTGATATGACCTTTGTCATCAGTTTGAATCCCCTAAAATTGTGAAGGGACATCATGTAAATATTTGGCCTCTCTACAAAACCTGGCAGATCAAATCTCTGGATCTACCCTCAATTCTAGAACCTCTTCAGCCTGAATCATCAAGAGACCACAAGATTTGGGCCACCCTGGTGGTATAAGGGGTTAAGTCTCAGTATTATGAAACTACTGGCAGCCAAGAATTTGATCCCTGGCCAGGGACACATGGCCCAGCAGACATCTCCTGTCTCACCTGTTGCTCCCCACAGCAATGCATTTCAGGGGATCTGCATGTTCTGCTCCCCTCTGTCTCTGGTGAATTCTCTCACCCTTCAGTGCTTCTGGCCTACACCCCAATTCTTGTATGCATAAATAAATAAAGTAAATCTTTTTTCAAAAACAACAAAAAAAGAAACTGCAAGAATCAAATGAATGGCGATTATAACATCTTTTCAAGCTGGCATTTTTTTAAATGGAGCTTTCCATTTATTATTTTGTATGCCAGTAAGAGTTGGGGTGTAGGCTAGAGGTATGGGAGTGGGAGGCAGTAAGAGGATTTACCAGAGACAAAGTGGGGAGCAGAACAGGTGAATACACTGAGATATGCTGCAGAGGGGAGCAGCAGGTAAGAGAGGAGAGGTCTGCTGCATGTTGTGGGTCGGCTCCTTGAGTGGGGATCAAACTCATGCCACAGTGGCTCGAGATAGCTTGACAGTGCTGAGAATTTAAACACCAGGGCAGCCCTGGTGTTTTCTATTTTAGCATTTGGTGAACAAAATACAGCTTTGTGAACAAACCCAGTACTAGACCAACCAAAAAAGTGAATAAAGCAATAAAAACAAAAAGTTGAGGGTTGCCTCTAATTAGGCACCAAGGTCAGGCCTGCCCCTACTTTTTAAAAGAAGTGGTGCTTTTTGTTCCATATCTTTTGTTAAATTTAAAAGGTAAATATTGTATACAATTTTGGTATTTTAATAGGACGTGACTTTGTAACATATAATTCAAAGGACCAGGTAAATGTTAAAAGGAATCAATTATCAGATGTGCTAATTGCTGTGCCTTTACAGTCCAACAGTCCAACTATGAAAGTGTTTTTTGACTTTCTCCCCTGAAGCACTCCTACAAAAGCAGGCTAACAAGGGGCTCCCCGGCAGTACAGGGGTTAAAGATAGTGCTATCAAACTACTGTCAGTCACTGCAACATGAGTTCAATCCCTGCCAGCAGAGGGATCTCCATCTCTTGTCTCACACTTCTCAGCATTGTTATTTCAGTGTATTTTCCTGTTCTGCTTCCCACTCTGTCTCTGGTGAATCCTCTCAACACCCACCCCTCCACACACATACACCTCTAGACTGTTATTTTAAATAAATAAATATATAGATAAAGCAAGCAGGCTAACTCTCACATTAGCAGGGCATAGCCTGAAATGGTCATTAAAAACAAATACCTTTAAACCTTACTATTTTTACTTTTACAAGTCAAAGCAAGTAACACATTCTATTCTGAAATATAGAGATGTTTCCTTTAAATTATTTTTCCTATATAATGAATCAAATTTTGCTCCAAGATGTGTCATATTCATTTTATGGCTCAGCAGATCTGAAGTATATAGATTACCATGTAAGCCGTAGCAAGCTTTGCTATACACAGCTCGCACAAAGTAGGTAATATGGTAGTTAAGAGCCAATATAGACCTAAATTAAAATCTACTCATCCACTAACAAGATTGAAGCCTTGGGTAAGTACTTACTATTACTTAATCAAGAAATATTTGGGCTTCTAATACAAATAAGGCATTAACCTAGTCACTGTGAATACACTGGTGAATAATATAGACATTCTTCCTACCCCCTAAACTTTAAAAGCCCAATGAATTATTTATTTTCTTTGCGTGGTTAGTTCCCTCATCTTTTCCCCCATAGAGCTACTAGCAATACTACACACATACTGACAAGACTTATACATAGTAATAACTTCATTTGCATTACACAAATGCATCATAATACTAAATGCAAATGAAAAATTTTCCTGCATTTAAAAAAGATTTCAGTAAATATAGCCGAAAACTGGGCCTTTATTGATATCCCTATCAATAAAATGGCAAAATTGCTGAGAGATTAAAAGTTGGCTGACTAGGGCCCTCCCTGGTGGCGCAGCGGGTTAAAGCACTGCACTGAGAAGCTAAAGCCACTTCCGCATGAGTTCGATTCCTGCCTGCCCCGGAGGTGACCACATGGCGTGGCAGACCTCTCCTGACCCGCCCGCTGCTCCCCTCAGCAGTGTACTTCGTCGATCTGCCTGTTCTGCTCCCCGCTCTGTCTCTGGTGAAGCCTCTCACCGCCCCTGAGCCTCTGGCCTGTATCCCAGTTCTGTATGTACAAATAAATAATTAAAAAAAAAAAAAAAGTTGGCTGACTAGTATTGTTAATATGAAAATAGGTAACAAGCCATGGGGATTACAACTGAGATGAAAAATGCACAAAATGAAGAGTGATGGAAAAAACATTTTTTTAAATAATTAAAAAAGAAACTAGGCCCTCCCTGGTGGTACAACGGGTTAAAGCGCAGCACTACGAAGCTATCACAGCCACTGCAGCATGAGTTTGATACCCAGCCAGGGAGCTGCCCCACATGGCATGGCAGATCTCTCCTGAATCATCCACTGCTCCCCTCTGCCTGTTCTGTTCCCTACTGTCTCTGGTAAATCCTCTCACCCACATCTCTAGCCTGTACTCCAGTTCTATATGCATAAATAAGTCTTTTAAAAGAAAAACAGATAACTAGTTTTTACTAAACTTCATTGAAAGTGACATTAAAAACAACTAAAATATTTCCCTGATTTTTTTTTCATGATGAGAGATATACCTTCTACAGAAAAAGGAATTTACACTGTAACACATTAATTTAGAATATAAACCATAATGTTTTATGCTGTTGAAGAGGTTCCATTAAATATAAAAATCTCAAATATATAAAATAGTGAGCAAATTAGAAAAATCATCTCATGAATAACAGTTGGTTATTACATTAAAATATAAATTGGGTCTCCTTGGTGGCCTAGTGGATAAGTCTCAGCGCTTACCACCTCCACAGCCTGAATCTGATGTCCATTCAGGGAACCAACCCACATAAGGCACAGTAGACCTCTGCTGTCTCATCCGCTGCTCCCCTTAACACTGTATTTCAGGCAATCTGCCTGTTCTGCTCCTCTTTCCCCACTACACCCCAGTTCTTCAATGCAAAATTAAATAAAAATCTTAAATGAATAATTATATTTTTAAATGGAAGTTAGTTAGTGTCTATGCTAATAACATTGCTGTGCTTTCCTGCATACCTTTCTCTATAACCCAATAAAGCAAAGACTATTTTTATTCCCACATTTAAGTGAAGCAAATCACACTTAATAGTAATTAAACTGCTTCCTTAAGGCCATGCAACTAGAAATAATAGGACTAAAGTTCAAAGTTGGGTCAAACTCTGAGACCCACGCCCCAAGCTAGTATAACTACTTTCCTTCCAAATTTAAAAGAACAAATAAGAATACTAATTATAGCACTGGTAGCTTCGTGTCTGTTTCCAACCTTGAGTATTACAATTGCCTAGAATGAGTTACACACCCAGCAATTGGGATTAAAGCTGCAGACAATAAAGAATAATTACAGGGTTTTACAGGAACAAGTATCATAGCAAAAAGGAAATCTCTAAGGAGGTAAGGCCAGCTAGGAAACTGCTGGGCAGTCTAGATTAGGTGGTGGGGATCTGACCTAAGGTGAAGGCACTAGAAAGGGAAAAGACTCTTCTTTTAATATCAAAGGAAAAAAGCAATGGAATTTTAATGACAAACTGGACGTAAGTAAAAAAAAAATCTAAGAGAACCCATCCTAGTTTTGGGAACAGGGTTTGGTGGTGAAAAAGCACAGGTGGAAAAAAACAGATTCAGGAAATGTTCTGAGCAGACTAAGTCATCTTACCAGTTTTTCTAAATTCAGGCTCCTGGAATTTGGGTCCCGCCCAATGGCCCAGAGCAGGCAGTCAACATCTGGAATCGTGGTCAAGGTGGGTTTTCTACCAGGAGCTGAAGTAACCATACAGAGTTCTAAACCTGAAGAAGTCTTCTTAACTTCCTTGATCTGTTGACAAATAAAATGTTTTATCTGAGGGAGGAAGCAAAGCAAATAAAGAGCAAACTAGAACCCTTAACATGGAAAAAAAATCCAGGGAATCTTACTCATTGACACATTGACTTCTCCCAAAGGCCATTCACACTCCCTAGAACCCAACCTTTTTCCCAGATTGCCACAAATCATCCAGTCAATGATGAGACATGTTAGCTCATGTCACTACCATAAGGCTTCAGCTTAAAACTAGGTATTTTAAACTGTGCTCTTTACAGATTAGGAAAGAGGTTAAGACTCCAGCTAGAAGAGTGAGCCCCATCTAGAGTTTAGTGATGATCCAAAGGTGACTCTGACCTGCCTGTTACCACCATCTAGCATTTTTACTTTCACAACGTAGGTTCACATTCATATTCCACTTGACATGACCTTTGCTGAAAGGGAGAAGATATGTTAAAGAGGATACTTCTTACAGGGCTAATTCTTAAAGAAAACTCTGAAATGTAGGTGATTCCCTGAGAGGTCAAGTATTTTGTAATTCATTCTATAGAAATTAAAAAGGATATGCGTTAAAAAATAAACTCCAAAATAAATAAATGAACTCCACAGGCCCTCCCTAGTGGCACAGCAGGTTAAAGCACAGCACTAAAAAGCTAAAGTCACTTCAGCATAAGTTTGATCCCCGCCTGCCCTGGAGGTGACCCACATGGCACGCAGACCTCTCCTGACACTCCTGCTGCTCCTCTCAGCAGTGTACTTCGTGAGTCAGCCTGTTCTGCTCCCCACTCTGTCTCTGGTGAATCCTCTCACCACCTCTGGCCTGTACCCCAGTTCTGTATGCATAAATAAATAAGCCTTTAAAAAAAATAAACTCCACAATATTTTTTTAATAATTATGTTCAATAAGAAGCTAAGCACAAAAATTAGTTTTAGTTCTAACAAATGAAATGCAACTACCAGAATTCTAATCTTTTATGCCCTAATATCACTAACATCAATGAGAGATATGTTTTCTTAGGACAAAGAACTGGTTGTACTACTGAAAGAAATAGACAGGTTTTTTTAATAAAGATAATCGGGTGAAGCCAAAAGCAAAAAGCATGATTCATCACAGATAGATCAGCAAGGGCTGTAACCATGCCAGGGGCTTGGTCGTACCTGGGAGAACTTCAGGACTTCTATGCCAGCATTCTCCAACTCTTCAGTGCAGTTTGAACTGATTAATGAATCAAAACTTCTAAGTACCTATATACAAACAGAGGCAGCAGGGTGGTAGGAAAGGAATGAAACTTGATTAGAGCTCTGTTATAAACTTCAAAAGGAAATTTCAGGGCCCTCCCTGGTGGCGCAGCGGGTTAAAGCACAGCACTGAGAAGCTAAAGCCACTTCCGCATGAGTTCGATTCCCGCCCCAGAGGTGACCCACATGGAGTGGCAGACCTCTCCTGACCCGCCCACTGCTCCCCTCAGCAGTGTACTTCGTAGATCTGCCTGTTCTGCTCCCCGCTCTGTCTCTGGTGAAGCCTCTCGCCGCCCCTGCACCTCTGGCCTGTACCCAGTTCTGTATCCATAAATAAATAAATCTTTAAAAAAAAAGGAAATTTCAGTTTTATATTTGCTCTTATGTCTTTGTAAACAGTTTTAATAAGTCCTCTGTTTTCCTAAGTCACCACCAATGTCTCTGATTTCACCAACCTCTGTTTGAGATTTTAGATCTTCATACCTCTGTTATCTTTGACATGTTCCTCTCCTCCCTAGTTTGCTTCTTTTATTCTAAACGTTTAAGGGCTTTTCTCTTTCAGTTGGGCCAGTTTTCATTCTGATATGACCTAAAGGAAGATTCCTTCACAAAATCTCCTTATCTAGGCAGAAAAGTCAAGTTTAACCTATCCTTCTAGTGCTCCTACAATTTTATTTTTCTGATGAGGCAATTGAAGTTGTAAGAAGTGGAGTGATTTTCATTTTAAAAGACTAGAGTTGGGCCTCTCTGGTGGTGCAGGGATTAAAAACAACACTATGTAACTATCAGCAACTACTGCAGCACAAGTTTGCTCTCCCAACAGGGAAGTGACCTACATGGTGCAGTAGACCTGTCTTGTCTCTCCCACTGCAGTGTATTTTAGTACATCTGCCAGTTCTGTTCCCCACTCTGTCGCTGATGAATCCTCTCACACCTCAGATCTCTGGCATGTACCCTGGTCCTTATATGCATAAATTAATAAGTCTTAAAAAAGTAAAAAAGAAAGAACTAGACTTAAGATTCAAATTGACATGGGTCTGATTCTTCAAGTCAAGTTCTTTCCACAATATTATGCACTTTCTTTTTTCCACTTCACAAATGTGGAAGCCAATTACAAACACTACTAGGACTATGACTACTGTGTGCCTACCAGGACAGACAACTTTCTCCATATCCTGAGACAGCACAGAGAACAAGGGATAGGAAGCCATTCACTTGCTACATCTCTCACATAAGTTTATGGTATCATTAAAGTAGGCAGTAAAGGAGCCCTCCCTGGTGGCGCAGCGGGTTAAAGCACAGCACTGAGAAGCTAAAGCCACTTCCACATGAGTTCGATTCCCGCCTGCCCCGGAGGTGACCACATGGCGCGGCAGACCTCTCCTGACCCGCCCGCTGCTCCCCTCAGCAGTGTACTTTGTTGATCTGTCTGTTCTGTGCCCCGCTCTGTCTCTGGTGAATCCTCTCACCCTCCACATCTCTGGCCTGTACCCCAGTTCTGTATGCACAAATAAATAAATCTTTAAAAAAAAAAAAAAGTAGGCAGTAAAGAGACTCTTTCCTTTACTCAGAACCAAGACTCATCAATCCCCTCATTAGACACTTTTTTAGTTCAGATGGGAAGTTAGGGGCAACTGGTTAGTTACATCTCAAAAGGCACTTACATATTGTTCAATATTTTTATAACAATATTCTCATACTTCTTTTTTTTCACAGCAAATCATTCACTTACGTCTATTAGGACACTATCTTTCTTTATTGTAAGGTAATAGATATCTTGAGTATCTATTTTGTGGGATTTACTCCAAAAGATGTTAGGAAGATATAATGATGCCTATTGCCACCTCTGTTCCCTTTCTAGTAGAGAAGAAAGATTTGTAACTCTCTAAGTTCAACCGAAATAAGCACTATAAATTTGCTTATTCATTTACTTCATCATCAAACATTTATTAAGCTCTACTCTATGTAAGACAAAATGTTAGATTAAAAGGAAGATTGATAATTAACTTGAAGGATGTGCAGATAAGGGAGCTTAGAAGAGACAGATAGTGCAGCCAGAGAAAACACAAAGTAGGCTTCATGAGGACTGTGGTATTTGCACTGGCTCTTGATACTTGGAAAGGGAAAGTACTTGAGGTAGAAGAGTCCTTAAAAATAAGGAAATGGAAGAGAAGAAATGTGAAGAAAAGCAGCAGAGTATAAGGTTAAAGAAAGGTAAACTCTGGAAGATAGGGACCGTATCTGACAAGATCACTTACTAAGGGCTCAGAAAATATTCCAAATGATGCTTAAACCTCATAAATCACTAGAGTGATCAGTATGTGCCAGAAAATATATTTGTGGAGGACTTGGTGGTGGTGACAGAGGTGATCATGATGATAGTGATTTGGTAAAAGGGTTGATGGAAGAAAGATACTCAGTAGAAAAGATTATGAGAAAGTGAATGGAAAGTCCATATTTTCCCTACAAATTACTGCTAAAGGCTTACCTGAATTCTACTTAAGTAACATAACATCAAATATCAGGCATAAGGGCAACCGCATAAATGATAATGCAGTAGATTTAATAGGCAATTAAAGCAATTAAAGAAGGCAATGATCTAATGAGTAATGAAGTTGCTTAAAAAGAAAAAAGGCCCAATTAAGGACAAGTAAAACCGGTAACAAAGTAAATTGAAGACACACAAGTAAACTATAGAGTTTAGTATTACAGAATAGAATCAATGGCTAGTATTAAGTAGAATTGGAAGCTTTAAATTTATTTGGTGTGATCATGCTTAGTGAGATAAGCATGAAGACAAAGAAAAATACCAGATGGTTTTGCTCATAGCAGGAGTATAATGAACCAGGCGAGAAAATAATAAGAATAATGAACAGTCATATACCAGAGATATTTTGTGGGGGTGGAGTGGGGAATAGGATCAAAAACGAGGTGCACTGGACTATGGTGATGGCACATGGGTGACTCGGTGATGGGAAACCCATAGGGATTACAATTGCGATTAAAAAAAATGTACAAAATGATGTAAAAATAAACTGTTATATTATTAAAAAAATTTATTTGGTGCTTACATGAATAAACAATCTTACTGGTATCTCCAGTAGACAGTGTCATTATCATTTATTCATTTTCCTTAACTACCCTATGCTTGCCTATGGAATTCAATTAATATGAAAATCTTATGAAGGCTTAAGTTAATTAGGAGCTATATGAAGTCTGTAGCATATTATGATTGAAATAGTAGAATCAACATAATCTGTTTTTGCTACCAGGATTATTATTCATTCCCAAAATTCCCATTATTTTACGGAAATTATATTTCCAGTTGGATGTCAACATTACAATGATGACTTCCATTACTACCCTAAAGGTGGCTATTCATCATTAATGTTATTAGATGAAATTATCCTTTAAAATAGTTATCATTGTCTAACAACTTTACTTAGATCTCATTTTTTTTTCTCTACAGATTATGTGATACCACACATTCACTGCCTTTTGAGATGTAACTAACCGTTGGCCCTAACTTCCCATCTGAACTAAAAAAAAAATGTCTAATGGGGGGGATTGATGAGTCTTGGTTCTGAAGACATGGTTTCTTCAGAGTAGATCTAGAATGGGGTACCTTGAGACAGGAAGAAGAGGGAGATGAGCCTTACCCACTGGGCATAGTGGAGGGCAAAAGTCAAGAGGATGTGGCTCTCTATACATACAGGAATCATCCGCTTTGATAAACTTCTTTGGTTTATTTATTTATTTATATATTACATTCAAATTAACATCCCTCTGTCTCCTTCCTTCCAATTTGCTGGATAATGCCCAGCAAAGCAAAACAATGTTATTAGACCTACATCTTCATGGAGTTAATTATATTTCAATTCTTAAAGCCAGGGAGAAAGTTCTTCGGAGTGTATGCTGACTGGGATTATTGGTTTCCTTTGCCTCTTCCATTTGCACAAATAATCCATAATTAAAATCATTAACATTTGAGTGTTCAGAGATCTGAAAATTCTATCCCAAAGATAGAACAGATTGAGCCCAAGTCACACACTTGACAAGAACAGCCAGATTCTTAGAGGTCAGAACTTAGGCCAACCCTCTTGCTACTGCCATGTCTCTGAAAGCTCCAATATTGTACCACAACCCATTGGGCTCAGCAAAACATTAAAATACAGTATCTCATCAAGTAATGCCAAACATAGAAGCTGCATTTTTGCAGAACAAAGATTGGCTGGGCCTTGCTCAGAACTTAGTTCACTGTCAGTTATGATACCAATGAACAATCAGAAAACTTCACTTGGTTTTAATTTCTTACTCTATAAGGTTTGAATAGACAATCTATTAGCTTCCTTTATTATCTTGTTAAATTGTGATTGAAAAAATATGTAACATTAAATTTACCAACTTTACCATTTATAAGTACACAGTTAGATTTCACACTGTTGTACAACAAATTCCCAAACTTTTTCTCATTTCAAAATGGAAATTTTATACCCACTGAACTACTCATCATTTTTCTTCCTCCCCCAAGTTTTTGGGAACCACCATCCTACTTTCTGTCTGTAAGTATGACTGTTCTAGATGCTCACATAAGAGGAACCATTGCAATATTTGACTTTTTTGGTCTGGCTTATTTTATTTCATATAACATTCTCAAAGTTCATCCATGTTGTAGCATGTCTGAGCATCCTTCCATTTTAAAGCTCAATAATATCCCACTGTTAGAATTCACCACATTTTGTTTATCCATTCATCCATCAGTGGACATTGTGGTTGCTGCCATCTCTTGACATTATTAATAATGCTGTCATAATATTGGTGTGCAAATATTTTTAATAAGTTTCCTTTTTATGCAGAGAATTAGCAAATATACTAAGTATTAACAATCTAGCACTATCTGATCATGTGAAACTGATTTTCAGAATAAGAGATTAACCAGATAGCCAGTTAATTTAGTATTTATATTTAAACCTCCGTGTCTCCTAATCAAGGTATCTGATACTAGCTACCACTTGATGATGAAACTACCAGCTAGTATGATCACACCAAAATCATTAGTATCAATAGTGAATGGTATCTGGGAAGCACATAACATCTAATTCAAGTAGCTAGAAGAAAGCCCCACCAGGACCAAACCAGCTGACTTCTACATGCTTCACACCTTTATTTTAAAGACAAAATAAAATTCTCAGTATAGGTTCTTAAAAAGATTAACATCAGGCAGCAGTCTTCTGCCCACCTCTACTTATGCAGGTGCTTCTTTCCACCCACTCTCTCCCTCTGCAGGGCGGAGCCTCCTGCCTGCCCATGACCTGTACCATGCCGGGACTTCTCTGCACTGACCTCCCTCAGCAGAGGTCACTCTCCTATGGCAACCATGCAGGTCTCTCTGCAAACCAGCCCCTTCCAGGGCAGCTCTCCCTGCCTGCTTGTGCCTATGTAAGTGTCCAAGATTCCTGTCCTTTTCCCTAATAAACCTACTCTTTAAATTAAAAAAAAAAAAAAATTAACATCAGGGAAAAAGGAGAGAAAAGTACAGATTTTACCTTATCATGCCGTATCATTAGTGATGTCTTAGAACCCAGGGCTGCAAGGATCCCAGCTATCTCCACAGCAATGTAACCTGCACCAACAATGACGCTGCGACTACAATAAGAGCACAGGGTAAATATTTTTAAATTCAGTAAACTTATTTGAAAAAACTTATTATTTATAGGAGAGTGTTTTTTAAACCTGTGGTTTCCAGTGATTTAAGGTAAAGGTACGAGCATGGGTTATTAGTCACCCTTTGTGAAGGTTTTTCTAAAAGCACAGGATTAAGACCTCAAATTGGACTAACAGCATCAGCCAAGGGAGCAGTAGGGTTGAGCAATAATGGCTCCAGAGTGAGTGTTACTCATAAATCAACAGACTAACAGGGTCCCTCCCCAATTCGTAGGTGTCATCTTTTATCATGAGTGAAGACAGGAGCCCTTTAACCTAAAAAACATGTCGTTGGCAGCTTCCTCAAATTATAAAACAATCTTGTTCATTTTCTTTTTTCTCTCCCCATATCTAAATCTATGACAGAAGTTTACTAAGGTTATTTGAATAAACACACAGAAAGGGCAATCATAAAAACTCAATTTTTGTGAGTCTGACAGCACCTTCAGTTACCAAGATGCCTCTGCATGAGTAATTTTAAAAACCAGAATCAATTACTTTAGGCAAGTTATTACTTGATGCTGCCCTAGCTTCATGAAAAAAGACAGTTTTAGGACTTTATTGTTATTTTTCAAAAACACTCTGTATTTGATTCTGGCTCTAAAATTTCTGCAGAGCCTCCCTGGTGGTGCAAGTAGTTAAGTCTCAGCACTCTGAAGCTATCAGCAGCCACTGAAGCACAGGGAGCTGACCCACATGGTGCAGCAGACCTCTCCTGTCTCACCCCACAGTTTGCTGCTCCCCTCGCAGTGTATCTCAGTCAGTCAGACTGTTCTGTTCCCATTCTGTCTCTGGTGAATCCTCTCACCCCTCTGCACCTCTGGCGTACACCCCAGCTCTTGTATGAATAAATAAATAAATCTTTAAAGAAAGTAAAAAAAGAAATTTCTGCAAAGGCGCAAAAGACTTGACTCCTTTGTTTAGAGGTCTTATTGGATGAGTACCCAAGGCCCTAAATTAGGAGAACAGAATTCAGGAAATGTCTACCTTTAATGGCTGGAAAAGAAAGGAATAAGAAATGTTAGCAGCAGACACTAAGGAAGAATTGAGGGCATGAAGGAAATCAGCTCACCTAGGCAATTCTTCCAGTTGAAAAAATCCATCACTGGTTATTCCCAGGCTAGCACCTATGTAGAAAAATGCAAAATAGATCACACAGACCAAGCTTTCTTTTGTAAAGTAATCACAACATTGTATGCAAGAACCAAACACTTTCTGCCATCACACTCTGTGTTTTGACAAATTTTGTTGAAGTCTACACTTGGAAGGCTGCCAAGCAGATCTTCCCAGAATCAACATTTAAATTTTCCCTTTAGAAATAGGATCAGTGAAACTTCTGAGGGTCTCTGATCTTCTGAGCTTCCATGGAATAGTCTCCTTGAAAGCTGTCTTTCACTCTCCTACCAAATTTAGGTGGGGAACCTTTAGCTCAATCTTGGCCCTCACCTCTGTTTTTTTGTTCATAAGTTTTGATCAACTTTTCAAGTTGTAGTTCTGGTTTTGACCTTCTCCTCATGTTCCAGGACCATATTTCTAACTATCCCACTATGTCATTCTGCTCTGCATCAAACTCAATATATCTAGAATTAAATTAACTTTTATTTCCCAAAACATATCCCTCTCTCAAATTTACCACTTCCCTTAAAAGGCCCACCTTCTGGGCCCTCCCTGGTGGCAGCAGGTTAAAGCACAGAACTAAGAAGCTAAAGCCACTTCAGCATGAGTTCGATCCCCGCCCTGGAGGTGATCCACATGGTGCAGCAGACCTCTCCTGACCCACCAGCTGCTCCCCTCAATGCTGTACTT
>NW_004567115.1:18450923-18452475 GCF_000260355.1 Condylura cristata
ATAATGGACCAGGCGAGAAAATAACAAGAATAATGAACAACCATATACCAGAGACATTTTGCAGGGGTGGAGTGGGGAATGGGATCAAAAATGGGGGGGAGGAGAGGGAAGTGCACGGGATTTTGGTGATGGCACAAGGGTGATGTGGTGATGGAAAAAAAAGAAATGTACAAAATGATGTAAAAATAAACTGTTATAAAAACAAAAAAAGGCCCACCTTCCACCAAGAATCTCAAGTCTTGAGATAGTGATAGTGATTCCTCCTCTCAAGACCCCCAAAACAATAAATATACCCATATCTTGTAACAACCTTTTGACAAACATGGGGGAGGTAATCTCTGCCATGCTGAGAAGTAAAGACTGAGGCTCTTGCAGACTTTTCCTCCACAGCTAGATGAAACATCTGTCTTGTCCTTTTATGAGGCTCCACTGAAGACAATTACATTTAGGTTCTGTTGAGCTCTTCTCTCATAGCTTGTCCAAGAGAATGAACCACCCCTTTGCATGGTTTGTAAGGTAGAAAACACAGTAAACTTCTCTGTTATTAGCAAAACTAAGCCTTTGGAAGACTCACCCGGGATCTGGCTCTCCTGAGGATGGGAGGGCACACCACCTGTGGCAATCAGGATGTGTGGAGCAGTATATTTTTTTCCATTGACCTCTACTGTGGGTTTGGGATCACATGTAAAAGCTGCATGGCCATGGATGACATCTATATGGGACTGAAGAAGAAATCATAACATTAGTCTCTTTTTAAGAGTTAAAAAAAGAGAAAGAAAAAAACTACCTACTGCAACTTTTTAGATCTTTTAATTTCTGTGCTGAGGATTATATTTGTTTGCTAATGCCAAAGACTGATGCTTGAGTTTTTGCAGAACTTCTGACAATTAATACTTAGGTAAGGGGGTTGCCATTTATACTGAAGTTGTACAGTAAGTAGAAATAAAGTGCCTCCCTGATGGCCTAGGGATTAAGTCTCAGCACTATCACCTGAAGGGCCTGAGTTTGACCCCTGGCCAGGGAGCTAACCCTCTTATGGTGCAACAGACCTCTCTTGTCTTGCCCATGGCTGCTCTCGCAGTGTATTTTTGTAAATCTGCCTGTTCTGCTCACAACTCTCTGGTGAATGTTCTCATTCCTCACACCTCTGGCCTACACTCCAGTTCTTTCTGGTCAAAAAATATATGTAAGTAACCTATCCCTAAAAGGGAAAAAGATACTATCTTTATCCTGAAAGTAAAGGCAGTTCCTTTCACTTGCAAAGAAAACACACTATTGAAAATGATGGAGTAACAGAAGGCTGAGAAAAATAAAAGGATGAAGATAAAGAGAGCAGAGGCAAAGAGAAATGCTTTGGCCAAAAGACAATGCCATGCTTTTGTTTTCTTAAATAAATATGAAGAATCTCACAAATGTACATGTCAATCAAGTTCAATGCTGAAAATGCTGAGAATTCAGATTTTCTCTTACAGGAATCCTTGTGACAGGGCTTCTATTTGGGGATTGCTCAAAAGCTTCTTCCAATCACAATACGGGTATTGGCATGCAAAAT
>NW_004567115.1:18454260-18518180 GCF_000260355.1 Condylura cristata
ACAGCACAAGAGGCTTAAGCCACTTCCGCATGAGTTCGATCCCCGCCTGCCCCGGAGGTGACCACATGGCGTGGCAGACCTCTCCTGGCCACTCCCCTCAGCGGTGTGCTTCTTCCTCTGCCTGTTCTGCTCCCTTTTCTGTCTCAGGTGAATCCTCTCACCCTCCATATCTCTGGCCTGTACCCCAGTTCTATATGAATAAATGAATAAAAATCTTTAAAAAAAAGAAAGAAACAACAGCTATATTCAAAGGCTACATTTTCTTTTAATCTTTTTAAATTTATTTATTTATGTATACAGAACTGGGATACAGGTCAGTTATAGAGGGTGAGAGGACTCACCAGAGACAGAGTGAGGAACAGACAGGTAGAAGGACTGAAATACACTGCTGAGGGGAGCAGTGGAAGAGTCAGAACAGGTCTGCCGCGCCATGTGGGTCACCTGCCTGGCCAGGGATCAAACTTGGGCTGCAGTGGCTGTGATAGCTTGATACAACTGTGCTTTAACCCGTTGCACCGGCAGGGAGGGCCCCAAAGGCTACATTCTAGTCTAGCTGGATGTGGCAGCATATTCCAGCAAAGAACAACTCCTTCTCAAAGTCCAAAACTCAGCACACTCACCTTGGTTAGATTATTTTGATAGATGGTGTTCAGGCGGCTTACATAGGCATCCCGCTTTTCCTTGATGATGCTGCAATGAAACCTGAGTCAGTCCTGAGAAACAAGATTCTCCTCTGTCAGTTGAGTAACTAGTTCAGGGTACCCTGATCCTCAGCACTGCTGAATAGAGAATGCCCGACTATCAGCAAGAGCCTAGTGAGTGAATGTCTCTGAAGACAGATGTCCCTTCTCATGTCCACTTGCCTCCCATGTCTACAGAACCCTTATTCTACCTCATGGAGAACTGCTCAGTGGCCATCCTTGGCATGTAAATTTCTGTCTTCACAGAAGATAAGAACAGTTTTGGTACAGTGTGTGTGGTCATCACTCAATAAATATTTTCTGAATAAATGGATCTACTAAAACTTGTTAAACTTCAACTAGTTTATGACAGTTCCTTAAAAAGCTAAACATTAAACTGCCTAGCAATTCCACTTAACCCAAATGCTCTTTCTTAAACCCAGTACAACTGAAAACAGGGACTTGAGACCAATGTTCATTGTGGTATTATGAGCAATTAACAAAAGGTAAAAACAACTCAAAGTCCACTGAAGAAAGGCTGAAAAAAATGAGGTATATAAATATAATGGAATATTACTTAACTTTAAAAATAAATGTTCTCAAACTGCTAAAAATGGAGGTTCCATATGACCCAGCAGTCCCACTCCTAGATATCAACCCAAAAGACACAAAAACACTTATTCAAAAAGACACCTGCACCTCCATGTTTACTGCTGCTTTATTTGCAATTGGAAAGACATGGAAACAACCCAAATGCCCAAAAGTAGATGACTGGATGAAAAAGATGTGGCACACACACACAATGGAATATTACTCAGCGACCAAAAAGATAAGCATATGCCTCTTGCAGCATTATGGATGGAGCTGGAAAAGGTCATACTTAGTGAAAAAAGCCAGAAAGAAAAGGAAAAATACCAGATGGTTTCACTCATAGCAGGAGTATAAAGGACCAGGGGAGAAAATAATAATAATGAACAGTTATATATCAAAGACATTTTATGGGGGTGGAGTGGGATAAAATAAGTGAGGGGCAGGAAGTGCACTGGACTATGGTGATGGCACATGGGTGATTTGGTGATGGGAAGCCCACGGGGGTTACAACTGAGATGGAAAAAGGCGCAAAATGATGTAAAAATAAACTATTATATTACAAATAAATAAATAAAATGAAACATGGACATATGCCACACATGGATCAACTATGAAAACATCACACTAAATAAACTAAACCAGGCATAAAAGGACAAGCACTGCATGAAGTACCTAGGAAATAGGAGGGAAGCACCAGGGGTTAAGGGGAGGAAAGATAAGGAGTTATTATTCAGTGGGCACAGAGTTTCTGTTTGGGGTGGTGGAAACGTTTTGGAAATGGATAGTAGTCCCGATGGCAACATGCCAGGTTTGTGTGCATATAGTGCATATATAGTTATTAAATACTAAATACATACAAAAGTTTAGAATAGAAATTTTTTATGGTGTGTATGTATATTGTTAAAAACCACTTTACTGAATTATGATTGACATATAAAAAGCTGTTGATGTTTAATGTAAATAACCAGAAATAACCAGATGATTTTGAAGATAAGTTTTCTCCTGTGGAACCATCACCACAATCAAGGCCATAAGTACATATATAACTTACAAAAGTTTACAGAAATATGGTTTAATTTAATTACAAGAGAAAAATATTTCTATTTGTAAATCTATTTCTATTTGTAAACCCCCACTAGTCGTTAACTCACCGCCAATTGAATTTACTCTCACAACTTTGGAAGCCATAATCAACATGATCGTGCATGAATTCAGAGTGGACAGCTGTATTCCACATCACCTGTAAAAGATAAATAAATAAATCCAAAGAACAGTAGTGATGTGTTCTGAGGGAAAACAAAAGTCATGAATGAAAGGGTACTATATAATCGCATATAAAAATTCTTAGCCTTAAATTCAAAACAAAAGTAAGCATGTTAATAAAGTTCAGAAACATGGTCAGATAGATTTTACAGTGAGACTTTCCAAAGTTGAAGGACACTACTTCCATTTAAATTCTGTAAAAGGAGGCTGTTAGCCTCAAAGTCCTTCCATTAAAACTATTATTTTAATTAGATTTACTGTTGCTTACATTTTCTCTTTAAAAGTTCCAGATTTTTTTAAGCACTGCTTTTGTGATTAGTTCTTGGAAATTGAATTGCACCTGTACTTTACCACAAAGTGGTTCCAAACGAATTAAATAAAGCTGAGGATTGAAAGCTTTCGAAGAATGAATTCCCATTATGTATGTAGTTAGCTACGAACACATCCTTGTAAGGATGTATGTAATTAGACATCTGGAAGTCAGAGGTTTGATGCATGACTTGGGAAATGAAGCATATAATCTGTGAAGACCTTTTAGACCAACTGATCATCATAACTGAATTTACTCAGAATTCTAGATAACAAACTACCATCTTCTTTGTCAGACAAGCTCAAGATTCCCTTTGAGAAACCTCAGATTCCTTCTTCGTATATTTCCCCCACTATGCTTAAAGATGAATAAATTGACAAACTGTGCTAGTTCTTATTTCTTTTTTATTGAGGTGAAATTCATATAAGGTAGAATAAACCATTTTATTTGCTAGACTCTTTGATTTAGCAATGCATATGTAAGATTTGTCCATATGACAAAGAGCCATTTTAGGAATGGCTCAGTATGTCTCTTATCAGTAGAAGATATTCCATATTTATTTCCAATTTATATCATTACAGTAATAAACACTTCTTTAGAGGGTGCCTCGATATGAACTGCTTTGGGCTTAGACCTAATCATGTTAGGCCCATTTGTCTAGTTCCTTCTCTACTGCTGTTTCACTCTATCTTTGGGAGAGAGAGGGCAGAGTTTCTAGGATAAGGTCTATTCTTCCACAAAGTAAGAGGAATTATCAACTGATCTTTAAGAACTCAAAAGTACTATGAAATCAGCAGAACCCTACAAAAATACAAGGTAAATGTCCAGCACAGTGGTTAAGAATGGAAGGACTATGTAATATACAACATATGGGAACAAAGTACTACAAAATCATGCTACTATGCACTTTTAACCAGAAGGTATTTTAAAATAAAGAGAGAGGACCAATCAAGGCCAGATTTACTATTATAACTGGTTTAAACTATGGAAAGTCACCTTAGAACTGCTTATATAATTCATATATCTACAACTGCATGCCTCCAAGTAGGACAGATTCCAAATTCTAGGAGTAAAAGGAAAGAAAACTGAGGAAAATCATCCCAGAGAAAATTTTCTAAAATAAACAAATATAACGAAATTAGGGAACAGAGTACAGAAAATCTTTAGGGAATTAAACTCAAGGTGTGTCTCTCGTGAGATTAGTATATTTACTTACATGCCAAAAAAAGCTGCAATCTCAATAACAAAGGGTTGTAAATTTAGATTATAATTATAGATTATAATATAATTTGAAATTACATTAAAATGAGCAATAAAATTACTTGCAAGTATAAACAAGCAGCAGCTTTGAAAATAAGAGTTGCCATTTCTTCCACTTGGTCAAAGGTGAAGTTTAGGGCCTCCCTGGTGGCCTAAGGGTTAAGTCTCAATGCTACCACCATGAATGCCCACCACCAGGGTCTGAGTTCAATACCACCCAGGGAACTAACTTACATAGTGCACCAGACCTTTTCTGTTTTTCCTGCCGCTCCCCTCAGCAGTGTATTTCAGTAAATCTGCCTGTTCTGCTCCCCTGCTTTGTCTCTGATAAATCCTCTCACCCCTCACACCTGTGGCCTGCACCCCAGTTTTTCCTTACAAAAGTAAATAAAATCTTTTAAAAAAAAAGTGAAATTTAAGTTTCTCATTGTAACAGATATAAAACCAAAACCACAATAGTAGTAAAGAGAATCCTGACTGCTAACAGTAGCAGCAATCAGTGTATTGTTTTATAAAACAATTTCTTTGTAGTTGGGTAATCAATTCACTAGTCTGTCTGCTCTCTCCTGAGGAAACCAATAACTTGAAATTCTGAGCAGCAAGTACATAGCAATTCCATCAAGATTGCTTACCACAAAGTTATCAGAATACAGTAATCACAAATGTTATTCAAGCAACTTGAGAAACTCAATCTTAAGAGTGACCACAAGATACCCAGTCACCAGACACATGATTTTAACATGAGTCATTTATAGTAGTTTTCTGTGTTTAAAAACAAAAATTACCACAAAATAAAACAAACCAAAAAACCATAAAATATCTTTTTAGGAGAAAACTGATTCTGATCTCCTTGGGAAAAATGGATTCAGAGATGCAGTGGGGCAGGTGAAAGGTAAAATGGCTTGAGGTAAACATCCTAGTGCAAAGTCACCCCAGCACTGCAGGTAGTTAAGCAGAGCTGTCTATGGAGGATGCCACCACCATCCACCAGTTTCTTTTATATCAGCATTTCAGCTCAGTTAAGAGTTGCTTAAAAACTCTATTTCCTGGCTAAATTAGCTCCCTATTGAGGAAGAGTCATTCTAGATAAACGGCGATTTATGCCATAACTAGATATTTTGCTGGTCTTTGTTCTTTTTAGACCATCAGAAGTTTGAGACCCAATACTGTGCTCCACTTCTGGATAATTACCCAACATGTGTCTATAGGAGCTTTGTCACAGATGAGAATAGAGCACACGGTGAATGGCCAGGATGAATTCCTGGATGCATGTAGTTAATGTCTAGGAGTTAATGTTTCTGTGGTTCTCTCTCCAGCAATCTTATAGGAATAATTCAGTCCTCGACAGAATCTAAAGCAATCTGTAGAAAACTGCAGATGAGAATATCCTCTTTGGTCCACCGGAACTACAGAGGGGGCAGTGATGGGGTTACTGCTAATATCATATACATGGTAAATCATAATGGAGATGGGGAGAAATAGGATATGTTCTAATATCCGTGACTGCCCAGCTTCAGACAGCTTATGTGTTATTAAATTAAATATCCTATTGTGCAAATCACTTTTACTTCTGTTATTTTTCAAAGAAGGAATTTTAAAGGACACATTTAAAAACAGCGTTATTTTGATCACGAAATACCAAAATAAAAGGAATGTGAAAGGAGTAAGAAATACAAATTCTACCTTTTTGGGTACACATCCAACATTCACCTAGGAAAAAAAAATAAAAAGGACATGTTTTAAGATTATTAAACTCAAACCATCATACAATCTCAAACCATCACACATACAAAAAAAAAACTGTAAGAAATGAAACCAAGCATCAATCCATATATCCTTAAGTTCTGGTTACAATCTGTGGTTACCTCCTTGTTTTTCTACTATAATGTTAGGAGAGATCTAAACAATATTTTTCTTACGTGATGTGGCAAATAATTTTATTCATTAACATTGTATCCAGAAAAGCACCACAGGGATGTGACAGGTCAGGATGTAGCATTAGTCTACATGCAGAGCAGAGAGGAAAACAGCTGAGAAGACAGCAGCACACAGTTCAAGTTGACCCATCAGCTGAATAAAGGAAACTGGGCCATCTGAGCATCCATCCTGGGAACCGACTATGGCATGTGCTAGTTAAAACAGAATAGTGCAAATCTATGCCATTCTTTGGGATTAAAGGACAACAATGAGGCAGGAAATAAGGTTCATCCATGCTATGAAGTCCTATGTATTTGCTAGGAAGAAGTCACAAATTTGACTCAATCTTTTTAACAGGCAATACACAAAGAAGAGAAACAATTGTAAAATTTCACATCAAAAGTAACTGCTTAGGATAAGTAATATTTATATCCGTAGGCTAAAGAAATTATTCTCCCAAGGATCCCTATAGACAAGCTGTAATATATATGTTCAGACAGAAGTTTCTGTTTATTTCCTTTTGATCTGGCCCTAAAATTTCTTTGGTGGAGGGTGAGGGGAGATGAGGAGCTGCTGGGTTAAAAGTTAAACTGATGACAATTGCTTTGAGGATGGAATTTCATACTTGATGATATGGTAACCAAGGGGTGTATCCTAGCAGAGAAACTGGTTACAGAAGGAAAATTAGAGGGCCCTCCCTGGTGGCCCAAGGGGTTAAAGCATAGCACTATGAAGCCATCTGTAGCCACGCCAGCACAAGTTCGATCTCTGGCCAGGGAGGTGACCCACATGGCACAGCAGACCTCTCCTATCTCACCTGCTGCTCCCCTCAGCAGTGTATTTTGTCAATCTGCCTGTTCTGCTCCCCACTCTGTCTCTGGTGAATCCTCTCACCACCCTTGTACCTCTGGCATACAGTTTTGTATGCATAAATAAATAAATCTTAAAAAAAAAAAAAGGAAGCACACACCATTTAGTCCAGCAATTCTACAATTAGGAACATATTCCATAGATAGTCATTATTAATCCAAGATACCCAAAGATACAGGTATAAGGAAGGATAATCCTGTAGCACTGTCATAGTGAATAACTGGAAACAAGTCAATAGGGAGTATCATTGTATCTTTGGGAGAATAATTTCTTTAGTCTATGGGTATGAATATTATTTTTCCTAAGCAGTTAGTTTTGATGTGAAATTTTACAATTGCTTCTCTTTTCTTTGTGTATTGGCTGTTAAAAGATTGAGTCAAGGCCCTCCCTGGTGGCACAGCGGGTTAAAGCACAGCACTAAGAAGCTAAAGCCACTTCCGCATGAGTTCGATTCCTGCCTGCCCCGGAGGTGACCACATGGTGTGGCAGACCTCTCCTGACCCGCCCTCTGCTCCCCTCAGCAGTGTACTTCGTCCATCTGCCTGTTCTGCTCCCTGCTCTGTCTCCGGTGAATCCTCTCACCCTCCGCATCTCTGGCCTGTACCCCAGTTCTGTATGAATAAATAAATAAATCTTAAAAAAAAAAAAAAAAAGATTGAGTCAAATTTATCCTTTCTTATACATGTATCTTTGGGTATCTGAGCTTAATGACTACCTGTAGAATATGTTCCTATTTAAAAGAATAAAGTAGGTATCTATATACTGTTATGAATATTTAAAAGAATAAAGTAGGTATCTATATACTGTTATGAATAGTTCTAAAATACAATATTAAGGAACAAAAAGAAGGTTATAGAACTGCATGTGTTCCATGTTTCAATTTGCATCTATGTATAGCCATAAATCTAGTAATATGGCTGGTCATGTGTTTCAGCTAGGCCTCTTTGAAGGGGGTAATCCTCCTAGATGGATGCCTCAGCATCAAGTTTGAGTCAGACACTTAATTAAATTAGGTTACAAAAAAAAAAAAGTGAAATGAGAACTTGCAGTACACTGCCCAAATTTCATTAGACTGAGAATGTTTGAAAGAGGAGGTCTTACCATCCATTGTACTACATCCTTCTATTCCTCTAGTAGTTTCAAATTCTAATTGCTAATAACATACCTGGGGCAATACATTATAATCTTATTTTTGGCAAACAAAAAATATAAAACAGTGGGATATGTTTCTACACAGGCTCAGGTTATCAATCACCTGGGATATTTTTTTCCAGGAAGATATGAGTCACACTATCTAGTTGTGGACCTGGGTTATTTATGAGATTATGCTACAGGATAGATTCATAAGGCTACAGAAACAGGACTCAGAATTCTGAGTGTAGAATTTAAGCCTAGTAACAACAAAGGAATTAACAGTTATAGCAACATTACATGTATACTTACAAGTACTTACCATGCAGAAAATACCTTATATTTGCCTAATTTATGACTTTCTACCTAAACTGTCCTTGTGTCTAAATAAGCTAAGCAGAGGATAAGCTACTTCTCAGCCCCACATATTTAACAGTTATGGAGATGGATGAAAAGTCAATTCTAAGGAAGGAGGCTACAGCTAGTTTAAGAAACCTGGTTACACTCCAGCACAACACAATGATTACCAGCTGCCTCTCTGACTTGAAAGGGAAGAAAAGGGTAATTAGTTATTACCAAGTTGATACTACCTTGTGACAACATCAGATCCCGTAGGACAGTCCTAAACAACTGGTGACAAAGGGCAACTGCAAGTTCAGTTGAGCATCTGTGCTTCTGATCTACTGGTTCCAGTGATCCCACCTTCGATATGATTAACATGTTAGATTAACTTACAGAACTGAGAAACGTTTGCTTACTAGGTTACCAGGTTATTATAATGGGATATAAATCAAGAAGAGCCACATGGAAAAGCCCAGGGCACAGTATGTATGGAGGGAGGAAGAGCTCCCACACCACTCTCCCAGGAAGTTCATCAGCCTAAAAGATCTCTGAACCTTATCCTTTTGGGTTTCTATGAAGGCTTCATTACATAGTCATAAGTGATTAAATCATTACCAGTTGGCAATTTTTTTTAAATGCAGACAAGAGCTGATGTGTAGGCCAGAGGTGCGGGGCAGTGAGGAGGGCACAGGGGTGTATGGGGAGGGAGGGTGAGAAGATTTACCAGAGACAGAGTGGAGAGCAGAACAAGCAGATTGACTGAAATATACTGCTGAGGGGAAGCAGAGAGGAGAAAGGAGAGATCTGCACAAGTGAGTCAGCTCCTAGTCAGGGGGTCATACTGCAGGGGACTGTGGATAGAGACTTAACCCCTTGCACCCCAGGGAGGCCCCCAGTTGGTGAATGACAACTTTCAGCCCCTTTCCAGATCAGAGGGGTAAGACTGAAAGTTCAACCTTTCTAATTTCATGTTGAGTTCCCCTGGCAACCAGCCCCTATTTTTAGGTTCTTCCCAAAATTATCTCATTAACATCAACACCATTCTGGTTGAAAGAGGTTTATTATAAACACCAAGATACCTTTAGTACTTTTATAGCTTTGGAAATTCTAAAGGTTTAAGTAGTGCTGAGCCAAGAATGGGGGAAAAAAATCACAACAGCATAAGCTGGCACACATTAAACTATTGGAGAAAGGAGCAAACTCAATAACACCCTGAATGAATTCCACCCTCTATTATTTTTACAGACTATACCCCTATGTCCACGCTGAAGACACCTCAGGAGCCAAGGATACAACTCTTGGTATGCCATGAGCTTGACATCCAATATGGGGGGCTTCTGGGGACCATGGGTGAAGTTAAGCAGCCACCCATGGTGAATTATACACAGGGGGCCCTCCTTGGTGGCACAACAGGTTAAAGTGCAGCACTACAAGCTAGCCGCAGCCACTTCATTGCGAGTTTGATCCCTGCCCCAAGGTGAACCACATGGGGGAGGTGACCCACATGGCTCTGCAGACCTCTCCTGACCAGCCCGCTGCCCCATTTGGCAGTGTACTTCTTCAATCTGCCTGTTCTGCTCCCCACTCTGTCTCTAGTGAATTCTCTCGCCGCCTCTCCACCTCTGGCCTGTACCACAGTTGTGTATACACAAATAAATAAATCTTAAAAAAAAAAAAAAAAGAATTACACACATGTAGACTGTGCTACATTGATTTTCTAGGTTTACCTGCATGCTGCAGATTTGGAGAAGGCATGAAAAGAGACATACTGAGAGGCTGCTTTGGTCCTTTGCAAAGACAATGAAAGCCATTTCTTGACTTCTGGTTGGATTGTGTATTACACTTCCCATTTTCTCTCTCCTTTGTCCTTTCTCTCTAGGACTTACCTAATTTTCTTCTTGTGGTTCCTTGCCAGAAGGTGTCTTGGACTTGTAACAAGGCTGTAGAATTCAGTGGCTCTGAGCCAAGCCTGTTTTCGAGATTCTAAGCCAAGATTATTTGGCTGGGCATCTATCCATGAGGTAGTGGGTAATTTTCCAAATTTTACTAGTTATGTCCTTTCTTCTCTTATGTGTAGACTAATTATGTCTTTCTCACCATATGCACACTAATTCTATTAATAATTTATAGGGCCCTCCCTGGTGGCTCAGCGGGTTGGAGCTCAGCACTGTGAAGCTGGCCGTTGCTGCTTCAGTGAGTTGGATCCCCAGCCGCAGAGGTGACCCACACAGTGCAGCAGATCTCTCTTTCCCCGCTGCTCCCCTCCGCAGTGTGCTTCATCCATCTGCTTGTTCTGCTTCCCCCTCTGTCTCTGGTGAATCCAATCACCGCCCCTGTACCTCTGGCCTATACCCCAGTTCTGTATGCATAAATAAATCTTTAAAAAAATAGAAAATTAGAAACTCTGAGGGATGTGGAACCTGACTTTCTCTTTCTGGTACTATTGATTTTGGGTACTGAGGCTGATGACAAAGCAATATTATGCTAATGATTAACTCTTAGAGTAGAAAATTTAGGACAGACACTTTTACAAGGTCAAAAACCAGAGAGGAAGGGGGCAGAAATGCTTATCAAAGGAAAATATCCAACCTGACTTCAAAGCAGTAAATTCCATAAAGTAATTCCATCAAAGAACAGTAATATATAAAGACACAAAATCCAACCCATTAAGAGTGCCTGTTTATATTAATGCAAACATCTTTTAATCAGTTTGCCCTTCCAAAAGACAGCTCTTTTAAGATAGCTGCCCCCCTGTGTCTATGAAGGTGTCTTTGTTTCTTAATAAATTTACCAGACCCTCCTTGTTGGCGAAATGGGTTAAAGCACAGCACTATGAAGCTACCGCAGCCACTTGCAGCATGAGTTGGATGAGGGGTGGGGGTGGGGGGTTAACCCAACTTGGCACAGCAGACCTCTCCTGACCCACCTGCTGCTTCCCTCAGAAGTGTGTTTCAGTCAATCTGCCTGTTCTGCTCCCCACTCTCTCTGGTGAGTCCTCTCACCACCCCAGTAACTCTGGCCTGTACTCCAGTTCTTGTAAGCATAAATATATATTTTTTTTAAATAGAAACAGTCACTTTGGATTAGTAGATCTCTAAAATCATGACTCTCATGACTCTCAACTTGAATGGAGGGAGGCTTTATGCAAAAAATTTAAAACTTGTATTTTTATTTATTACAAAAATGATGCATGGAAATTTTAGAAACTACAGATAACAACTACAGATATCAACTCCAGAGGCCAGGAATTTTATTTGCTTTGTTTGCTGCGGTGACTCCAGCATCTCAAAAAGTACCTACATAACTGGCATGTGAAATAGTGAGCAAACAAATAAAAAACAAAAACAAAACATAATCCCACAGCCTGCTAATAACCACTGACAGAGTAAGACTCTAAACAGTCTGTGTGAGTTCATCCATGGCAATTTAAATTTTTTAAAATCAGAGAGTTAGTACTGTAACTGGGTAGTCCCTAGGAAAAGGGGGAGTTTCAGGTTCCCTGCCCACCCAGAAGGAGGGTGGAGCTGAGCAGAGAACAGGAAAGGAGAAGGAATCTGAGGAGGGAAGCAGGATGGAGAGCCAGGAGACCTGAGAAAGCCACATGGAGCAAAGGGAGACAAGTGAAGAAATCATGTTTATTTCTTGTTCCAGGATTGGCTGAAAGAGATGTGGGTGAGAGACCCGTAGGGAGGTTGACTATGGCAGTGTTTATATTGATTTTGATTTTGTTCTTTTCCTCCCAGACTTGTCTGGCCATTTCTGACCCTTTTCTATAGGTCCTGGCCAGAAGGTGCTTTAGTCTTGTGGCAGGCTTTCAGGCCTTGCTTTGGGCCAATCCCTTTTGGGTGGACTTTTGCCCATGAGGGGATGGGTAAACTTCAGGTGTTTGATTTAGAAATTATACTCTTTGTCTTCCACATTGTATACTCACTGTATTAAATTAGTTCCTTTTCATTAAAGTCTTATATGTTTTGTCTTGATGCGGGGGATGGCAGAACCTATTTAGAGCAGGCAGGTTTGGGGGTTCAGCGGTGCTCTCTCCCTGTCCTGTAACAGTACTTACAAAACTTCTGACTTCCCCAAGGGGCAGCTCTCAACAGTATCCTTGGCACAAAAATCACTTTTGTGTCATTACTCTTCTGCTCAAAACATTTGTACAGTTCACTGTGCTTTCAGCAGCTACATCTTTTTCTTAACCACCTACCCATTTGTTTCCCATCTCTTATTTCTATGAGAAATGCTCTGTTCCAGTCAAATTCCATTATACAAGATACCCCACTAATGCCTTTACCCCTGACCCTATCCTATCAAAAATTGGTCTAATTCTTCAAGTTTATATACATACTATCTCCTATAAAAATCCCATGGTGCCCATGCAGAGATAATAATTCCAGCTCTCTTTTTCAACTAGTAATTTGTGATAACCTAATGCAATTAATACAAACTACCTCACTTTGAGACTGACTGGCTACATTTTGCTCCCCTACTACAACTGAGTGACAAGATCTTTGTCTTACAAGTGTTTGTACCTACCCTATCTCTCAGCCTCAATCCAAATACTGAGCACTAAGGATACAAGAAATGAAAACATGTACAAAACTCACTGCATATAAGTGTATTAGTGCAACTGTGGATAGTACTGATAACTGAAATTCTAGGATAAATCTAGATTCATCTTATCAATGGCTTGTAAGTTTTATGATATTCAACATATACCTACACCCTTCCTGTAATTCCAAAAGTCACTGTGATGACAGCCTAAGCCATAAAAACGTTAAGTAGTTGATTTCCTCAATTTATCATTGCTCACAGAAAAATAGAAGTTGTTCCAGTATCATAGATAAGCAAGGTCAGGCACTCTTAAAGACCACAGTAAAGGCTGACTGTGCTGAGCTGTCTTTGACTTGCTCTGAGAAGGTATTTATCCAAGGAATCCACAGTCCCAAGAGGAACTGAAAGACAGGACAACCACCCCTTCTTGATTAAATACTGGAGCAACCACATCTTAAAACAACTAGCAACAACAAATGTTGATGAGGATGTGGAGAAAAAGGAACTCTCCTACACTGTTGGTGGGAATGTAAACTGGTACAACCACTATGGAAAACTGTTACAAGGTACCTCAAACTTCTAAACATGGAGATCCCCTACAACCCTGCAATCCCACTCCTACATATCTACCCAAAAGACACAAAGACACTGATTCAAAAAGATAACCCTGCACCCCCATGTTTATTGCTGCTTTATTTACAATTGGAAAGACATGGAAACGACCCAAATGTGGATGACTGGATTAAAAAGATGTGGTACATATACACAATGGAATATTACTCAGCAACCAAAAAAAAATAAACACATGCCTTTTGCAGCAACATGGATGGAGCTGGAAAAGATCATGCTTAGTGAAATAAGCTAGAAAGAAAAGGAAAAATACTGGATGGTTTCTCTCATAGCAGGAGTATAACAGATCAGGTGAGAAAATAATGATAATGATGAACAGCTATATACCAGAGACATTTTGTGGGGGTGGATTGGGGAATGGGATCAAAAACAGTGGGGGAGGGAAATGCACTCAACTATGATGATGACACATGGGTAATTCGGTGATGGGAAGCCCAAGGGGGTTGCAAACTGAGATGGGAAAAGTACACAACACGATGTAAAAATAAACTATTATATTATAAAAAATAAATAAATAAATACTGGTACAACCAGAGACAGCCCTATGCTGCCCACCTGTAACTGTGTAGATGACTATTTTTCTTTTTCCCTTTCCTTAATAAACCTGTTCTTTTTCCTTAATAAACCTGTTCTTTATGTATATGCAATAAGATGCAATCAGACAATGACTACAGATGCCACAAGCTGATTATGACATAAATAGGGAAGGAGGAAAATAGAAAAATAGAGTACAAAGACGAGCATTTAGCAAGCGCTCTCACCTATTGTCCAGAAGGGCACCAATTGTCCATTCTGGCTTCCGCAGAGACAGATTTCCAATAAAATCTAACTAAGCGGTCTTGATGTGGGCTGATAATCAACAGGGAGTTTCATTTCCCCACTGCCAATTCCATTCTGAACTTGAAAACTGAGCGTTGGACAATGTAGTCAGCCCTTTCACAGCTGTCAATTTTGAGTTTCATTCATTTCACCCAAGATTATTGAGCAAGGCATTTTGCGAAGGTGATGAGAGGTGCATAAATCCAGGGAACCCATCCCTGCCCTAAAGGCGTTCTATAATTTAAGGTCTCCAGAGGAATTTAGTGAACTGATTCCCCAATCTCAAATTACTCTTATACAACATTTTAATATCAACAATAAATTGATATTACAAAACCTCAACAACAAGACCTCACCCAAGTCTTGTAACAGAAAAGACCACACCAGTAACTCGGAAACAAGTTTACTTTTTTAACTCTTTTTTTAAGTGAAGAAGTTTCTCAATCGCAGAATTTACAGCCCTCTTTTGGGGGGGAGGTATGTGGAGTGGGTAAGACCAACACAAAAGGAAAACGTCTGAGAATTCACTTAATAGTAAGACCTACAACAAGGCAACCTGTAGTCCATGCTTCTTAACCTTTTCTGCAATTCAGAATTGCCCGTGGAGCCTCTAAAATGCACATAGCTGAGGCTGCACCAGGGCAGCAGAATTTTTTCAACTCCTCAGGTGATTCAAGTGTTCAACCAAAGGCTAAGAACCACTATTGTAAATCAGACTGCCCTTGAAATTAAAGGGAGAGAAGCAGGATCCGCGTTCCTCCAGGACATTTTACCCGAGCCCCTCTTTTCTCTCCTCGCCATATACACACAAACCAGGTGTAATTTTCGCGAAGCAGTTTTAGGTTTCCATGCACCAGGTGAAAATCAAGCATGGAATACAATACTCTTCCACCTAGAAGAATGAGCATGCAGGAAAGTCAGCTTACATTTGACTACCAATGTCTTTAGTTAAAGCCACCTGGGCTGGGACAGAAGGTTTTAGTTTGGGGGTGCCACAAGGAAGCCCTTTACATTTCTTTCGTAGAAACCTGCAGGCTGCCGATCTCGACCTCATAGGAGGGAGGGAACGCGGAAAGTACAGGAGAGGTCGCCCCCCAAGCCCGGAGGGGCGAGTCGCCGTAGAAAAGAGGCGACTCTCAGTTGCGGGAAGAGGCGAGCAGAAAGCCGAACGGCGCGAGATGCGCGGAGAGGGTCCGGTTACTCACGCAAGTGCCGCCCAGCTTGTGGCTCTCCACCACCGCGGCCCTGGCGCCCAACTCGGCCGCTCGCCGCGCGCTGGCCAGTCCACCCGAGCCGCCCCCGATCACCAGGTAGTCGTAGGAGGCCACGGCGTCGGCGGCGGGCGGCGGGCACCGCGGCTGATGTTCCTGCCTGCACTCCATGGCGCTGGAGAGGGCGCGGGCAAGCCGAGGTTGCGGGAAACGGCAGAAGCTGCTCGCGGCCCTCAGCCAGCTGAGCCCCGCGTTCGCTCTCAGGGCCCGGGGCAGCTGGGCCATGCACGCGGAAGTGAGCGCCGAGGGGGTGGGGGAGGCGCCCCAAGGCGGCTCCCGGGGGAAGAAGCGGGCGCGCGCCCCGGGCAAGCGCAGCCTCACGGTGACTAAGCACCGGGCCAGAGCGCGCGGGCTGGGGGCCGCCAGCTCCGGGAGAGCCCTTCGGCCTTGGTGCCACCGAAGCCGTGATGGGCGGGACCCGAACGGGCGAGCGGAGAGGGGTGAGGCTGCTTCTCCGCCTCCAGAGAGCGAGGCAGCGGGCCCTGCCCTAAGTGAAGGAGGGTTTGGGAACCTCCGCCGGGGTTCCCCCCCAGCACCTGGGCCCCCACACCCCAGGGCCTTCCGCCCGATGTATGTTTCCGAAGGCCAAGTAGAACTGGGAATGATAAACACCGTCTTTTGTCTCATCCGATCAGTCCTGAAAAGCACTACATCAATGTTATTTCCTGAATCTGATCACCGCAATGTGGTGATGGGAGACAATTTCCTTGTTTTAAGAGACACATTCTAAAGTTTTTTAGAAGTAAAGGGCATGTGTCAGAAAAACTTGAATTCAGATCCCACTACAGGCACTGTCATAGTCAAGTCTGTCAGTTTGTCTCCTGAGCAATGGGGAGGCCAACAAAAAGGAAATAAAACATGCAAAAGAGAATAACAGTGGAGGAAATGAGCTAGTGGGAACTGGAATTTGTAAGTAGAGCAATACAGATTGACTGTGCCATAGACAGCTGGAGGGTAGGTAATAGTGGGCAGTCTTGGAAAGCTTTGCATGTAATTTGGGCTTTATATGGTAAAGAATCACTTCCTATATGTCAGAAGTGTCTTTCCTTGGACATACATGAAATATTTGGGTTGGTGGAACTGACAGAATAAGAGACAAAGGAATAGCAATATTTAGAAGGGATAAGAGCTGCTGATTGGAGAGAAATAAAGAAGTAAAACTGACAGGTTAGGGTAATGTACAAGGGTCAAAGATGACAAGACTTGAACCTGAAATAGAGGAGAAAACGATGCCATAAAACAAACCTAAAAGAATGAAAGGAGGTAGAAGTCTAAGTCGCTACTAGTTTTAAGGGATCAAAGAATTTTTTATCACACAATTACAAAATCCTATGCCAGATGTTGACACCAAAGTTATATATTATTTACTATTAATATATTTTATTACTTATTTTCATATAAGCATTTTTACTTTTTGATTTCTGACTTAGATGGCAAAGGAACAAGTAGTCACATCCTAAAAAACTGAAGAGTTCAGAAGAAAGTCTTTCTCTTCTTCAAGCAAAAAAAAAGTCAGCTAAAGTTAAAGTTTAGTTAATAAAAAAAAGTTTAGTTAATATAGTTAATAAGTGCTAGTTTCAATATGATACAAATAGAGCTGAAATAGAAATCAATTACATGTAGCAGTCTTAGGACATTATTATGAACTAGCTGGACTTGTGAGAAACTGCAGAGCCCCAGGCTATTCTTTTATTTTACTTATTCTTTTAATACTTTCACATTAAAATTTGTTATTTAAAATACTGGATAAACTTAGGTGGTTTCCACAAAAACACTGGAGTATTTGTCAAAAATAATAGTATTGCTCTAACCTTTATGCTTAAGAGCTATATGAGCTTTATATGTTATCCCTTCCCCAATCTACAAAATCAATTCTATTATTGTGTCTGTTTTGTTTTTTTTTTTAAGATTTATTTGTGCATACAGAATTGGAGTACAGGCCAGAGGCTCAAGGGTGGTGAGAGGCTTCACCAGAGACAGAGTGGGGAGCAGAACAGGCAGATCCATGAAGTACACTGCTGAGGGAAGCAGCGGGAGGGTCAGGAGAGGTCTGCCACAGCCATCTGGTCACCTCTGGGGCAGGCGGGAATCAAACCCATGCGGAATAGGCTTTTAGATTCTCAGTGCTGTGCTTTCACCTGCTGCGCCACCGGGGAGGGCCTATCGTATCTGTTTTATAGATGAAAGACTGAGGTCCAGAGAGGTAAATAAGTTGTACAGATCATGCATTTGGTGAATGGCAGAAAAAGGGTTCAAATCTTGGAAGCCTAGTTCTGAAGGCTACCTTCTTAAAGGTTACTGGAAAGAAATCATGATAGATAATGTAATGTAGTAAAAAAAAGAAGAGATGCAAGACACTTTCTAGATTTATTTATTTATGTGTAGAAAAACTGAGATGTAGGCCATGGGTGGGGGCATAGAGAATTCACTACAAAGTGGGGAGTAGAAGAAGAGGATGTTATTGAAATACAGTGCTAAGGGGAACAGGAGGAAATACAGTGTTAAGGGGAGCAGCAGTGAAACAGGAGAGGTCTGCTGTGCCATGTGAACCAGCTCTCAGGCCAGGGATCAAACTCCTGGTTGCTAATACCTTGATAGTGCTGAGACTTATTCCCTTGCAACACCAGGGAGGCCTCCAAGATTCTTTTAAAATGATAGTCTTTGTAAGAGAAAGTATTGAGTATCACTTTTTATTTCTTGCATTTAAATGTAGTCTTCTTTTCCTCTGCATTTTTTCTACAGTATATTTTGTAGGAAATGAATTTATGACTCACACATGACTAATTCACATTACAGCCTCTGTTATTTAATGCTATAAGTCTCTATGCATTATGTTAAAAGAAAGGTGGTAATGGTACTTCTTTCTATAAATAACCAGAGAAGCCTAGGCAAAAAATCAACCTTTTTTTTTTTAAGATTCATTTATTTATGCATACACAAAACTGGGGTACAGGTCAGAGGTGCAGGAGCAGTGAGAGGGTTCACCAGAGTCAGAGCAGGGAGCAGAACAGGCAGACCAATGAAGTACATTGCTGAGGGGAGTTGTGGGTGGGTCAGTAGAGTTCTGCCATGCCACTCCATGTGGGTCACCTCCCTGACCTGTGATCAAACTCATGTGGAAGTGGCTGCAGCAAGCTTCACAGTGCTGGGTTTTAACCCATTGCGCCACCAGCGAGGGCCCAGAAATCAAGCTTTCTGAGAGCTATAGCTATCCAAGTAGAGTGGAAGAGCTCCACATTATTTCCTTCTCTTTATCCTCAGTAAAAATGTCATGAACTATCTTGTGCCAACCTCAACCTATAAGGTGTGGCTAAGCAGTAAATATAGCTGCAAAAGGGACTATGGTCAAAACAGGGACACAGGTTTGGATTCATTCTCTTTGCCTTTCAGGTACAGTCTTACCCTATACCTGCACAGGGCTCCTATTCATGTTGTTACGATGAGGTGCTTTAAAAAAAAAAAAAGATTTATTTATGCATACAAGAGCTGGGGTACAAGCTAGAGGTGCAGGGGGTGAGAGGATTCATCAGAGGCTGAATAGGGAGCAGAACAGGGGATCTACTGAAATTCACTGCTGAGGGGAGCAGCGGGCGAAAGAGTGGCTGCAGATAGCTTCATGGTGCTGTGGCTTAACCCACTGCGCCACCAGGGAAGCCCAGGACCAGGTTCTATGAACTCAGTATAGAGGGTTGAAAACAGTATATTATTTAGTTGTTAGCTAGGCTCTGGCCCAGCCTTGGTGGTGATTAGATAGGGGTTTGGCTTAACAAAGTCACAGGATGCCTCTTCTGTAAGGGACACAATCCAATCTAGCTTTCCCAGCTGTTCAGCTTCCAGCTGTTCTCATTTGGGGGCCATGGGTTCATGCCAGCAACCACCACCTCATACAGATTGCATGCCAGCAATTGCCAAGACTGCCCATGGTCCTTTAGCTCCTTACAATAGGGGAGCAAAGTGTTTTGTTTTTTGACTCAGGATACTTTATTGCTATCTGGTAGTATAACATCTATATCTGCCAGCATCCTACTACTGTTCCAGCCTTCTACCCAAGTCTTATTCCTGTTTGCTCGGTGCTGCACACTACATTCTGCACAACTCTACATTCCCTTCCCCAGTATAGACCCTGGGTTCTAAAGTCCCTGGTGGGAGGGTGAGCCCTTTTGTCAACAACAGCAGGAGTCTAAACAGCAGATGCTGTTTTCTCTTTTGGATTATGCTGCCCTGGTATTACTCTAGACTGTTAAATTAATTTTTCATACCTCTTTCCTCTTGATGCACACAGTAGTTACCTCTTCATCTTTTGAGAGTCATGTTCTTTGTTCAATGCAATTTGGTTGGAAATATGTGGAGGAGAGGTGCCCAGAGCTCAGAGTCTTTATTTGCCTGCTATCCTGCCATAATTTGTGAATTTTTTTTTTAAAGCTTTGTTAGAGCTGGTATCTAAAGTGACTAACTGAATTGAATATTTGAGATAGAAACTATAGGACTAACAAACCCTAAATTATTTACTCTCTCATTCTTTATAGAAAATGTTTGTTGACTTTTCTCCTAGGTGATCAGCAAGGATCCTGGCTGATTGGAGCATGAAGTCTCCTTTCCTATGAGAGTTGGATGGTTCTTTTATCACATAGTTCCCTGATCAGGGTTTGAAGGTGTTGTGAAATTGCTCCTCTGTGTAACTGAGTACCCTGATTATATTTCTGCAGCTTCTTACTCATTTCAAACTCTATACTATAATTTCTAGCAACCTTAGTCTCACTAAACTCTGAATTCTGTCTCAACTCAATCAACCTCTGTGCTTTGAGGTCTCCTCTGTTACTGTGACTTGTTATATACATCTATATAAAAAGTAGTAGTGTTGGGGCCTCCCTGATGGTGTAGAGGTTAAGGTCTCAGCACTGTCAAATCTTAGCACTGTCAAGCAGCTTGAGCAGCCACTGCAGCATGAGTTCAATCCTTGGCCAGGGAGCTAACCCACATGATGCAGCAGATATCTCTTGTCTTTCCCCTTTCTCCTATCAGCAGTGCATTTCAGTAGATCCACCTGTTCTGCTTCTCACTCTATCTCTGATGAATCCTCTTAACCCCTGCACCTTTGACCTATATCCCAGTTCTTCTACAAAATTATAAAAACAAATCATAATCCTATGCTACCTGTTGTTCAGGTTCTGAAAAACAGTTGTTTCATATTTTTATTGCATTTCCTAATTATAGATTTGGGCCCTAATATTTCATGATGGCCAGAAGGGAACAATGTGGCCTTGTTCAAAATAGAATAGCCTTTAAACTATCCTCCAATGACAGAAATCTTGCTTGGACATAAATCTGGATTTCACAGTAATATGTCCAGTGGGCTCACCTCATTTGTCATGGGTCAAATAGGAGTTACTAAAAACTGAAAATAGGGCCCTTCCTGGTGGCGCAGCGGGTTAAAGCACAACACTGAGAATCTAAAGCCGCTTCCACATGAGTTCGATTCCCGCCTGCCCCGGAGGTGACCACATGGCGTGGCAGACCTCTCCTGGCCCGCCTGCTGCTCCCCTCAGCAGTGTACTTCCTCGATCTGCCTGTTCTGCTCCCCACTCTATCTCTGGTGAAGCCTCTCACCGCCCCTGAGCCTCTGGCCTGTACCCCAGTTCTGTATGCACAAATAAATAAACCTTTAAAAAAAAAAAACAAACCTGAAAATATTAGATAAAGAGTACAATTTGAATGAACATTGGTCACAGTATTTCCTCTTACATTATAAGATGTTCAGGACCTCCCTGGTGGCCCACCACTACAGCTTCAGTTTGATACTAACCCATATATGACACAGCAGACCTCTCCTATCTCCTCCGCTGCTCCCCTCAACAATGTATTTCAGTAAATCTGCCTGTTCTGCTCCCCACTCTGTCTCTGATGAATACTCTGAGCTACCTCCACCCCCACACCTCTGGCCTATACCCTAGTTTTTCTATGAAAAAAAAATTATAAAATGTTTAAAACCTTTTTTTTTTATGATTTATTTTAGGCCTCACCTGGTGCCACAGTGTGTTAAAGCACAGCACTATGAAGTGATCCACAGCCACTGCAACATTGAGTTCAATCTCTGGCCAGGGAGCTGACCCACATGGCGCAGTAGATCTTTCCTGTCATGCCCGTTGCTCCTCTCAGCAGTGTATTTCAGTTAATCTGTTCTGTTCTCCACTCTGTCTCTGGTGAATCCCTTCACCCCTCATACCTCTGGCCTATGCCTCAGGTCTTGGATGAATTAATAAAAATAAATCTTTAAGAAAAGATTTACCAGGGTTTTCTCTCTTGTTTTAGTTTTATATTTAGTTTTATCTTGTATTATTTATGTATTCCTTATTTGGCTCTTTATGTGAGTGCAGGTGGTATGGTATAATGTGGGCTGACTTTTGGTAAACTTTAGTACTAATTGCAACTCTTGTCACTTGCTGGATAGAGACCAAAGACTATAGTTACAATCTCCCTACAGTCTGCTTGATTATTTGTAAAATTAGGACACTAATACCTAACATTCCTTAAACATGATATCTGTATCACAGTATCCTTTTAAGAACCACTGATCTGAAGTATACTCCAAAGATTTCTTCCAAAGATTTTTTTTTAGTGAAAAAAGATGACTAACTTTGGGATAATGTTAGACATATGAATCAACTTTTACTTACTTTGGAAATTTCACTAAATGACAAGAAAATGTCATAAGAATTGCACAAGTCCACAAGTATACAAGGAACAAAAGAGTAAGATCTGTAATAAGACATTGCACTTCAGTGGCTGCAGCTGGCATACAGAAAAGTAGTAGAAGACTCAGATCCAAGAAAGCAGACTCTCAAATTAGTAATATCTAGATGCTAAGCACAAAGCTGGCTACAATACAAAATCTCTAAAATGCTGAGGAAGTGCAAGCAACAGATATTTTTGGAAGAGAGAGAGTAAGTGAAAGCAGTATTAAAACAAAGAAAACTGACTGAAAATCATTAAAGATGCAGTAAAACACAAGAAACTCACTACATAATAGCTTCTCCAAAATCTCAGCAAAATATCTGAGAATATCATCTGGAAAAAAGGAAAATAGAAGTTTCTATTCTGGATACTATCTGGCACCATTTAGAATCTGACTACATAAACTGTTTTGTGCTTTCACAATTCCCTGTACTTTTAAGCACTTCCTACTTCATATATAGTAGTTATATACCTAAGTATTTAAGTGTTGCTTTGTACACTGTTAAGACTCATAAGAGCAGGAATGTGTTGATTTAGCTCACCAATGTATTTCTAGTTCCTGGCGCACTTGATGGCATGAAGTTGGTAAGCAGTGGATATTTGTTGAATGAATGAATGTGTACATACTAACCTAGAGATCATGGATTTCATTTTTAAGTTATAGTTATTGTATGTTTTAAAGATTTATTTATTTATGCCTATAAGAACTTGGGTACAGGACAGAGGTTTGGGGGTGAGAAGACCCACCAGAGACAGAGTGGGGAGCAGAACAGGCAGATGTACTGAAATACAACGCTGAGAGGAGCAGTAGATGGGTCAGGAGAGGCCTCATCATGTGGGTCACCTCCCTGGAGGGGGATTGAACTTGCACTTCAGTGGCTGCAGCTGGCTTCATGGTGCTGTGCTTTACCCCATTGTGTCACCAGGGAGAGCCAGGAAAACCTATGTTGGTTTTCTTCTGTCTTTCTCACTATGTATTAGGATTCTCAGAGAACCAAAAGTATATATTTGTGTGAATGTGTGTTACACGCTTATATTGATATGATAGTTACGTATATATATATATAATGTGTATATATATAGTGTATATATATTATATATAATGTACACTGTATTAACAATTACAATTGACATATGTAAATGTGGCATTTATGTTTTACACATACAAATATGCTTTATATGTTGTATATAAGTATGCATATTTATATGAAGAGGTTAAAAATTATTTATACAAAGATATTTAAGGAATTGTTTCATATGATTATGGAAGCCTGTGAGTCTAAATCAGCAATTGAGTGCAAATCTGAGCCAGTAGGCTGGATACTCAGAAAAGCCAATATTGGTCCCCCCGGTAGCACAGAGAGTTAAAGCACAGCTAAGAAGCTAAAGGCAATTAAGCATGAGTTTCATCCTCAGCCCCAGAGGTGACCCATATGGTGCAGCAGGCCTCTCCTGACCCACCTGCTGCTCCCCTCAGCTGTGTACTTCATCAGTCAGCCTGTTCGGCTCCCCACTGTCTCTGGTGAGTCCTCTCACCTCCTGCACCTCTGGCCTGTACCCCAGTTCTGTATGCATAAATAAATCTTTAAAAGAAATAAAAGCCAATTTTATAGCTCCTGTTCCAGTCCAAAGTCAACTAGGCAGAGTCCCACCCAATGGAGTTTTAAAGTCATTCTGTTGGAGAATTCCCTCTGGCTCTAAACCATATGGGAGGGCAGCCTGCTTATTAAGTTTACTGCTTTAAATGTTAATCTTATCCAAAATACCCTCCAAGTTGATGCATAAAATTAACCATACACAAACTCAACAGAGAACTGGATTCTTGTCACATTTGGGCTGTACCTCCGGTACCTGTAATACCTGTGCCATAATAAGTGGCTGTAAAATTTCAGTCATATTTCCTTGTATAACAATACCACACTTTGTCTAAATTCACCCTGCTGCCCCTCCTCACTGTTATCTAAATATGTCTTATGAAACTTAATATGTGGCTTTTGAAACTTTAACCAATATACAATTTTTTTTGTTTGTTTTTTTAAAGATTTATTTATGCATACAGAGCTAGGGTACAGGCCAGAGGTGCAGGGGCGGTGAGAGGATTCACCAGAGATAGAGTGGGGAGCAGAACAGGTAGATCAAGGAAGTACACTGCTGAAGGGAACAGCAGGCAGGTCAGGAGAGGTCTGCCACTCCATGTGGGTCACTTCCAGGGTGGGCGGGGTTTGAACTAATGCTTAAGTGGCTTTGAAGTGGCTTTAGTTTCTTAGTGCTATGCTTTATCCTGCTGCGCCACGAGGGAGGGCCCAAGCAGTATACAATTTTTTTTTAAAGATTTATTTATTTATTCATACAGAACTGGGGTACAGGCCAGAGATTATTTATTTATTCATACAGAACTGGGGTACAGGCCAGAGATGTGGAGGGTGACAGGATTCACCAGAGACAGAGTAGGGAGCAGAACAGGCAGATGATCAAAGTACACTGCTGAGGGGAGCAGAGGGCGGGTCAGGAGAGGTCAGGAGAGGTCTGCTCCTCCAGGGCAGGCAGGAATCGAACTCATGCGGAAGTGGCTTAAGCTTCTTAGTGTACTTCAACCTGCTGCACCACCAGGGAGGGTCGCAGTATACAATTTTAAATAAGTTATTAGTTTTATAATTTATATGCATAGTGCTTCACTGATAAAGATAGGAAGCTAAAGAACATGGATGCTTAAATACAAGGTATTAAGGGACATAAAGTATTTGGCTTCTACTATCTCAAATCTCATCTCTGTTCAGGCTTTAAACTGTAGTAAATTTTAACTGCTGGTAGTTCCTCCCCGTACTGTTTATAAACATGAAATCCTGCTCTTGCTTTTGTCCTCTGGGTTCCTAGACTTTTCAACACAATATAGGCATGGTGTCTTTTTGGAAAGTCCAGTCCTTAGAGCAGGGATCATTAGCATCCCATGAAGTCCCTATCATAGCACTTAGGGAATTTCACAATATGAAATCTTGTCTGTTGCAAAGATCTCCTAGCTTAAGCCAAATGCAAATTGACAGAATAGCCAGAGGTGAGTCATGGGATGTCAGTGAGGTCATAGAGCTGTAAGGTTGAGTTATTAACAATGATACCTGTTGGCAAAACTGACAAGGGGTAGGGCTGGGGTGGGGAGGGGGAGCTCCAGAATCTGGAATTAGCTAGCAGTCCAGCTTGTGAATGTCTTTTCCAAGGAACTAGAGACCACGGAAAGAACCAGGGGCCATCAGCGAGAGAAAGAACATGCTTTGAGGCCCTTTTGGTAGTTCTGCCCATAATCTCACAGCCACTGCCAACAGACAAAAGTCCCAGACCAGATTGCCTCCCACAGCATCCACTGCCGGTACACTTTTCTCTCCAGTTCTTCTACTCTTGTGAGCTCACAGTCTCCACAGTCTGGTGGCCAGTCAGGCGCCTCCAGGGATCAACCACACTAAAGCCTGGGCTTCAACTTCACAGCACAGCTTGGCTTGGCAGGGCGTCTTTTCTGGACATCTTGTGACATGGGGCGATGACTTGTTATTTCTTCACACAACGCTACAGGTTATGAGCGCAAGCGGAGGGGCTTGGCTCAGGGTGACCAACGACCTCACATCTGAGTGTTTCTCCAGAATCCTTTCTTCCCCACTGCAGGGGAGGAAGCAAACGGAAGGGGCGGGTGTTTCCACCGGACGCAAGTCGCCAGCCACCATGGCTTCTCGTGGGGTCGTCGGTATTTTCATCCTGTCTGCGCTCCCCCTTTTGTGCCTGGAGGTCCGGCGTGGGATCCCGGATCTAGGTAAGCGTTGGCTTTTCCGTCTTGGCGCTCACCGGGGTAACTGCCCCATGCTGTCGCATCGAAGTTCTGTCTCGAGGCGAGGTCGCTCTAGGCGACTTTGACTACGACTCCCAGGCTGCCTCTCGCCTGCCTCCCCTTTCCCGCGGGGTGCGTCCTGGAGCAAATCGCTCACCGCCTAGGGTAACCCACTTCACCAGGGAGGAGTGCTCCTTTACATCTGGTGAAGTTTCTCGTATTAAGAAGACAGGCGGAAAGCACAGGAACAAGCATAAGCACTATTTTCAAAATGTCTTGAGTGCTCGATCAAAATGGATTAACTAGGTGGTTAAGTTCTGAAGAGTGTAATAAGAGATTGAAGTAAGGAGGCACAGTCCTTTGAAACGCCCACCTTTGGAACGCCAGGGTGGGGGGACGTTGCAGACCTAAGGAATTGTCTCCATGAAGGGAAAGGAGGGAAACTATTGTGATTGGATCAAGGAACCGAAGAAGAGTGACTCAAGTTGGTATTTGTTGATCGCTTGTAAGCCTAAGGCCAAGTGTTGTTTATTCACTATCTCCTCCAGTCTGAGACAATCATAGGGGTGGGTACTATAACCCCCCACTTTACATTTTAGGAAACCAGGTACCGGAGGTTAAGTGACTCTCATAAGATTTTAAGAAGCTAACTGAATTCTTTGTGGAGAGTGTTTTGGAAGAAAACTCCAGGTGAAATGTTATAGGGCAGGGAGAGGGACACTACTGAACCCCCAAACCTTGCCTGCTCTAAATAGGTTCTGCCATCTGCTGCATCAAGACAAAACATCTAAGACTTTCATGAAAAGGAACTAATTTAATACAGTGAGTATACAATGTGGAAGACAAAGAGTATAATTTCTAAATGAAACACCTGAAGTTTACCCATCCCCTCGTGGGCAAAAGTCCACCCAGAAGGGATTGGCCCAAAAGAAAGCCTGAAAGCTGCCACAAGCTAAAGCACCTTCTGGCCTGGAACCATAGAAAAGGGTCAGAAATGGCCAGACAAGTCTGAGGAAAAGAGCAAAATCAAAATCAATATAAACACTGCCATAGTCAACTTCCCCACGGGTCTCTCACCCCCATCTCTTTCAACCAGTCCAGGGCCAAGAAACAAGCACGGTTTCATCATCACATACTCCCTGTTCCATGTGGCTTCCTCAGGGTGCATCCTGCTTCCTTTTTCTCAGATTCTTCCTCTTCTTTTTCTTTCCTCAGCTCCACCCTCCTTCTGGGTGGGGCAGGGAGCCTGGAACTTCCCCTTTTCCTAGGTACCACCCAGCTACAGAAAAAGTGAGGTGATTAGGCTTTGGAGGTGTGCAGGACATTATGATGACTTGCAATGGGATGAAAATAGGTATTTACATGGCAGAATCAACAGATTTGTTGAGGGATTAATGTTTGAGGCGAAGAATAGAGGGCTACAAGGATGACTTTGATATGTTGAGTTCAACAACTCTAAATAGTAGATAGTGCCAGTTAGGAAGGGGATATGAAAAGGAAAAGGGTGAAACTCTGGATAGTCATTTTTGGACATATTAGAAATAACTTTACAGGTTTGTCTACCTCACTAAACTCAGCTCTAATGTTAGAACCCCAATGAAACTTAGCTTTTGTAAATATCCTTTCTTTAGCTCTCCCCTCCTTCCCAACCTGCAACGGGCTACTCAGAAATGCTGCTTGAAATAAAAAATTAAAATACAATGATTTAAAATTTTTGGGGCAGAGACCACCATCTATATTCTCAAGTTCTTTTAGAATTGAGCAGATCTCATCTAAATTACATACAGAAATGTGAAATTCACATTTAAACAATTCCAGAATTTACCTGCTTCCTTACCTTTACAGTATCCACCTCCATACCTCTATTTTGCTCATCTAGAATTTTCTGCTTTGCACTAATATTTGTGTCACTAGGTTGCAGAAGATCTGCTCACATAGTCGCTCTAACTACAGAGAAATACACTAGAGAACTGAGAACACATAAAATTTATTTTGTATTTCCAGCAATTATGATGTCTAATTTAATAAAAAGAAGGGCAAGAGTTCTGAAAAATGCAGCTGGGTTCCATCTAGTAATAGTTCCTGAGATTTTACTTAATCATTGAGTTAATTCTCTTATAATCTGCTCTAGGTTGTCAACTATTGCCTTGTTTACTTTTCTTTTCCCATTGATATTGATTCTCCATAGATCCAGTAAGAGTAGTTAAGTCTAGGCCCTCCCTGGTGGCGCAGCAGGTTAAAGCACAGCACTGAGAAGCTAAAGCCACTTCCACATGAGTTCGATTCCCGCCTGCCCTGGAGGTGACCACATGGCGCTGCAGACCTCTCCTGACCCGCCCGCTGCTCCCCTCAGCAGTGTACTTCGTCGATCTGCCTGTTCTGCTCCCCACTCTGTCTCTGGTGAAGCCTCTCGCCGCCCCTGAGCCTCTGGCCTGTACCCCAGTTCTGTATGCACAAATAAATAAATCTTTAAAAAAAAAAAAAGAGTAGTTAAGTCTATTTTACAAATTATACATCTCAGTGCAACAGCATCAGGGCTAGTTACAATGGGACAGCATTTTCAGATCCTAATAATATTCTTAGCTGCAGTGGCTAGTTTAATTCTTAGATGGAAAAATGGAATTCTGTTCATTTACCTATGCTGTATTTTTGGACATTATTTGAAAAAGAATCCCTTTTTCTAATGCATAAAAAATACAACTACCAATACAACTTTACTTGTACTTAAGCTAAATATTGTAAGGCTGTTTCCTCACATTTGTTATCTTTTGAATGCATTTAAATTGAATGAACTCTTACAAGGAGGTACAAAAAAATCAAGGTAATTTACATTTTTTTATTTGAAAGGTGTATGTTTGAATCCAGTTCTTTTATATTCCCACATAACATTTGCAAATTGCTTGCTTGTTAGAACAATAAACTACCAGCCCTGATCACAATGGTAAAATGGGTCCTTTGTACTCTGCCTGATTATTTTTGATAATTATACTTAAGCTGCAAATGGAGAGTAGAAACCATTTTAAACCCACCTTTATATCTCTACTTCTTATCTTTGTCACTTAAGAAATTATATTACATAAAATTGGTACTAGTTACATTTTTGATGATTTAATTTTCATTTTGGTATTTAAAATAATATAAAGCTAAATATTGAATTTTTATTTTCTAGCCAAACAGGTATATGAGAATTAATATTTACAAATGAATAGATACTAAAAGATAGAGAAGTACATAGTTGTATAATTTATTTGTGAGAAGTTGGAGTCTGGTGTTTTAGTGAGATTAAAAAAAATTATTTATATTTTACATCATTGTTTTTTTTTTTTTTTAAGATTTATTTATTTATGTATACAGAGCCGGGGTTCTGGGCAGAGGTGCAGGGTTGGTGAGAGGATTCACCAGACACAGAATGGGGAGCAGAACAGGAAAAGTGGACTGACGAAGTACACTGCTGAGGGGAACAGCAAACGGGTCAGGAGAGGTCTGCCACACCATGTGGGTCACCTCCATGGTGGGGATCGAACTCATGCTGAAATGGCTTTAGCTTCTTAGTGCTGTGGTTTAACCCGCTGCGCCACCAGGGAGGGCCCATCATTGTTCATTTTTAAACAATGCTTGCTTTCTTTTTGCAGGTGTAGTCTCCGTAGAATTTCCACCACCAGTTCCCTTGTGCACTGTCACCACAGTCCCCTGTGCTCCTCCCTCTTTCCTTCCAACCCCTCCCCTCCTCTGCAGGATGTCTCTGGTTTATATTTTTGTTTTGTTTTACTATTTTCTTTTCCCTGATGCCTTATTTGCCTTATATTCCTCCTATAAGTGAAACCATCAATGTTTTTCTTTTTCCTTCTGACGTATTTCACTGAACATAATTTCTTCTACCTCTATCCATGTTGCTGTGAATGGCATTAGTTTATCTTTGATTGCTGAACAGTATTCCATTGTGTATGTATATACCACATCTTCTTGATCCAGTCATCTATTTTTGGGCATTTGGGTTGTTTCCAGGTTTTACACAGGTTTTATTATAAATAGTGCTGCGATAAACATAGGCTTCAAGTATTATTTTGAATGAATGTTTTTGTGTCATTTGGATGATCCCAAGGAGTGGAATTGCTGGGTTGAATGGCAGCTCCATTTTTAGTAGCCTGAGGAACCCCCACCCCGCTTTCCATAGTGTTGGACCAGTTTGCACTCCCACCAGCAGTGTATAGTTCTGTTTTCTTCACATCCTCGCCAACATTTAATGTTGCTAGCTTTTTTGATATGTGCCATTCTTACAGTTGTAAGGTGGTATCTCATTGTGGTTTTTATTTGCATGTCCCTGATGACAAGCTGAAAAGCGTCTTTATAGCAACAGAGACATTAACCAAAACAAAAGAGATAGACTGCTAATTGGGAAAAAAGGGTTTTGTACTCCATACAACTGCTAAGGGACTGATCACAAAGGTATGCAAAGAATTTACACAATTCAACAAAAATAAACAATCCAGTCAAGAAATGGGCAGAACTTAAAGACACTTTTCCAAATAGGAAATGCAAATGGCCAACAGATAATAAGAGAATGAATGTTTTAAATAGAACTGGAATTTGACAAGATGATACTGTCACAATTTAATTCCTAATGATGTGGGTTTTATTTCCTCTGGACAGAAGGGAAACCAGAATTTATACATTATTGATAATTATAATATTCAAAATGTAGCATGTCACTCAAACATGCATTTTGGAGACAGAAGATATTCTGAAATTATTTTATGAAAACTTATACTGGTAATGGGAACCATGATGAATTTTAGCATCTAAGAAAACAGAAAAATCATAATGTAGTTGTGTAGCTTTTCGTAATCTTTTACTGTGCTATTATTAGTAACAACAAAAGTGCTTTGAATTTTAATTGTTTATTTTTTGTTTTGTTTTTATAAGGAATTAAAGACCTAATTTTGCTATGTGGCCGGATCTTCTTACTGCTTGCGCTTCTAACTTTAATTATTTCTGTGACTACCTCATGGCTTAACTCATGTAAATCTTCCCAACTTTATCTGAAAGGTAAGTTTATTGTTTATATTACCTTTTTATATTTTTCTATTCAAATTTCCTCCCTTTATTGTAAAACTTTGTACAGTGAGAATCATTTTACCATCAATCTGTGCTGCATAATTTTAAAGTAATCTGTGCTATATAATTTTAAGGTAATTATTACATTTTTAGTCATGATTTTGGATTATAATTTCAGTATTGTGAGAGATAACACATTTTTTCTTACATCTACATTTGAAACTATATTGTTTCTAAGTTGTTGGTAGCTTGCAAATACTTTCATTTTAAGTTGTCTGTGTTTGTGCTTAACTATTCTACAATTGATGAAGTTTCTACTACTAACTTCTAAAAGTTTTCTGTTTTATTTTTCATTCTATATTGACAGTTTTTATTTACTCTTATCTCTTTTTTTAAAGATTGATTTATTTATGCATTCAAGAACTGGGGTGTAGGCCAGAAGTGGGGAGGAGGGTGAAAGGATTCACAGAGTGGCAAGCAGAACAGGAAGAAATACTGAAATACACTGTTGAGAAGTGCAGAGGGTAGGAGAGGTCTGCTGTGCCATGTGGGCCGCTCCCTGGCTGACCAGGGATTGAAATCATGCTGCAGTGGCTGGCAACTGCTTGACTGCACTGTCTTTAACCCTTGCGCCACTGGAGGCCCCTATCTCCTAGGTGTAGTTAAGTGACCTTAATTTTAAGAAACCAAGCTTGTTTTTTCTTTCTTTTTAAATAATGATTTATTTATGCATACAAGAACTGGGGGACAAGCCAGAGGCGTGGGGGGTGGGGTGGGGCAAGAGGGTTCATCAGTGACAGAATGGGGAGCAGAACAGGCAGATCTGCTGAAACACACTGCTGAGGGGAGCAGCAGGCAGTTCAGAAGAGGTCTGCTGCACCATTTGGGTCAACTCCCTGGCCAGGGATCAAACTCATGCTTCAGTAGCTGTGGACATCTTCATAGAGCTGCTTTTTAACCTGCTGTGCCATTAGGGAGGGCCCTGTTTTTTATTTTTCAATAAGTAAATGTTTGTGATTATTAGGAGCCTTATAAAACAATACTGTAGTTTATCTCGGATCAAGTGACTCCTAAAACTAATGCCTACATTCTAATATCTTAGTAGAAAGAATTTGTCAGCAGCAAATTTCATATATTATATTTTGTTGTTTATTTAAATACAGTTACGTAAAAGGAAAATGAGCACTATTTAAGTTATGGGACTATCATATTAACTGTGTGTAAAACCATATTCCTAAAAAAGGTCTTACTGTTCAACCTGAACATTTAGCCCTCCCAGCTTTAAATTTTAGCACTTCCCAATCAGATTTTGAAAATTTGGTCTTTCTAATTTGTATTTTACTATGAGGAGGATACTTGCAGCACATGTTATTTTGTGTTTTATAAATAAGGGAAATGGAAACATGCACTTAACAGATACCGTATATTGTGGTATTTAATTTTTGTTGGGGTGTAAGTCATTTTGGTATACGTGTTGGTAGTATCACTAAAAGCTAGAACTAGTAAGATTTAAGAGTACATATAGTACCTAATGTCATGTTTTCTTCAAGTGAGTAACTTGCTCATACTTTTTTTCTCTACCGTTACTGGTTATTGAAATATATAAGATTTTAAGTGAATTCAGTTTCATTTAAAACTTTAATCCTTATTTTGTAAAATTTTGCAAGATGAAGTTTGCAAAAGTTTAGAAGCACTCAGCTCTCAGTTTTAAGAGTTAAGCCTATTAGTTCCCTTGCTACTGATTTACTTAAAAACTATATTCTCTGACTCAAGAGTTTGAAAGGAATCTTAAGATAATTTTGACCAATCACATAATATGTTAATGGCCAAATGGAACCATCTGATAGCTTCTGTGCTTTACTATCCTAATCTTCCTTTAATAATTTGAGGAAATATTTACTGCTATGAGATAAAGTTGTTGACAGAAAGAGATGCTCCTGTTTAAAGAGCTGGGCAGGAGATTATTTCTTAAGAGATAAATAATTCTTCTGGGGAATACAAATAAATGAACCTAAATTTATTATACTTAGAATAAAGACCCATATAACAGCAGAAATCTTTTCACTTGACATTCAGTGGCTAATAACCACTGAAATGGTTATTTCTTCAGTCACTGTAAGAGCTGCCAAACACACAATACACTTTTGGGATCTAGGCATGTTGCTTTCATTATCAATTCCAAGGTTGATGAAACAACGCTCCTCATGCCTGCAATGTGGTGTTCCACACTTCATGTGCAGTACGGGATTTCCATGGTATGTCTTGGAGCTGTTAAGCCCTAGCTTCAACATACCACAACCACATGGAGCTTCCTTAGCAAAACATACAATATCATACAGTATTCATACATGTCAGGATTTTTGTTTCAGAACAGACCTTTTGTTTTAGATTTTCCTTGTGGGTGTCTTTATTTTAGCTGTCTGCATGTATCTTGCTTTTATATTATTTGAAAAATAGAACCTGTTTCTTGGTATTAGGATCTACAAATTTAGAGAAAAGGGCATTCAATTTATTGTTAGTTGGGAATTAAAAAGCACCTTTATGTTTTGGCATTCTAGAAGAAGAAGAGAAGAATGAGAAAAGGCAAAAACTTGTGAGAAAAAAGCAGCAAGAGGCACAAGGTGAAAAGGTAAAGAATAATTTTTAAAGAAAGAATAAAAAATATCTGGGTTTTTAGCTAAATATTAACCCTTTACAAAGGCCTACGCATTAACATTTTGACATGTATCACTTTTTCTAGTAAACAGATTATTCCTTTTTAAGTAGGCAAGGCTAAACACATCAAAATGATCAGTCTGCTTTTTTGTTCAGAAGGGGAAGGATGGTTACTACATTTGTAACTACCCCAATTTATATTTAGTACCATTGAAAGTCTCCTTACACTGTCTTTTGTAAGAAGCTCTCATAAAATATTTGAACTTCTAAAATTCCTATGGAAGGAGCTTATTTTCAAAGACTTGCTTGCTAGTTAGTGAGCTATAACTTTATCTGTATTCCAGTTGCATGTTAATTAACATCTGTAATTTGTAAGGGTTATAAAGTTAGGGTTCTTTTGTTTGGCATATGTCTAAAAACTTTATCAATGGGTTCTCTGACTTGGCCTCTTGGACAAAAGAAAATTAATAGGTCAGTCTTTGTGTATGGTGAAGTACCCAGTCTATGCAGAGATATGCCTGATGATACATAAAATTTTTTAATCTTTACATTCTAAAATATGTGATTTTTTTTCCCTCCTCTGATAGTTGATTGATAGTTTGATTTGGTATGAAATTACAGTTTGCAAATCATTAGAGTTTTAAAGTATTACACTATTATCCTCAAAGTTCCAGCGGGATTTTATAATATCTGATGCCATTTTTATCCTCGAGCCATTGCTTTTGATCAGTTTTTTATCCCTTTCTAGAAACTTATGATCTTTATACTTTGTATTGTGAAACTTCACTATGTTGTCATTTGGTGTGGCTCTTGTTTACTGTGACGGGAATCCAGTATGTTAGACATGTCCTTCTTTTGCTTCTTTTTTTTTTTTTTTAAAAGATTTATTTATTCATTCATACAGAACTGCGGTACAAGCCAGAGGTACAGGGAAGGTGAAAGGCTTCACCAGAGACAGCATGGATCAGAACAGGCAGACTGACGAAGTACGCTGCTAAGGGGAGCAGCGGGCGAGTCAGGAGAGGTCTGCCACCCTATGTGGATCACCTCTGGGGCAGGGGATCAAACTTGCACTGAAGCGGCTGTGGCCATCTTGCAGTGCTGAATACTAACCCATTGTGCCACAGGGAGGGCCGGGTTCTTCTTTTCTTTTTTAAGATTTGTTTTTATTTACTCATTAAAGAGCTGGGTCTATGCCAGAGGTATGGGGCAGTGAGAGGATTCATCAGGACAGAGTGGGGAGAAGAACAGATTGAGTGAAATAGACTGCTGAGTGGAACAGTGGGTGAGACAGAGAGGTCTGCGGTACCATGTGGGTCAGCTCCCTGGTGGAGGATTGAACTCTGCTGCCATGACTGGATAGCTTTATAGTGCTGAGATTTAAACCATTATACTACCAGGGAGACCCTGTCCTTTAGTTCTGAGAAATTTTCTTATGTTATTTTTTGATAATTTCTTCTCTGGTCCTTCTTCATTTTGAAGCTCCCAGTAAGTGAATTTTGAATTTCAGAGATGCAGTCTCTGAGGGTTTTTTTGTTGTTGTTGTTAGAACTGGGGTGTCTGCTGGAGGTGTGGCAGGGGATTCACCAGAAACAGAGTGGAGAGCATAAGAAGTGAAACTGCTGAAATACACTGTTGAGGAAGCAGTGGGTGTCACAAGAGTGGGTTAGCTTCCTGACTGGGATCGAATTCATGCCACAGTGGCTGGTGATAGCTTGAGAGTGCTGAGACTTTAACTGCTGCACTACGGTGAAGGTCCAAATCTGAGAACTGTTAATGCATAGTAATGACACAATTTTTTCTTTGTTAACAGGCCAGCAGATACATAGAGAATGTTTTAAAACCACACCAGGAAATGAAGTTGAGAAAATTGGAAGAACACTTTTATCAGATGACTGGTGAAACCTGGAAGTTAAGCAGTGGCCATAAACTTGGGGTTAGAAAATATTCCCATTTTATATATTTTGAGTTCAGTTTCTTTTTATATGTATCAGTTTTAAAAAATTGCAAATTGTGTGATATCTCCAGTATAGCTTGTTTTTTTTTCTTAGAAATCTAGTGATACGATTGTTTATCATTTGTTACTCAGCATTTTTGTATGTTAAATGGGTAAGTGAAGTTTTGATGCTGAAAGGGTCAGATCTTTGAAAAGCTCTAACATCAGGTAGTCTAAAGCAAACTGTTGACTAAATCACTAGTTTTTATGAGGGAATTCTGATATTTCCTCAAGTAAGGCTTCCTAAGTTATAAGCTCATATTCATTATGTTTAGTTTTTAGCAAACAGTATAATAGTTTTTATGATTTCTGGAATAAACAATTCCGTTGCCTCCTAAAGTACTTAATTTAAATGGTAGGTTGAAGTTTGATTTTAAGAACTAAAATACACTTATATATAACAAGATGCTATGGTCACATTCAGCTGTTGCATTTTAGTATCGCCAAATACATAAACATATATATGTTTTTGTTTGCACAGCCTTTTTAAAAATTTATTTATTTATGCATACAGAACTGGGGTACGGGCCAGAGGTGCAGGGGCGGTGAGAGAATTCACCAGAGAGAGAGCGGGAAGCAGAATAGGCCAACTGATGAAGTACACTCCTGAGGGGAGCTGTGGGCGGGTCAGGAGAGGTCTGCCATGCTTATAGGTCATCTCCGGGGCTGGGGATCGAACTCATGCTGGAGTGGCTTTAACTTCTTAGTGCTGTGCTTTAACCCACTGTGTCACCAAGGAGGGCCTGCACAGCCTTTTAATGCATATTTCCTTTTACTACCGTGCTTCCTGAGAAATTTGGGGGTCAGTCAAAAAAGGAAATACCTTTCTCGGCCTCTTTTCTATTAGAGGAAACCATAGAGCTAGATAAGAGTAGTTTTCACAAGTAATTAAGCTCTATGTTTTTTTTCTATGGAGATGATGCTTTAAGTTTTTGGGTCTAATTTTGACTTAATTTTTTTAGCTTGAAATACTATAAGGATAGAAAAGATAACTTCTGTGAATAAAATAAAGTCAACAGAGAGTTTCTCTTAAGAAATTCTTCATTGTGTTTTGATAGGGTGATGAAGATTTGGTGCTTGAAACTGGAGATAAGACATCTTTCGAAACCTCAAACAGAGAAGCAGCAAGGAGACGGACCTTGCCTAAGCCTTTAACCAAACTTTCACCACCTGCTGAACAGCCCAGGCAGAAGGAGGTTCATTACTTACTACCTGCTTCCTGAACTGTATCTGTGTGCAGTGGGAATAATGTTTTGTGGGTGAGGTGAAGATGAATACTGGCTTTTAATACAGTTGGTGTTTTCTTGTTACCTTATAAAATGATGAGCTTCATTTAGAATCACTTTTCCTGTTTTATTATCAATTTTAATGTACTAAACCAAATTTAGAAGGAAGCTGTGAAGATAAATGATGGTAGGTTTAGAAGATTTTTAGTTCTTTTTGAGAAGATTTCATTAAGTGAAAATGAATGTTTACTAAGGGAAAGTTTTCTATGGGTAACTAAGATGACTAAACCATATTTAGTGAGTAATTAATGACATGAGTGTAATTTTTTTCAGTGGTTTTTTTAGGGAAGGAATAAGCAACAGGTTTATTATTCATTGTCTTTCTTTCTTTAAAAAGATTTATTTATTTATGCATACAAGAACTGGGGCACAGGCCAGAAGTGTGAGGGGGTAAGAAGACCCCCCAGAGACAGAGTGTGAAGTAGGGGACAGTGTGTTTCAACACACTGCTGAAGGGAGCAGTGGCGGGTCAGGAGAGGTCTGCCGCACCATGGGGGTCAGCTCCCTGGCCAGGATGAAACTCGCACTACAGTGGCCATGGATAGCTTCATAGCACTGCATTTTAACCCGTTGCTCCACCAGGGAGGGCTCTCTTTTTTCATTTTCTTTCAAATCTTTAATCCTTAAGTTGATTCTGATTTAGATTTAGAAAAGGTTGGAAATAAGAAATCTATTTTTACTGACTCTTAAAGAAAGCTGGTATTTTTCTAAAAGTAGTTTCTTATGCTTGTTCCTCAGTCTGTTTCCCTGTCCCTTAATAGAGTTGGGGATAGAAGTCAGGTCACTGAATTATTTTTAAAATTATTTCAAAAGGATCTAATTACTGTACAGGCTATATAAAAATTCAAGTTTGATTTTTCTTAATAATAACTTGAATGATTTTGTGGTCATGGCAGACTTAACTGACTGTCATGTATGCTTTTGATACCAAAGAAAAGAGATTTATTTAATGAATTCAGTTAATTTTTGTTAGATAAAAATGTTATAAACTATAAAATATATGATCTTAAATTATTTTTTTAAATCTCTGACATTCCACTTGTTCCTAACAAGTGTTTTAGTCAAAGTGGTCTGAACATACAGTTTTTCGGTAAATAAACAAGAAAAGCAAATGCAAATAAATGATCAAGGCAACCAAAGATTCTGAATGAGTATAACCATTCCCCTTACAGTGCCAATGAAGAAAAATTTGGCCTCATATTCAAATGTGTGTATGCTTGAGTCTAAATAACTTTAGGGGCTTATTAAACTTATTAATTCATGTTAATATTTAATGTTTTTAATAGTACATTTTTATATACTATGTTGGGTCATCATAAAAATTCTTTAATTATATATCTATTGGTAGCTTCACCTCAAATCCTATTTTTATGATCTATTGAAAGTATTAATGTGTTTACCCAAGCCTGTTTGTAACTAAGCCCCCATTCTCATTTTAAACTTTCTCTCTTTTTTTAAAAGGTTATATTTATTTATGCATACAAGAATTGGGGTACAGGCCAAAGATGTGGGGAGTGTGAGGATTCCCCAGAGTGGAAAACAGAGCAGGCATATGACTGAAATACACTGCTGAGGGGAGCAGCAGGCAAGACAGGGAAGGTCTGCTGCCCAGTGTGGGTCACCTCCTTGGCAGGGGATTGAACTCGTGCAGCAGTGGCTACAGACAGCTTCATAATGCTGTGCTTTAACCACTTGTGGCCACAAGGGAGGGCACCTTCATCATAAACTTTCTATCAATGCATAGTTTAAAAAAAATTTCTTTAAGCTTAGGTGTTTCTGAATTGTTGAGATTAAGTTTTTCTTCAAAATATCTCATTCCTGTTATGTTTTTCTTTAGGTTCTTGATTTACCTGGAGAACCTCCTGAATCAGCTGAAGATGTAAGCTATTTTCTCTCTGAAGAAAAAATATATTTTCTCTTTTCTTTAACATTAAGACAGTGTTGCCTTATCTAAATGTGAATTTAGAAAGAAAAGCTAGCATAAATGTTAACATGATTGTACCATACTTAACTGTTCACTGAGCTTGGATTGTATTATATCCTACTATAGCCAGGAGAGTTTGGGCTTTTCCAAACTCAGATTAGTACATGAGTTACTTCTTAAAATCAAATTAGGTAGATAAATTGCATTTCTCTCCTAAAAAAGAAAATACAAAGAACACAGCTTCTTTGTAAATGTCTTAAGTGTGGTTTGCTGTTTTAGACTGAGTCCCAACTCTGTTGAGCTGTGTTCTTCCTGCTGTTGCCTTTGCTTAGTTTCAGACATGTCCACAGGGAACATGTGTTGTTATTTTTTTTTAAGATTTTTTTTTTTTTATTTATTAACACATACAAGAGCTGGGGTGTAGGCCAGAGGTGTGAAGGAGTGTGACTTTTACTAACCTAGGAAACTGTTTTAGAGGCAGCCATGCAAGTAACTGGGTGGTTCTCTTTTTTGTCAACACATTTGCAACATTTAAGTTTAGGCTTTTAGACAGCTGAGGGGGAAAAAAAGTCATACCAAAAATAGGCCAGTGAAGTGTGCAATCCAAATACTAAACCCCAAGGAGAAACATAATTAAAAATAAAAAACTTCTAGAGCCTCCCTGCTGGCACAAGGGGTTAAGTCTTAGCACTATAAAGTTATCAGCAGCCACTGTAGTATAAATTTGATCCCCAGCCAGGGAACTGCCCCACAGCACACAGCAGACCTCTCCTGTTTCACTCGCTTCTCCAGCAGTGTATTTCAGTCATTCTGCCTGTTCTGTTCCCCACTCTGTTTCTGGGGTATCCTGTCACACCTCCCTCCTGCACTTCTGGCCTATACCCAGTTTACATTATGCATAAAATAAGAATTTTTTTTTTTTAAAACTTCTAATTCCTCCTTTATACCAGACAAAATTCACGCCTGTGCTATGTCTGACCTAATACTTCTACATTCTCACATCTCTTGAAGTGGAGTTGGTTTCTATGACAACCATTTATAATACAGTAATGATTAAATATAGCTCAGGTTTACCCTGTCTTTGAAACACATGAAATTATTCCTATAGAAATAAAATCTCACTGGAGATAACACTGATTATAGCCATTTGTGAGTGATTCTCTTGAAATTGTACCTATTTGTGATTAATGCTTTTTTCTTTTTTCCAGAATCTTCAGCCCTAGAAAATTAAGAAAGCTTTGGGGCAGTTACTATTGCTTTTCCCTTTATAAATTATGGTTATTCCATTTTGTTTCTTCTCTACCCTGTTCTGTTATTTGATATTTTGTGTTATATTCACTCAACATAAACTCAAGTGCCAGAGAAGTAGAATTTTAAAATTAGGGTGAAATAAATCTCATCCCATTTTCTTATTGGGGCTGAAGCCACAGGAGGAAGTATCTAGGTAGCTGTTGCTCTAGCCAGAATCCTTCTGTTATTCATTTTATAAGCAATACTATGCCCATTTCCTCCTCCCTGTTCTATTTTCTTTGATTGTTGGTCCTCTTTGTTCTATTTTAAAATTTTATTTATTTAAAAAATGTGTATTTATGCATACAAGAACTGAGGAATAGGCCAGAGTTGCAGGGGGTGAGAGGATTCATTAGAGACAAAATGGGGAGCAAAACAGGAGGATCTACTGAAGTACACTGCTGAGGGGAGCAGTGGGTGGGTCAGGAGAGGTCTGCTGTGCCATGTGGGTCAGCTCCCTGGCTACAGTGGCTATGGATAGCTTCAGGGTGCAATGCTTTAATTCCTTGTGCCACCAGGGAGGTGCTTAATACACACACACACACACACACACATATGTATATGCATGTAGCACATATATGGATATACATGTGCATACTATAATATTAACAGGTATATTGTGTGTGAAGTTTTATCATCACTAATGTATAGATGATCATACTGGTCTTTATAGTGTATTGTATAGTAATTAAGAAAAGCTAATAATTATTGAAATATTTTGATTGTCAGAATCACTAGACAGAGTGTTTATACTATGCAGTTGCTACTGCTCAGAGAATTCTAAGAATTCAGTTCAGTCCCACTAAGTGTCCACAAACTGTCGTTTCACTTGCCTTCGGTGGCTTCAGCTGTCCCATTCCATCCTTCAGTGCTCCTGTTCTCATTGCTCTAAATTTTATCCCAATCTTAATCTAATGACCTGTTTTTGGGCAGTTGGCCTGGTCGTTCCAGACTTCTCTGCCTCCCTTTGCCCTTCTATTGTTACCCAGATTTTTTTACAATAAAGTGTGGAGTTCTATTATCATAAAAGGTAAAAACAAGACCAAGGCCTACTCCAGGCTTGTCTCTCATTTGCTTGAGTGATTTGCATCATATAGCACAGACTGCAATAGAGTGGGTAACTTTCATTCTTTCAGTTTAGTGTCTTTCTTGTCCATTGACTTGTCTGAGGTTGTGCTGGGTCTTACTTTGGTAGATTACTTTTGAAGCTCCACGGCAGTTTGAGTGTCAGCAGTGTTGTCTCTGCTGTCTTGCATGACTTCTCCTCACTGATCTCTTTAGTCTATAGGGAGATGTTTTCGTTTCAGAAGAATTATTATTTTTAAAGATTTATTTATTTATGCATATAAAACCTTGGTACAGGCAGGGGCGGGGAGGGTGAGAGGATTCACCAAAGTGGGGAGCAGAATAGGCAGATGTACTGAAATATACTGCTGAGGGCAGCAGCAGGTGGGTCAGGAGAGGTCTATCACATCATGTGGGTCACCCCCCTGGCTGGGGAGCTTCATAATACTGTGCTTTAACGCGTTGTGCCACTAGGGGGTCCCCAGAGGAATTATTTTTTTATGTTTGGAGTGAATCCTACTGAACCTTTATGTTGATCTGTTATTTTCTTTTATTAAGATTTATTTACTTAGGCATACAGAACTGGGGTACTAGCCAGAGGTACAGGGGCAGTGAGACAGAGTAGGGGGCAGAACAGGCAGACTGACAAAGTAGACACAGGAGAGGTCTGCTGCCATGTGGCTCACCTATGGGGCAGGGATCGAACTCATGCTGAAGTGGCTTTAGCTTCTTAGAGCTGTGCTTTAACCTGCTGCGCCACCAGGGAGGGCCCTGATCTCTTGTTTTAATAGCCATATTCTTACAAAGACTCCATATAAGTTTATGTAATCAGGTATTTCATAGGAGTATGAATTTCAGAGCTAGAATTCTTTTCTGAACCTTTTTTTCCCCCTTCAGGTAGTTACTGTTGCTCTTCGGTGTCCAAGTGGAAGAGTCATAAAGAGACAGTTTTTTAAATCTTGCAGCTCACAGGTGAGAAAATTCATAGTCTGAGAAACATTTTTGATGAGTTTGGTACTAGTTTAATCCCTTGCAGTAGGGGAGATAATTGTCACTGTTGTTGCTACGCCCATCAGACTAGAAGAAAGACCATTTATCTGTGTACATTGCAGAAATTTGCATAAGTAGACATACTGGACTGTTTGAATTGTGTTTTTTACATTCAAAACTTTCTTGCTTCTTCCTTTACCTATTCTTTAAAAATTTTTCTTTTTATTACATTTCACAGCTTGGTGGGTAAGAGGCTTTTAAGACTGCAGGTATTACAGTCTTAATTTTATTCCCATTATCCTTGATGGTTACCTTAAACCCCATCATAATTTTCTTCATTCTTCATTTTTGTACAATGTATGTTTTTGCATCATGGTTGTAACCCCCATGGAATTCCCACTACCAGTTCACCACTGTGCCATCATCACCATAGTCCCGAGGCCCCATGTGCTTTTCTCACCTTTTTTGATCTTATTCCTCTCCCTCCAACCTCCCATTGAATATCTCTGGTTTATGGTTGTTAATTTTCATTTTACTTTATTACAGTGACACTCTCTCCCCGCCTCCCCCTTACAGTCCTGCTATGAGTGAAACCACCTGGTATTTTTTCTCTTTCTTTCTTGCTTATTTTGCTTAGTAGGATCCTTCTAGCTCCATCTCTATTGTCAACAAATGGCTGAGTTTATCCTCTTTGATTGCTGAGTAATATTCCATTGTGTATATGTACCATATCTTCTTGATCCAATCATCTGTTTTGGGCATTTGGATTGATTCCACATCTTTCCTGTTGTAAATAGTGCTGCAATAAACATAGGGGTGCAGGTGTCCTTTTGAAGTAATGTTTTTGTGTCCTTCGGATATATAACCTAGGAGTGTGATTGCTAGGTCATATGGAAGCTCCATTTTTAGCAGTTTGAGAAACCTCCAAACAACTTCTCAGAGTGGTTGGACCAGTTTACATTCCCACCAGCAGTGTAGGAGAGTTCCTCTTTCTCCACATCCTCGCCATCATTTATTGTTGCTAATTTTAATGTGTGCAATTCTCACTGTGGTATCTCACTGTGGTTTTTATTTGCATTTCCCTGATCACGAGTGATGCTGAACATTTTTTTCATATGCCTCCTAAACCCCATTTTTATATATAACTTTCAAGCCATTCTTTAGGGTTTCCTTTTATTCTAAGAGTTTATCCTTTAAAAAACAATAACTGTGTTCATTAGTAATAATTTGGAAAATAGAAAACTACAACAAAATTTGATCTGCAACCTGCACATTAATGTATTTGTGTATTTCTATTTTGAGTGCATTTTGAAATACACTTATGTATGCATTAAATTTTTTGGGGGGGGGTCGGGCTCATTCTTGTATGTATAAAATAAAACACTTTTGGAAAATATTGCACTATCTTTGTATGATAGTGTCATTTTTTAAAAAAAAGATTTATGTATACATAAATCTCTGGGGTATAGGCCAGAGATGCTGGGGGAGTGATAGGATTCACTAGAGACAGAGTGGGGAGCAGAACAGGTGGAAACACTGCTGAAGGGAGCAGCAGGTGAAACAGGAGAAGTCTACCACACCATGTGGGTCATCTCCCTGGCTAGGGATTGAACTCATGTTGCAGTGGCTGGTGAGATCTTGATAACGCTGTATCTTTAACCTCTGTGCCACGAGGGAAATTCTCATGATGGCAGATTTTTTAAAAACATGAAGAATTTCTATTTTTTTTAAATATAATTGGTTGACAATCAAGTATGAAGAATTTCTTAAAGACCACCAAATAGATAAAAACAAAAAAAAGTTTAATCTATTTAGAAGTACCAGCTAAAAATGGGACACTATTTTCTACCTATCAGATTGTAAAAGATTTAAAAGTATAGTGCCCACATTTGGTCAGTCTGTGGAGGAAACAGGAATTCTCAGTAACTATTCATGTGTGTTCCTGTGGGGTAGTTTACTTATTTTTAGTATATTAATATTTTTGATCTAGTAATTTATGAGAATTTGTTTTACAGGAATAAGTCAAATGATCAAAGGTACCAGTGTGTTAATTAATATAGGGACTGGCTAAGTCTTGGAAAATTATGGAACTTTATAACATCGATAGACATTTACTACATGGAATATCATAGGTTCTTAGAAGGTGGGTAAATGTAGAGACAGGGATTACTGATGTTCCTTCAACTTCTTCCTAGAACATTCTATTATCCATCATTCTCTGTGAAGCTACAAATGATCCGTAGGCAGGTATTGTTTTCTTGGCAACAGTAAGTGGAAATTTTGACAGTTATTGTGGATATTCATGATTAGAAAATATAAATTAATAGGGGTGGTCTGCTGAAAACCAGGCTATGAGAAGGCAGAGTATTGGGGCCTGGACATAATTATTGTGACAGATTTCCTAAGTGACTTTCAAATGGACTATTCTTATATTTTGATCTAAAAATGTTCACCAAATACTAACCCATTTTTTCCAACCCACTTAACTGAATAACCTTTCCACTCTCCATGGTTGGGATTTTCTAATTGTTGAATAGCTACCTCTGCTACCCTATATTCCTTCTCTGAAACAAAAGGTTTATTTATTTACTCTTTAGAATTCATGGCATCTATTTCCCATTCAACTCTGGAAAGTTCCTTTGAGAGACATGAAAGTTCTGTAATTATTACTTGTAGGACATGTTTTTAAGAATGAAAGAACTGTGAATGATGGTCACTTAAGAGACACAATTGTATATAGTATTTGATAAGCTTTTTGTCTTTCAGGTCTTATTTAACTGGATGATGAAAATCGGGTACCACACATCCCTATACAGCCTTTCTACTTCTTTTCCCAGAAGGCCTCTAGAGCTGGAAGGAGGTTTATCACTGCAGGACATAGGAATAACTGTGGATACTGTTCTCAATGTAGAAGAGAAAGAGCAGAGCAACTAATCAAGAAATGAGAACTACCTGTTCTACATAATATCGGTTATGCCATGAACTTACAGGACAATAAAGGATTCACATTGAAATCATGCCATACGTTGATTGAACTCAAGGCAGTAAAAACTTTAATATTGGTGTCCATGGGGATAACAATATGGACATAAAGGACTGGAAAAGAATTGCTCTCTACATGTTTTTTGGTAACATGTTTTTTGGTAACATGTCATCTTACAATGTACCAAATGAGAACAAGGTATTAATGTATACAGTAACATTCAATAATTTATACTTTTCCTAGGTGACATCATTTAACAGTAGGCTGAAAACAAAGTCATATTGACTAGTTTCTGCCTTTTTAGTCCATTACAATATAATCAAACTCAAGTCTAAAAATAGTAGGAATTTTATTCTGCTGGCCTACACCTTGACTGTAACCTAAAAAAAAAGACCTTGGGTCAGATTACATAGCTAAGCCCCTCCTAGATTCTGGCCCACAGAAAATTGTGGGGAATAATGTTTTTAGCTATTACGTTTTGGGGAAATTTGTACAGGAAACTAGTATAGGAAACATTCAGGGCTGTTCCCCAACCAGAAGTCCTTAGAAATGACTCTGTTTTCTGGTATATTCTTTAGTTCTACTAGCTATTGCTATCTCTAATCAGGGATCCTTTCAAAGACTCAGTAAGCTTCCATCCACCTTTCTATGACAGACTTAATTGCAAATAGATGTAGACAAAAAAAAGAAAATGAATATTGCCACCTGTTCTGATCAGACTTTCATAAGTTCTACTTTCAGTTGTCCATCCACATCCATTTTCAGTAATTTGGATACAGAAATTGATACGAAATACAAAAGCGGCCAAAATTAATAGATACTTGAATCTATGAATAAAAATCCCTTCTGTGTGTCCCTCTCCAGTTTTTTTTTTTTTTAAAGATTTACTTATTTTTGCATACAAGAGCTGAGGTAAAGGGCAGAGGTGCAGAGTGGTGAGAGGATTCACCAGAGACAGCATGAGGAGCAAAATGGGCCAACTGACTGAAATACACTGTTGAGGGAAGCAGTGGGTGAGACAGGAGAGGTCTGCTGTGCCATGTGGGTCACCTCCCTGGCCTGGGGATCAAACTTGTGCTGCAGTGACTGTAGATAGCTTCATAGAGCTGAGACAACCCCTTGTATCACCAAACAGGCTCCTCTCCATTATCTAGCAGAAAAATACTAGGATAATTTTCTGTGTGGCAGGGTCTTTAAGTGCTGTCTTTAACCCCTGTGCCACCAGGGAGGTCTCTAGTTAATACCATTCTTGCAATGAGTTGGAATAAATTAGAAATACTATGGGAAATTAATCCTTTTTTCTAGATATAGTGATTAATTTTAGGTGAGAGTGAATCTTTATTTCTAAGGATACATACTAGTGTGTAATAGGAATTATGATCAAAATTTGCTTCAAAATTAGGGGGATGGGCCTCCTTATTGGCACAGGGATTGAAGACAGTGTTATTAAGCTATTGCTAGCCACTGCAACACGAGTTCCATCCCTGGCCAGGGAGGTGACCCACATGGCACAGCTCCTGTCTCACCTGTTACCTCCCCTCAGCAGTGTATTTCAGTGGATTAGCCTGTTTTCTCTACTGTCTCTGGTGAATTCTCTTACTCCCTCAGCCTCTAACCTGTACCACAGATCTCATATACATAAGTAAATAAATCTTAAAACTGTAAGAAAAAAACAAAATTAGGGGGATGGTAGTCACAACAGTGACTACTGGTAAGAAGTAGGAACATGGGAGTCTTTGTATTCAACCTTTTTAGATATTTTATATGTTAAACATGGCCCTCCCTGGTGGCGCAGCGGGTTAAAGCACTGCACAAAGAAGCTTAAGCCACTTCCGTATGAGTTCAATTCCCGCCTGCCCCCGGAGGAGACCACATGGCGTGGCAGACCTCTCCTGACCCGCCCGCTGCTCCCCTCAGCAGTGTACTTCGTCGATCTGCCTGTTCTGCACCCCACTCTGTCTCTGGTGAATCCTCTCACCCTCCGCATCTCTGGCCTGTACCCCAGTTCTGTATGAATAAATAAATAAATCTTAAAAAAAATTATATAAAAAAAAATGTTAAACATGCTTGAGATAAAGCAGACATGAATTTATCAAGTGATAGAAGAGCTCTAATTTAAAATTAGACTTTTTCTAATAGTCCCAGAGAAAACTAACTTGAATGCTATTTCAATTCAGCCTATTTACTAGTTGATTTTAATAATATACTTCAGTGAAGTAGTGAAATATAGGTCTCTTACATTTTTACATCTAAGTATACTGAAATTCTGAATATTAAGATAGAGCATGTGGGGCCTTCTTGATGGTGCCAGGGTTAAGGTGGAGCCCTTTGAAGCTTTCCATAGCCACCTACCAGGGAGCTGACCTACATGGCGCAACAGACTTCTCTCCTGTCTCACTCACTGCTCCCCTCGGCAGTGTATATCAGTAGATCTACCTGTTCTGCTCTCCACTGTCTCTGGTGAATCCTCTCTTCTCTGAATTTCTGCTTGCATCTCAGCTTTTGTATGCATAAATAAATAAATCTTTAAAGAATAAATGAAATAAGAATGTGGTTTATTCCTTTTCTCCTTAATAAACTTTTATTTCTCTAAAAAAAAATAATAGAGCATGTAGTCAAGTGATCAGGTATGTATTTTATAAACTATAGCTCACTGGCACACAAGCCACAAAATATCCCTTCATTCCTCTTCATTTCTGTTCATGATTCACTTTGTAAACTCCTCAATGCAGTAGACTGATGTGGGGAGATCTACTTATTTAATAATACTGTAGCTGCCTATTAGCAAAAACCACAAGTGTCATTTAATATTAAATGACATTAAGAGGTATTTGGTTATGGGGAGAACATATTAGTTTTCTTTCTGAAGGAACTTTCAAAAGAAATACTGTTTAAAGGAATAACAAGGGAAATATTAAGGAAGGACTTGCCTTAGTTAATTGTTCTGCTAGCTAAAACTGAGATCCTAAAAATAACAAGTTTGAAATTACATGGTAATTTTGGATTACTGCAAAAATGTTGGTCCACCCTAACAACAGCTGGGTGACATACGAAATATTACTGAGCCCTCAGATTGCTGAGGCTGCAAAACAATCATGTAACCTGAAAGCCAAAGGATGATCCACCCTGAGGAGACTTGCTTCCCTTTGGCAGAGAAAAAAAGTGACTGCTCTATAAACAGATGAGAAAAAAATCAGCCATGACTTTAACATTTTGAAAGGTCAAACGTGGGCTACTGCATCATTTTGAAACAGCACTAGTTATTTGTGGGTCTAAGTGAAAGATGGAAATGTGGGAATTCAGAAAGACAGCAAGTCCTTTATGAAGTCAGTCTTGGCTTGAAGCCTCAGGCACAAAGGGAGTTTTTGCTCATTTTAAAGTCCTTCTCCATAGCCCTGAGGTGTTCATTGTTCAAGTGAAGGCAGAGTGAGAGAAAGCCAACCTTGGTGCAAAGTAGGTGGTGATGTGGTTGTGAAATAACAAGCATGAAACCCCAACCTCCTCACCTTCTACAAAGCTGAAGTCTTAACCTGCTGGAGGTGTTAAACTAAGTACTAATTTAGCACAGGACATTGGTAAATGATCCACTTTTTCTGACAAGCAGTGGAAGCAGACGTAAGGTCTCCTACTAAAGGGCTAGATAGATACCAAACATGTTTGGTAGAGAAACCCCAAAAACAGGGTGGTAGAGAAAACTTCCAACCTAAACCAAGCACAGATTCACTGCCACAGGTAGGAGTAAAATAAGAAAATCTCACCTCAAGCAAGCACCAACGGGGCCTTGTACTAGTAGGTATGGGGTAGGTTCACTATTAATTCCAGCAGATAGATAGTCCCAGAGCCCTTGGTGGACTTTTAATGCACTCAGGAAACCAGGCACACCAGGTAGGGAGGCTGGCCAGCGAGGAGGCAGGTAGGCAACTGAGTCTCCCAGGAAGCCACACAAGTCTTTATGCGCTTTCTCTTGGGCTCTCTCTGGCGTTCTTCACGGCCTAGCCTCTTACGCAGTCACTTGTCCTCTGGTAGCTGTTTGAGGGAGGCCCCCTTAAATTGCTGCCTTCCAGGCTCAGGTGTGCACATTTACGCATGCCCACATCCATACTCCAGGTGTCCACCATCAGGTACACGTGCCCAGTGCCCCTGCTCCCAGGCACCTCCTGCATTAGTGCAATCAAGTCTGCAGGTGACTGCCTCGGAGGCTACTGGAGCAAAACATCAGATTAATTCTGTTTTACTTAAATCTAACTATGCTAATTACACTTAATGGTGGAAGTACCCCAGTTAAAAGACAATGTTAGGCTGAGTAAAAACATGTTGAACTATAACACTGTATAAAAGAAACTGATAAAGGATAAATACCTTCAAAACGCCTAAGGCTAACATGAAACTTTGGTAATCTCAGTTAATATTACATAAAAATATGCAAAGATTAGTAAGAAAAAAGCTTTGTATTTGGGGCCCTCCCTGGTGGTGCAGCGGGTTAAAGCACAGCACTAAGAAGCTAAAGCCACTTCCGCATGAGTTCGATTCCCGCCTGCCCCGGAGGTGACCACATGGCATGGCAGACCTCTCCTGACCCACCCGCTCCTGACACTCCCTCAGCAGTGTACTTCATCCATCTGCCTGTTCTGATCCCCACTCTGTCTCTGGTGAAGCCTCTCACCCTCTGCATCTCTGGCCTGTACTCCAGTTCTGTATGAATAAATCTTTAAAAAAAAAAAAAAAGCTTTGTATTTAATGGGCAGCATGATTTTGTACTAAAAAAATCCCAAGTAATTTCTGGTAAGTACTTAGTATGGCTATGGGATACAAACAAACAATTTTTTAAAAGATTTATTTATTGGGCCCTCCCTGGTGCGCAGTGGGTTAAAGCACAACACTAAGAAGCCAAAGCCATTTCAGCATGAGTTTGATCCCCACTGTGGAGGTGACCCACATGGCAGCAGACCTCTCCTGACCTGCCCGGTGCTGCCCTCAGCAGTATACTTTGTCAGTCGGCCTGTTCTGCTCCCCACTCTGTCTCTGGTGAATCTTCTCACTGCCCCTGCACTTCTGGCCTGTACCCCAGTTCTTTTATGTACAAATACATCTTTAAAAAAATAAGTACATTAATGTAAGTTATTTAATGAAATGTTTAGAAATTAAAAATGGCATTTTTCATATCTAAGAGCTATCAAAACAATTTTTTTCAAAAATAAACCGATATAAACATTAGTTTGATTACTATCGTCAACAAATTTTGTATGTTTCAAAATATTTAAACTTTCATATAAAGACCACCAGAGTAAAACAATGTTTTTGTTTAAAATGGAAAGTTTATTTGCTCAGTACACCACAGAGGATGCAAGCACTGTCAGGACACATACAGAAATATGCAAATCAACAAAAAACAGTAATTTAGTTTACATGAAGGGAAATCTCTCTCAATGTTATGACAACATACTCCCAAGAAGACTCTTCTTCAGTTAAGTTAATTATACATTTCAATAAAATATAAAGGATAATGGATTAAATGGAAGTGAGCCTGTGAATTTTCTTAAAAGTAAAATTCCAACTCTATTAATCCATGCCAGTTAAACACTATTAACTAAACTTTCCAAGTAAGTGCAAAAGGAGATGAAGGAGTTAGTTACCTTTTTTGCTTGAACAGTCCAGAGGAAAATGGTTACACAAATACAGCAGGCAAATTGTTAAAAATGACTGATCTAGAACATAACGTACTAAATTTCAGTCTCAAATTGTGCTAGATGCTCATCATTAGTATGGCACATTTTGGTCCATGATGTGGTTTAATGCCAAGATATACCCCGATTAGTTACTGAAACACATAGCTTACTGTTGCCTTTTTTTTTTTTTTAAATATATATATTTTAAAAAGCCCAGTATACGTCCACATACAAAGTCAGATTTTCTCAATATGAATTTATAGGAAGTAGTCTGGGGTACGCCGAGTAACATGCGGCTCTCCACGACGAGGTGCTGGGTCAAACTGAAGGCTATAAATGGCAAAAAATGAAAGCAAATAATTAAGGAACTTGACTTTGCCAGTGAATTAATAAAGAATAAGACACTGAAGTACAAAACACAGCCCTGGTTTCCCATTTTTACTGTACTGCTTATGACTGGAATGACTGGGCCAGTCACTGTAGCTATTTTCCATAAAACTATTACACAGAGCTATGGTGAAAATTTAAACATACAAAATGTCTGGCATAAAAGGGTTGCAGTATCATTTGAATGTAAGTGGTGAAAACCGACATGCTTGTTTCATTCTAGATTTTGGGTAAAAATATTTAACCTTTGAATTACTCACTGACCCAGTCAGGCAACTCTCAAGCAGAGCTGAGGAACTTTCTGTCTGTCTTTCACCAATAACAGAACTTTTATGTGACTACTCCTGAGCTTTGTGTAGTTATAGTTGCCTGCTTTGCCACCAATCTTCAGTTTATTTTTCTTTTTGCTTAACCTGGGGTGGTTTGCGTTATTTTTTAAAATCGATAGATGTGACACACTAAACAATTTGGGTGTACAACATAATTCAATCTATGTATGTACGGGAAACTATCACATCAATATGTCTGATTAACATCCATAACTACACAGTTAAATTTTTGTCCCTGAGGCAAAATCTTTTAGGATCTACTTTTAGCAATTTTCAAATACATAGTATATTAATAGTCACAAAGGTGTACATTATAGCCTTAGGACAATGACATAACTTTTGACCACCTTCACCATTTTTGCCTACTTGTTATAAACATCCTGTTAAATAAACAGCAGCTCCTGCTATTATTCTTGCCTAGAGTAGAACTTATGTACTAGGAGATTGGTGGAGGAAACCTCAACTTGCTAGAGTGCAGACACAAAGAAGAGAACTTTGTAATCTACGACGGGGGTAGGTAAGATATGGTGGCACCTGACACTGTCTTTCCCATTGCCCTTCCCCCTCCAAGTGAAAGCTAGTGAGAGGGAGAAGCCCTCATGCTCTTGATCATGCCCACGAGAGTAGAATGCCTAGATCATTTTCTGTCAAAGAACCTGGAAGTAGGGGGAGGGAGCACATTCTGGCTTACATTCCACAGATGGGCTGTTACCTCTAAGATCTTAGTATTTTAATTTATTTCCTTTATTGAGCTAACACTGATTCACAACACTGTTCATGATTTAAGGGAATAGGATCACACCCTTTTAGATGTATGTTACCACCTGATTCCCACTATTCAATCATCCATACTTAGTCCTTTACCATAGACTCATGTACCCCCACCTTTCCCTAAATTTACATTTAGATTTTTTTCCTTCTAAAATTTTCCATTTAAAATTTTAAGTTACTTACAAGGAATATTTTAAAGTGTCATCTAATTCCATGATAGCAGCTTGGTTTCCACAACGATAACAGTAATTAGGTGCACTGAAAATGGTAACCACATTCCGATCATGACACCAATTGTATCCCTGCAGCATTAAAAAAAAAAATCAATATATCACTATAAAAATTACTGTAGTATAAAATAACCATGACACATGGGCCTTCCTGCTAGTGCAAGAAGCTGGGTCTCAGCACTATACAGCTATCCACAGCCACTGCAGCACTAGTTCGATCCCTGCCAGGGAGGTGACCCACATGGCACAGCAGATCTCTCCTGTCCTGCTCAACAGTGTAACTCAGTAGATCTGCCTGTTCTGCTTCCCACTCAGTCTCTGGTGTATCCTCTCACTCCTCACACCTCTGGCCTATACCCCAGTACTTGTAAGCATAAATAAATAATCTTTAAAACAAAAACAAACAATCTAGACACAGTAAACTTCTAAGTGTTTTGTGTTACCTTATATGGTACCATAATACTGTGCTGCTGGGCACGGGGCTGTATTACATGAGTGTGGTATTGCTTTTTGTTTATTATATGCTTAGGATTTTGGCTAGGATGCATTTTCAAATTTCTCCCACACTGATAACCGATTTCTCTATTCTCCTCACAATCTATGTAAATTTTTACTTTATTAATTTTGATTCTATTATTAGATACAAATTTAGAATTATTTATCCCTAGAGAACTGACCCATTTTTCATCAATTAGTGACTATTTCTGCTTCTTTTTTAGCGTTTATTCTGATTTAGCTGTCTTTTGTATAATTATCTAAATTGATATATGATTACATAAATGTCCATCCCTATTTCTAGTCTGTGGTGTTATCTTTTAGACACATCCCAAATAATAAGCACATTCTGGTTATTTATCCAATTTGAGAGTTTCAGTTTTTAAGAGAAGTAAAAATTTTCATTTCCTATTTAACTTCCAATATAACTAGATTTATCTTTACCATATAAATTTGTGCTCTTTATTTTCCATGCTCTTATTTCTCCTCTTGCCTCCATGGGTCTGTAATATTTTCTCTAATATCTTGAAGTCACCTTAATCTGACAGATACCACCTTAACTAAGTAATCCAAGTTAACACCACTAGTAGTGATACAAAATGATTTTATAACCTCTGATATGATGGGACTGAGACAGACACAACATCTTTCTGTGATATGCCCACCAATAACACATACCCTAAGTCTATAACCACCAAACACCAATCAAACCATATGAAAGCTAATTCTACAAAATAAAACAAAAAACGCAAAACACAAAATCTTAAGAATTATATCCATATCAAAGGCTGCAGAAGATCTCAATTCAGGATTAGATTATATAAGCACATTAACAATTAAATTTTGCTAGAAAGGACATTAATGATAATCAAATATAACAATGCAAATTGCCTGTGTGATAATTGTATTGTGGTTATATAATAGAAAACCCTTATTTAATTATGTACACATGGAAATTTGGGGGTAAAGGACCATTATGTATGTCAAAAACAAGAAACAGATGTGAGAAAAGGGACAGGGAGGGAGAGACATAATAGTAAAGCAAATACAAGGTAAGGGATTTGAGTGTAGGCTACAAAGGAATTTCTTGCTGCTATTTTTGCAACTTTTCACTAAGTCTAAATTAACTTCAAGTGTCAGTTATAATTCTGGTCTGGCTTGAGTACTGAGTACTTTCCTGCATGCAAATACTAGCCAAGTTTTTTTCCTTTTATTTCGATAATAGGGAGTAATGTTTCTAATATTCTAAATCATCAAGTCTTATAATAGACGTATACTTAATTCAAATAAAAGTCATAATCCTGTAGGAAAAGGACATACCTCCATTACAAGTTGATGAGCACGAGAAACCAGTGTGAGACCATTGGCATGATTAAAGGTTTCGGAAATGTCTTGTCCAAATGTATAGCCAGCACCACGTGGTGAAATACCCCACCCGCCACGATCATCTGGATCTGACCATAACAGATCACACATTGGGCCCTGCCAAGAACATTAAGTGATGTTATAAATTATTATAACTTCGCTTTACCACAATATTTCTTCTAAAAACTAAGTTTATTTACCTCATGTGGAACTTCTTGTAAACGATCCAGGGCTCTTATATGATCCAGTGTATCTATGGATGGAGACAGGCCACCATGGAGGCAGAATATCTGTTTATGAATTTAGAAAATACCTTTATTAATTTTTAAAAATTAATAAAGAATAAGTGATGATTACAAAGGCAAGTACAAATAGCTTTTCTTTTCAAAATAAACTTAAATTTTATAAGTTTCATAGTGAGTTTTTCCCTTTTTTTTTTTTTTTAATTTATTTATTCATATGGAACTGGGGTACAGGCCAGAGATGTGGAGGGTGAGAGTATTCACCAGAGACAGAGAGGGGAGCAGAACAGGCAGATCGACAAAGTACACTGCTGAGGGGAGCAGCAGGCGGGTCAGGAGAGGTCTGCCTCACCATGTGGATCTCCTCCTGGGCAAGCGGCAATCGAACTCATGCGGAAGTGGCTTTAGCTTCTTAGTACTGTGTTTTAACCTGCTGCACCAGCAGGGAGGGTCCCGAGTTTTTTCCTTTTTAAGTGGATGGAATCTCCTTCCATATTTGTGACCCAGCATTGTTTCCTATTGTTACTGAGTTGTATGTTTTTTTCTCTCACAGAAAGCACTCTGATTCATATCAGTACTGCCAATCATTTTTCATTTCCAAGATTTCTGAGCACCCAATGTTTTTGCAAACATTACTTGCTATTTTCTTACTTGTACTTTTTAATTCTTGATGTTATTAAGTGTTCTAAAATCAAAACTGAATAACACAAGATTTTTGGGTTTGGTAAATAGCTATATCCAGGTTCATTTTCTAGTGATTATGAATCAGAGAGACTACAGTCTGACAGTATCTTTTCCCCTGACTTTGATAGGGTTTCTGATGTTTTGCTGATGAGTACAGGGAGTTTCTTTAACTAATTAGTACTATTTTATTTTATTCCTTAGTAAATGAGTTTTAAATGAGTAAGATAAAGGACTTTTTTTCCAAATGTTTTTGGTGTAATTTTATGTGCTTGCCAAGTTAAATGGGGTCATACTAGCTGTACAGAGAGTTTTGAAGCTCTCCATTTTTCTTTTTTTTTTAAAGGGCTTGGGAATTCACCTATTAAATTGGTTACTTTTCCATTTTCCCCCCTGAATCTTGTAGTTTATTTGCATTGGTCTAGTTTTCAAAATACTTGTATAATCAATGTTCTGCTCTTATACACTTCATTCAGCTTCTCAAGTTTATTGGTACTTGTTAATTCTTGTTTTTATGATACATAACTGCTTCTATATTTACAATAGCAATGTTATTTCTTATCCTTACTGTTTCATGTCACCCTCCCTCTTTTTATCTACATTAGTTTTGACCATTTCTAGTAGACTTTTTTTTGGAAAAAAAAAAAAAACACCACCTGTTTTTGGTATCACTTATTTCTTTTCTCTTTTGGTACAAAAACAGATGTAAGGCTACACATTTTCTTGCATTTCATTTTTTATTAACATCCAAGTTTTGGTCTATACTCATGCTTCCAATCATCACATAGAAATGATTTAAATTCCTACCTTTTATTTTCTGATTGTCAGAAAACTGTAAAAGTTTCCAAGCAAGCAGAATTTTTCATTTCCCTTTTCTGTTTAGTTTCTAGTCTGAGTTTTGTTCTAATTTCAATTAGAGAATTTCACTTAACATATGGATATAGATGAAAATAAAGTAGAGAAGGCAAGGCAAGAAGGGAGAAAGAGAGGAGTGAAGGAAGGGTAGATATGTGAGATTATTTGGTTTTGTTTATTGGGTACCAATATACTAAAGTCTACATACTCTTTTATCTGTTAAGTAAATTTGTCACATTGTTTAAATGCTCTATATATTTATTTTTCATCCAGATTTCTGGAGTATATAAAGTCTGTAACTACACTTTATAAACACTAATCTGTCAACAATAATGTGTGTGTAAGACTTTCTTGTTTCTTAAAAATACTATGATAGGAAAAACCAGTGACTTAATAAAGTTAAGTTGCTGAAGAAAGAAAAATACATAATTTGACTTGAACACATTCAATAAATAAAAGCTCCACTAACGTATCCATTTAAAAAACTAGATTCACTATCAATGCTGTCAGACTGTCCTACAATAATTTATTATATTAATGAAGATTAAAATTAAAATCCTTAATTAAAATTTCACATCCTTTAAATTCATTTTAGAAAGTCTATGCAAAATACAGACCTTTTAAATTAATTATTATGGCATCCAAAACCATGCCTGGGTAAAGATGGACTGTTTGGATCACACAGAAAAAGATCATAACCAAATTATATTCCCACATACAGTGTCAGAGGGAATCTACTATACCCTCGACCAACAGCTGTTTTTTTTTTTATAGTTTAAGAACTGTACTGTTATTTTATGCTTTATATTAAAATTCAATTCAAGTCAGTTCATGCTCAGTCATAACTTCTAAAAATTGGGATAACAGAAAAGGCATATATATGTTTTTCTTATACTTCTAAATATTTTGTATTATGTACTTACTATAGATGAGGACATCTATTTCTTAATCAAGGACATATTAATAAACAGGATTACTGCTTATACTATGATACTAGGAATAAAAAGTTATTAATGATTACCAGCAAACATAGTAGACAGTTAATAAAAGAAACAGCTGGGCTATCCCTCGTGGCACAACGGGTTAAAGCACTGCATTATGAAGCTCTCAGAAGCCACTGCAGCACGAGCTTGATTTCCCCCGCCAGGGAGCTTACCCACATGACATGTAAGACCTCTCCTGACCCACACACTGTTCCCCTCAACAGTACATTTCTGCAGATCTGCCTGTTCTGCTCCCTACTCTGTCTCTGGTGAGTCCTCGCACCCACCAGACCTCTGGCCTGTACCACAGTTCTGTAAACATAAATAAATAAATCTTAAAACAAAAACAAAATCTTAAATAAATCTTAAAAGCTTTGTTCTACTAGTATTGCACATTAGGATCTCAAGCATTTATTTATAACACTTATAATAAAAAAATCAGTGGCACAGTCTTTGGTCAAAAGACTATACTGAGAACAGTGAAATTTACTGATCAAGTAAATAAAACTTACCCTATTTAATGTTCTGAAATCTTAAATATAGGGAAAGAAGCAGAAAAAGGCCAAAAACTTGTGGAAAAGTTAAGTCATGTAAAAATCTAGACTCTAAATTAGAAATTCTTTTATTTTTTAGCTCACCCTGCCTCCTCAAAACATGTAAGTATACACATACATACCTGTCCATCTACTAAAGCTGTAAGTGGAAGATAATCAAACAGATCTGTAAAATATTTCCAAACATTGGCATTTCCATACTTTCTCAGACACTCATCATAAAAGCCATAAACTTGGGTAATCTGCCGACTTTCATGATTTCCTCTCAATATTGTAATGCGTTCTGGATACCGCACCTGGAGAAAAAGCAGGAGAAATCCATGGCACAAAGCACTATTTTTCCTATTAATAGTTTCATATTAAGCACATTTACCTTCAGCCCATTTCTTATGGCTCTTTTTTCTGCTAGTAAATTAAATACTAGTGTTTCTTAATAGTAATTTTTTTTGTTAATTCACAGCCAGGTCCTTTTGATTAAAATATTTCCTGTAGTCATCCTGCATTATTACTTATACCACCTTCAATAAATTCCTTATTAACTGATAACTTTATTATAATAAACCTGCATTTGATTCTTTATCTCAAATGTAATCTATTTTTTTCTAGAACTCTGCTGAATGGGTACTAAAAAACTCAGAAATTTGGAATGGGGACAAACTGCTCTATAGCTAATCTCTTCCTCTTTTTGACTTCTATTTCCCACAGGAAGATTATATTTGCCAATAAAAATAACCCTTGCCAATTATATTACTAAATAAAAAAAAGCCCTGCCACATCTGGGCAAGACTTTAAATGCATTAAAATTCTAGAAATAACACAGAAAAATTCCTATAGCACACTATTTAGTTAGGAATCTGTCTGCTAAGTTCTGTAAAACAAATTCATCAAAAGTTGCAAATAAATACTTTCATTCATACATATCTACTAAGCATGCAATATGTGTTCAACATTAAACTCAGTGCTTAATACTAAATGACAGGTCCACACAAGTGTAATACATTACTTGTGCTCTGTAGAGACTGAGAAGTACATGAAAGAAACAGAAGGCAATAAACCATTATGTAATGTAAGTTTCATGGTAATTTAGAGTAGAAGGGTAAGGTAAACATGGTACAAAGCTTCACAGAAGAAATAGGAGTTGGGAAGTGAGGTGAGTTTTGGAAAAAGGTAAGTAAGAGGTAGGCTGAACATCGAAACTCTATGAGGCAAAGAGTTTATTCTACCAGGCAAAGTCAGGCTAGTTTACAGAGAACTAGACAAGAAGTTTGAGTTCCAGGCAACATGGAATCAATTCAGGGGCAAAAACTATTATGTGTGTTGTGGTGAGATTTAGTCTGACAGCATATGTAGGGAGCAAAGTACATTAGGAGGAATCAGATCTCGGACGCAGATATGTAAGTAAACATGTAACTGAAATGTGAAGAGAGAAAGATATAAATTGTGTAGTGATAAGTCAAAACAGTCACAAATAAGATTTTACAAGCAAATTTTAAGATGTGTTTTAAATAAAGAGATGTTTTGAATGAGTATAAAAAAATGATTCTAAGACTTCAGTTATGGATTACCCAGGAAAATGATTCAAGCTAAGAATCAAGCAGGGGAAATTTGAGGTATCATTCTCTCTTTCAAAAGATGTAAAATTAACGATCATTTTAAGGCATTACAAGCTGTATTTCAATACTTCCTTTTACTGATTTAAAGCTTGGGGGGTGGGGGAAATGGAATTTCATTTATCATACCTTTAATGCAACAAGAAGAGTCACAGTCTCCACAGAATAATAACCTCTGTCTACATAGTCACCCATGAACAGGTAATTTGTATCTGGTGATTTTCCACCAATTCTAAAGAGTTCCATAAGATCGTGGAATTGACCGTGTACATCTCCACAGACTGTAACAGGACAACGAACCTCTTGTACATTTGATTCTTTTGTTAAAATTTCCTTGGCCTGTTAGAAAAAGTGAAATCAACAATTAAAAAAAATCTATCATAAATTTAAATGTATATAAGCTAGGGAAAACATCTGAGGTGTGATTTAAGTTTTATGCTTTTAAAAGACACAGTGAGGTACCACTTTGCCATGGCTACTAAGACACAGTTACAAGTGTTTGTGAGGGTGCAGAGAAATTGGAAATCCTACACATCATGGGTGAGAGTAAAATCCATATAGATGCTGTGAAAAGTGGTAGTTCCTCAAAGTTAAGCACTTTGGTAATGGTAACATTATAGCAATTCCACTCCCAGACATACTTATAAGCATATGTAAACATAAGACTTCACTTCCATTGGCAACATAATTTGTAATAGCAAAAGTAGAAGCCACACAGAATGGAAACTACAGATAAATATAGTATATCCAATCAACAGATTATTCAGCTAGAAAAATAAATGAAGTACTAATACATGATGCAAATTTGAAAACACTGCAAGTTAAAGAAGGCAGTCACAAATGGTCATGTGCTGTATGACTATTAACATAAATGTCCAGAATCATCAAGTCTATACAGAGAAAGAATACTGTTGGCCGACTGCAAAGGGGGCTGGGAGTAGTTGCTGAGAGGTACAGTTTTGTTTGTTTTTTTTTGAGGGTAATTAAAATGTTCTAATATTGTGGTGACAGATGCATGCATAACTGGGAAAGAAATACAAGTCACTGACATGTACACTCTAAATGAGTGAACTTATATAGTAACTCATCCCAATAAGCTGTTTTTAAAGAGTAATCTTATTTACAGGTTCAAACAGTGAATTTAAAAGGCACAAATCATTCGATTTCTTTCACAAAGAAACACATCTGTATGCCAACATTCAACTATTATTCCAACATTCAACTTTTTATATTTAATGAGCCAATTTAGCATATACCACTAGGAGGTGGAAGTATAGAATGTCTATGTAAACAATGACAAACGGACTGATTAAATTAGATTTCATTACAACTCATCTACCTAGCAACTTTGCCTAATAGGGATAAGGTCCCAGAGTCAAAAAGAAAATTAAAAAGGCCTCTAATAAAACAGGCCTATAAAAAGATATATGTAACCAACCTGCCTAAATGCTTAGGTCTTATCCTAGGTCTATTTACTTATGTACAAAATTCTAAAATAGTATCATCTTTCTAGGTACACCGCGATACCAGAAAGTCATGACAAACTAGTGGTAAGAACTGGGTTAATGTTTTGATTAATACAACAGCCCTATCGTGAGTATGATGATCGTATTGAAAATGATTCAGAGCATTAAGTCAAAGGCCAAGACTGAAACTTAAAGCAGAACCCAGTAGAGATGAGCCAAATAATGGACAAATTTTAGGGACAGACATTTCTCTGCTCCACGAGAGATTTGATCATCTAAAAGGCATTTAAAAACATGGATTTTGAGTTTCTCTGGTACTGAGATCTTTTCATTACTTTTTTTAAAAACAGCTTTTCATGTTTACTGGTCACTGTATTATATGTGTATATGTCCTCAACTCACAAAATTAGCCTATTTTGGTTGTTTATATTTTTCCTACTGATTTGTACCATTTTTGGTAGAATTATGAATTTGGCAGAATTACCTTTTATTGGTTTCATGCATCTTAAATATCTTCTCTCAGTCTCAGGTTGATGACTCATAGTGTTTCTAGTTAAAACTTTTTGTTAATGCTTTTTCTAAACTTTCAGATAGTTAAGTTTATCACTCTATCCTTTTTTTTTTTTTTGATGTGTGCTTTTTTGGTCTTGTTTTAAAAACTTTCCTTACAGAGAGGTCACAAAGGCACCCCTGGGAAATTACTACCTCTAGATTCTCCTAACATTCATTCTTTTGAAGAAACTGCCTGCCTCTTGAATTGCTCTGCTGTCATTGTGGATGGTCCCCTTGTTTCACCTCTGGACCAGCAGGAGTCTAAGCTTAAGTCCTGGACCTGCCTGGTACTCACTCAGACCTACGCTGAGCTGTTCCTCTACTTCCAGGGATGGGTGGCAGGAATGCCACCTGGTGAGAGGGATGCTGCTTCTTGAGCAGGTGCTATGGGCTGGATGGTACAATCTGGAAGTGAGTGAGTCATCTCCCAATGCAATGAAACCTGACCAGTAGGAAGGGGTAGGGGCATAAGGGAGTCAGGGAGATAAATTGTCACCCTGTTTTCCCCTTTAGGAACTTCTCTGAGGTATGATTTTTTTAGATTTGGACATAGTTCCACCTTCCAAGGTAATGTATCACATCACTTCACAGTTCTTGCCTGATTTTCTCCCTTCACTTTATCTACATGGGTTTTCACTTCCCAAAATAAGTAACAGCACTTTAGTTCTTGTCCGAGGTTCCATTATCACTGGCCTACAGCCCCTGTGCCAGTAACAGACTGAATTAATCACTATTAAAAAAAAACATGACATCGAAGATTCCTTCCTTATTTCTTTCATTCAAAACTGTCTGATTACTTTAGCCTTTCCATATGAATTTTACCCCATATGAACTTTATAACTAAGCTGTCCAGTTCTCTAAAAATCTTGAGATCTTGATTGAAATACATTATTCACACATCTGTGGCAAATGAACACCTAAAAAATACCAATCTTTCCACTGGAGCATATGGTATTGGCCATTTATTTAGATTTCCTCTTATTAAATCAAGTTTCATAATCTGTCCAATAATGTCTATTTCTTGTTGCTGCTTTTAGATGTAATTCAAGGTGATTTAAAAATTTTTTTAAATTTATTTATACACACAAGAACTGGGGTATAGGCCAATGGTGTGTGTGGGGGGGAGGGCATGGGTGGGTGAGAGGATCACCAGAGACAGAATAGGGAACAGAATAGGTGGATGCACTGAAATACACTACTGAGGGGAACAGTGGACGGGACAGGAGAGGTCTGCCACACCATGTAGGTCACCTCCCTGGCTGGGTATCAAACTTGTGCTACCTTAGCTGCAGATAGCTTCATAGTGTTGTGCTTTAACCCACTGTGCCACCAGGGAGGACCCATAACCGAAGGTAATTTATACTTAGTAGGAAGGGATGGTTTAAGAATATATATATATATATATATTTTTTTTTTTTTTTAAGATTTTTTTTTTTACTTATTTAGATATACAGAACTGGGGTCCAGGCCAGAAGTGCAGGGATGGTGAGAGGATTCATCAGAGACAGAATGGGGAGCAGAACAGGCAGATAGACAAAGTAAACTGCTGAGGGGAGCAGTAGGCCAGTCAGGAAAGGTCTGCTGCGCCATGTGGGTCACCTCTGGGATTGGGGACAGAACTCGCACTGAAGTGGCTGCAGATAGCTTGCAGTGCTGCGTCCTAACCTTTGTGCCACAAGGGAGGGCCCAGAAAGAATTTCTTAACGTCACCTTTTTACTTATTGCACTTGTAAACCGAAAACATGTTTAACTAGTTTTGACAGTTTACAGATTTTCTTGGATTAAAAATGACAACTGGGGCCCTCCCTGGTGGCACAGAGGGTTAAAGCACAGCACTAAGAAGCTAAAGACACTTTAGCATGAGTTCGAACCCCACCTCAGAGGTGACCCACATGGCATGGCAGACCTCTTCTGACCTGCCCATTGCCCCCCTCAGCAGTGTACTTCATCAGTCAGCCTGTTCCGCTCCCCACCCTGAGTCTGGTGAACCCTCTCACTGCACCCGAATGCATAAATAAATCTTTAAAAAAAAAAAAAGGCAACTTTTTTCCTTTACAAATTTTGTAATTTTTGGTATCTTAAATCTACTCAGGGTGCTATAATAAAAATGCCATAGACTGGGAAGCTCAGAAACAATAGAAATCTAGTTTTCATGGTTCTGAAGGCTTTTTTCCTTAACATGAAATAGAATGCTTTTTCTGTTCTATTTGTCAGATTTCCTACTTCATAAACTATTGAATTTTTTTTTAGTCATGTTTGTCAAATATGTTATACTTGCAATGAGCCAATTTAGCATATACCACTAGGAGGTG
>NW_004567115.1:18519151-18569266 GCF_000260355.1 Condylura cristata
TTTCTTTCTTTTTTTTTTTTTTGGTATTGTTTTGCACAGAAGAACTGGGGTGTAGGCCAGAGGTGCCAGGCAGTGAGAAGATTCACCAGAGACAGAATGGGTTACAGAACAGGGGGATTTACTGAAACAAAATGCTAAGGGGAGCAGTGGGTGAGATAGAAGAGGTCTGCTACACCATATGGGTTAGCTCCCCTTGCTGGGGCTTGAATTTAGGGCACAGAGATGATAGCACTGAGACTTAGCCCCCAGCCACCAAGAAGGCCCCATTTCCCAGGCAAAAGGAGGAAAGGAAAAAAAAAAATCCCACTTCACACGCTCTTTTCAGAGATGCAAAGAAATTAATGCAAACCCTCTGATTTTGCTGACTCAAGCCCATGGGTTGGGGGTGGAGAGCCCTGGTGGCCTAGGGGTTAGGTCTTGGCATTATCACCTCTATCCTCTGAGTTTAATTCCTGGTCAGGGAGCAATCTACCTGGTGTAGCAGACCTCCCCTGCTTGACTGCTTCTCCCCACCAGCAGTGTATTTCAGCAGCTTCTCTCCTCAATAGTGGATCTGCCTGTTCGGCTTCCCACTCTGTCTCTGGTGAATCCTCTCACTTACCCCCTGGCCTGTACCCCAGTTTCTTTCTTTTTTTTTTTTAAAGAGATTTATTTACGCATACACAGTTGGGGTACAGGCCAGAGGTGCAGGGGCAGAGAGGACTCACCAGAGACAGAATGGGGAGTAGAACAGGCAGACTGATGAGATACACTGCTGAGGGGAGAGCAGTGGGTGAGTCAGGAGGTCTGCTGTGCCATGTGGTCACCTCAGGGGCGGCTGATCAAACTTGCACCGAGGCAGCTGCAGTTAGCTTGCAGTGCTGCGTCCCATCCCCTTGTGCCATCAGAGAGGGCCCTACCCGAGTTTCTATGAAAAATAAAAATTCTTTTAAAAAGGTCACTTTTTGAGATACCCTAAAAAAATTATTTACACAAGAGCATTTGAAATATAAAGATCTAAATCAGTCACTTCTGCTCAAACTTTCACACGGAGGACTTGTAACATTTTACAACTGACTTAAAAATTTAAATTTTATTTGTCAATAGTTAATTTTAAAGTATAATTTCTATGTTAGTGATAGCTTTAGTTGTTTAATAGTAAAATGAAATTCCATTGAAAAATCAGCAATGTATTCACTTAATATACAGCTATATAAACTAAGTAGCAGTTCTCAAAGTGACCTGAAGACACTTTCAGATGTAATACATTTACTATTGCTATTTTGAGAATTATTTTTTGAAAATTCAGTTTTAATTGCCCATGTCACAATCCATACAAAAGTTCTCTGCAGTTCTTAAGAGTAAAAGAGGTAGAGAGTAAAAAAGCTTGTACATTGCTATATTAATGCAACTGTTTTGTTTATTTACATGCACCATATAAAAGAGACCATGCAAAGGGAAAATGGATTTATGTTCCTACAAAGAAAAATATCCTAATGATTTCATCTTGTGACTGTTAGTAATCCATTATACCAATCCAGATACTGACATCAGAAAATATTAAACAAAATCACAGTTAAAGTTTATATTCTGTAAGATTACTAAATTGTCTATACCCAAATTCTTCTATGCCAACTGGATGTACCTATCTTAGACACTTAATGTGAAGTGTTTCTGAGGAGTAAGGACAATGGCAGTTCTATTCCTACAGAGCTGTTTTCCCCACATTTCTAAGGTATGATTTCAAAATGCTCTAATATCTCTGTAATTCTCACAAAATTGTCAAGTTTAGTTTTCCAGCTTTCCTTTTGATTCTCAGGCACCAAACAGTCTTCCAACAAATGCCGTTTTTGCTTAAATTAGACTGGTAGACTTCCCAAGTGTTATTAAAATGTAGTCCATATACATATTTTTCTCTGCCTGTAATTAGTCAGAATGAGTTATTTTATGTAAAGTCTCTCAGAAAATCTCTTCCCTGTTCAAATTCATCTGTTTCACTAAAGGCTATATACCCTCAGTCTCTTCATTTTTACTGTATTTCTAAAATAGGAAGTCTTATCTTTCAAGTATATAATCTTTCAAATATTCTCTTCTAAACTAATTTTTTAAAAAAATGTTTATGTATTGATATAATAAAGAACTGAGGTACATGTCAGAGGTGTGGGGGTTGAGAGGATTCACCAGAGATAGAGGAGCAGAACAGGCAGATCTACTGAAACACACTGCTGAGGGGAGCAGCAATCCAGGCAGGAGAGGCCTGCAGCGCCATGTGGGTCATCTCTATGGTCAGGGATCAAACTCATGCTACTGTGGCTGCGGATAGATTCAATGTTGTGCTTTAACCTGTTGTGCCACCAGGGAGGGCCCCCATACATTATTTCTATTGCCATTGTGTTACTGAAATTTCTCTTTGTTCATGAGGGAGAAGATGAATGTTGTTTTCTCACATTACAAGCCTGCTGGCAGGTAGCACTGGATTGGTGTAGCTTCTTAAGGGCCACATGAGCAGTAGACTTTCTACCTACTTTTGTTGCCACAGATTGTCATCTTATGGTGATAAAATGGAGATGCATCTCTAGACCCTGCACATTGGTACCAAGTCGTAAAAAGAGCACAAGAGGCTAAAGGCCAAAGGGCATATACTAAATTAATCCAAGAAGTCTCACACAGCTACTCCTATTACATCTCACTGTTCAGCTGAGACACAGGCTCCCTGCTGCTCCAGTCAACAACCTGAATGTCACTAGAAGGAGGGTAGATTTGCTACAAGGTATAATTTCAGTTAAAATTGAAGTATATTTTAGAGATTATCAAGCACCTCTTTTATAGGGGCTGTGCAAATGGCTCAGAAATGTTTAAGAATATTTAATCAACCTAAATGCCTATCACTGAATGACTAGATCAAAAAAATTAAGATTTTTTTTAAAGAATACTTAATGGAACACTCAACTATTATAAAGATGAAATCATGCCTTTTGTGACAAGAATGGAATTTGAGGTATTATGGGAAGTAAAATGTCATAAAGTCAAAGTCAAATACCAAGCTTATAGAATATTGTTGGAGCCCAAGGAAGTTAGAAGAAAATTATTTAGTGGATTTCAATTCTACCCAATTTTACCTAATACAGGCAGGTCTCATTTTGCATAATGTTTTAGCTAACAGAGATTAGTTAAATAACCCAGGTTCCCAGCAACAAGGTTCAAATTTAAGTTGCTACAGTATTTAACATTACATAAAGTAAAAATTTTGCTGCTAATATACAAATCAGAACATAAACTACAGGGCAGCTTCATGATCTGTAATCACCTCTTTCAAAGTTTTCAGTGACTACCTGCAGAACATTTATTACTTTGTTCACACTCAGAGAGCGTATGTATAGTTGTACTGCCACCTCTATTGCAGTAAAAAACTCTTACGACATTTTGGATACTCAAATGACAGATTTGGGCTTCCCTGGTGGCCTGTCAAGCCTCAGTGCTATCACCACAATGGGCTGAGTTCAAGCCCCACACCACACATATAGTGTAGCAGACCTCTCCTGTCTCACCCACTGATCCCCTTAGCAGTGTATTTCAGTAGATATCTGCCTGTTTGGCTCCCCACTCTGTCTCTGGGGAATCCTTTGCACCTCTGGCCTATACCCCAGTTCTTCTAGACACACACACACAAAAGGATATGCTGAACAATGATGAAATTACTGCAAAGAAAGGAAAAGTGATAATGCTGGAGAAGTGAATTTCAAATCAGAAGTATATAGAAAAAATAGCTGACTAGAATGCTGACTTTGCTACCGTTAGAGGAGCTCTGGATTGCACCCAGGAAATAAACACTTACTAACATAAATACATAAGGTTATTGACATAAATGAAGAAAGCAGTTGTGATGAAAATATTCTTGAAGTGATACGGGCAACAAGCTCATTACAGGAACTCTCAGAGACATTTTATAATATCTAAATAGCATTTCTTAAAATGCAATTGGAAATTTCTGTATCAAAATACCTGCAATCTCTTTTTAAAAAGTGCAGAACCTTTGATCTGCCAAAGACATAATCAGCTTCTAGAATGGATTAAAGAACGTGAACTTATTTATTTTAGAAGTTTTTTTTAAGATTTATTTATGGGTCTTCCCTGGTGGTGCAACAGGTTAGGACTCAGCACTGCAAGCTGGCCACAACTGCCTTAGTGCAAGTTCGATCCCCAGCCCCAGAGGTGATCCACATGGAGCAGCAGACCTTTCCTGTATGGTCTGCTGCTCCCCTCAGCAGTGTACTTATTGGTCTGCCTATTCTGCTCCCCACTGTCTCTGGTGAATCCTCTCACTGCCCCTGCAGTGAACTAGGTAGGGGGTATAGGACAGAGGTGCAGGAGCAGTGAGAGGATTCACCAGAGACAGAGTGGGGTGCAGAACAGGCAGAGTGACTGAAATATACAACTGAGGAGAGAAGCAAGTGGGACAGGAGAGGTCGGGACAGGAGAGGTCTGCTCCACCACGCGGGCTACCCCCTTAGCTAGGAATTGAACTGGCTGCGGCTGGCTTCACAGTGCTGCAACACAGGGAGTGTCCAAGAACATGAATTTATTGTTGGCTTTCCAAATAATTTCTATGCACACACAAAATTTAAGGAAAAGGTGGACAAAATTTGATTATACAAGAGTACAAAAGCCTATGGTAAGTATTTTTTTAAGGACTGGGAAAGTATGCTTTAAACATTTAAATGGTTAAGTTTTTCCATTTTCAAAAAGTTTACAGGATCGGCCCTCCCTGGTGGCGCAGCGGGTTAAAGCATAGCACTGAGAAACTAAAGCCACTTCCGCAAGAGTTCGATTCCAGCCTGCCCCGGAGGTGACCACAAGGAGTGGCAGACCTCTCCTGACCCGCCCGCTGCTCCCCTCAGCAGTGTACTTTGTAGATCTGCCTGTTCTGCTCCCCACTCTGTCTCTGGTGAAGCCCCTCGCTGCCCCTGAGCCTCTGGCCTGTACCCCAGTTCTGTATGAACAAATAAATAAATCTTAAAAAAAAAAAAAGTTTACAGGATCAAAAGACAAAAAATGATATGACAAAGAACATCTGATTCAATTCACAGGGGGAAAAAAAACACCCCTCATATCCTACTCACTCTATGTATGATTCTGATAACTCTATCTGGGTTTTCACTTTTGTATTTTTTTTTATTACTTATTAAAGTACTTGTCATAAAATCTGTTATGGAATAAAAAACTGTCATTAAATAATTAACATCACTGGACAGTCTAACAATATGATTTATGATGGGGTAACCTAGTACCAGTTCTGTTGCATCTCTAAAGAAACTGGAGGCTAAAGACACCAGACTCTTCTCCAGCCTTATGTGTCTCTTTTCTGTCTGAAATTAATCTGTATTCTTTCCCTGTAATAAACCTTAATTATGAGAATTACAGTTTTCAGTGAGTTCTGTGAATTAGTGAACCTGAAAGTGTTTTTAAGAATCCACTGAATTTACCATTGGTGCAGGAGTGAGAGTAGTCTTAGGAACTATGTTCTCTAATTCTGGCAATGCTTTGATCACAAAAAAAGTAAATTATAAAGAACTTGAAAGGCTTTCTTTGACCATTCTAGAAAGAGCCTCCAGAACTCAACCCACAATCTCTCCTCTATTCTTCTGTCTTCTCTTCCTAGCAAGAATCACCACAAGACATTCTGTTGTATTATCATCTATCTCCTCTTCTGTTAACACTGAATCCCCAGGACTTTGTAAAGGGCCTGGCACACAAGAGCACAACTAAAATTTCCTGAATGTATGGGTAAAGACACAGTGACATTATTTATTCTACCAATCCTCACTTTGCTTTCTCACTTTCCACCAAGAGCAGCCTCATTTGTTTCTAAAGTAGAGGCAAGACTGTACTGAATTAATTTACAGCACTCCTTATCCAGGACCTAATACCAGGTGGAAGTCTTTCAAAAGAGAATAAACCATGCAATTATTTTCTCTTCTATAAAATGAATGGAAAATACCAAACTACAGTCTAAAATACTTTATCTTGCACATTCAGAAAAATCAATTATTCATTCTTACTAATATTTTTAAGTAGTGTAGTCATTCAAGAATTTAAGCAAGCTATTTCATATTAATGAAGCAATATCCTAAAGATATGTCTGTTTATTTCACAGCTGAGACCAGGACCCAGCAACCCAGAAATATATCCATTACAGCCAATATAAAATTTACACATTTATACTCCCACACAAACCTTAAAATTGTTCTCAGTAGGCATTTCTATATGTATATATATAGAACAATTTTAGAACAGAAAACAACTTTAAGGTTTGTGTGGGAGTATAAATGTGTAAGTATATATGTATGTATATGTATATATATGTGTGTATGTGTATATGTATATATGTGTGTATATGTATGTGCATATGTGTATATATACATATAGGTATATATAAATAAAAGATGTGTTTATTTATGCATACAGAACTAGGGTACAGGCCAGAAGTGCAGGGGTGGTGAGAGGATTCACCAGAGACAGAGTGGGGAGCAGAACAGCCAAATGATGAAGTACACTGCTGAGGGGAGCAGCGGGTGAGACAGGAGAGATCTTGCAGCGTCATGTGGGTCACCTCCTGGGCAGGGGATTGACCTCGCACTAAAGCAGCTGCAACTAGCTTGCAATGCTGTGTCCTAACCTGTTGTGCTACCAGGGATAACCTGGCACTTTCTAGTTATACTCATTAGAACAACAATCTGCTAGGCTAAATTTCCCTTCTTACTTAAAAGTGTTACCATTAAGGTTCTTGAATATAAAGTTTAGCATGTCGAAGAGCCTAAAATTTTTACTCTTCTTGAGACTACCAAGAATTAAACATAGTTCTTCACAGAATGTCCTGACAGGCTGGCTCTCTAGGCACACTATTTTTTTTTCTTAAAGATTTATTTATATATGCATACAGACCTGGAGTACAGACCAAAGATTCTAGGCACACCATCTTTTAATATTACTGTGCATACTGTTATTGAGGAATGACTTGCAGAAGTATCTCTCTATACTTGAGTCAAATTCACAATTACATTCAAAAGATGGACAGCTGATTTAATTTAGTGCTAAGTTAAAATTTTTAGAAGACTGATTCTTATCTTGCCTTATTATTTTATGCAAATTATTTTCTCTAGACAGAAATTAACCATGGACACAAGATATACTGTAACATTCACATTTATATTTTTTGTAGTTATTCTCCAACTGGCATTAAGATGGAGTTTATTTGTGCCACTACTTCAAAACACGGTCTTTACAAGCACTACTTGCTCTTAATTCTAGCTGATTCCTTCAATTTTTAGGCAAAGAATTAGAATAGAAAATTAAATAGAAATTTAATTTTGAGAGGAAATCTACCACCACCATCACTATATAATGTAATTTCCTATAAAGTACCTTTTCCCCAATAAAACTTAAAAAAATTAAACCAAAATATAGTCACAAATGATTAAACATAAAAATGATTGGTGTAATTATACTTGACTTGTTTTTCTCTTCAATTTTTCTATATGCTTGCCATGCTTAGGCTGGTAGGGCAGAACAAGTATTAAATGAAGGTCAAATGAAGAGTCAAATTACTTCACAAAGCTGCTACTGATCCCAGTAAACTTCTGCTTCAGGTAACAGAGATAAGAGAAATATTAAAACTGTAGTTTTCAGGGTTCTCTAGTCACTATCAAAAGTTTCATGATAGAGAAGTCATATCAATAAATCTCTACATACTTTGCATCTTTTCCCAAAAGAAAATGGGGTTATAAATTCAAAATGAGATAAAATATATACTTTTATATTTTCCCTAGTCAACATTTACTGAGTGGTTATTACTCATCAGGACCTCAATTGGTACTATGTTGATACAGACAACCCAGGCAAATATTATTATCCCTGTCTTGCAGCTTTGTATGGAGCTAGAGGTGCAGAAAGACTGGAGTAAGGGGTTGAACTCAGATAGGAATACAACATGGAAGTAGAAACTACAATTAGAAGACTGTGACATGACAAAGGGATGGACACAGTTGCTGGAGAGGGCTGCAAAAGTAAGCACTGCTCAAAGGGTATACAGAGAACAAACATCACACTTCATTCCACTGGCAACTCATCAAAGGGTTAAAGGACAAGGTTAATAACGATGTATTTCATTTTAAGATCCATGTTTAGTGAAAAAGTAGAGATATTCAAAGACGTAAGTGGGCAAGATATTTGCAATTTAAGAACACTTGTAAGGTCCTAGGGATTGGTAGCCCTAAAATATGGAGCGGAAGTACAGATAATCTCTCTTGGCAAATAGTTTCCTCAGTAATTAAGACCCAAGTGTGACTGAATAGTGGTACAATGTTCTTCTCAAGAAATCACATTTTAAAGTTAAGAGAGTCAAAGGGAAAAACATATTCAACTACAGATTGTCCATAACTTCTAGTTTATAATGTTCATAACGAGGTTAACTGACTCCGCTGGAAATTCTACTTGCCACTAGAACCCCAGAAAGATTTAAAACATTTTTAATATGTATGAAATTACAGATTATTACACAAGGAAACTGTTGACTTAAAGCAAATGCCTCAGAAAAATACAATTTGATTGGCAATTCTGTTTACAGAAATACATTCTCCATTTATAACAAACAACTATTTACTATATAAAAAGGCCCTAGACCAGATTACACTTCTTTAAAAAACTATTAGCTGTTAAGCTTCCATTCCTGAGTTGCTTAATTTTAAGAGTTCCCTACTAATAATACTGACAAAATCTTCACAAGTGAATTCTGGGGCACCTTCATTTCCTAACATATGACTAGTTTTTTTAAAAAAATATATACAATAGATCATATGATCATATATAAAAAATAAAAAGCCAACAGCACTTAAGAATAAATAACCTCGTTACTCCTTCACCCTTCAAGAGCTTCAAACTTTAACAGGAAAAGTGTACAAAAATTATTCAGTCTACATTATAAAAGATGGTCAAGAACGTTAGGCTTTAAAACAAGAATCTGAAATAATACAGATTCAAGAAAACAACGGGTATAGAATTCAGAAAGCGAAGCCCACGCAATCAAGTATGATTTGTAAAGCGTTAGCCACCTGCATATTTTACTCTTTGGAAAGGAAAAAGAATACATAGTAGAAATAACTTTTTAAAAAGTGCTGCCTTGCACGAAAAAACATACGCCCTTTTATCATTTTTAGACAAGCATTTTTTGCCAAGCTCACTATATCTGCCGTGTTGTCCTGAAAACAATCAGATTTAATTCCGAGATGCACTAAATTGGAATACCAGTCACCATCCGTTTCAACTAGAGTTAACCTGTAAGAAGGTCTAGAAATCTGTCTACCATTACACCTACCCCTCTATAAAATATCTGACGCACCCCAAGTCAGTGATTTTTGAAGGGTCCGATTAACATGAGAAAAATTCAACATCTAACAGGTTCATTAGTAGTAACATCACACGGGTTAATTTTCGGTGCATTTTCAAGCAAGAGATTGCATGAGACCAATTAGACATTCCAAAGTGCCGCGACTGTTAGTCTGCCAGTGAAATGCAGCAATGTCAGTAAATCCAAGGAGAATCGGTGACCCCAACCAAATTTGGGGCGTGCATTCTAGAAGCCACGTTTTTCCAGACCCCTTGGGCCAATATAGTGAGCATCTGGCCGGGGTCAGGGGCTGAGTGCAGAGGGGAGGCAGTGCGCTAGGAGAGGTTGGACCAACGCTTGGGGTGTTAGAAGGGCCGGTGTTAGCCACCGGGTGGACCTCCGGGCAGGAGGCACCGCCCCCCGAGACCCCTGACTACTGGGCCCCGCCCCCGGCGGACGCGCACGGCCCACGCCCGCTGTCCCGCGCCCCCGCACTTGTCATTTCTCTCACCTTTTCGCACAGTGTCCGCACTTGGTTCTCGTTTAGCTGTTTACACTCGTTTAGCTGCTCGACCCACTGGTCCAGCTCCTTGGTGAACGCCTTGTCGTCCATGGCGGCCCGCTCCCCTTCCCCGCTGACTCCCTCCCCCCTCCCTCCCACCCCCGGCCCGGGCGCCGCTTCCCGCTCTAGCCGCTGCCGCTACCTCCAGCTCCCGGTGGGAGAAGGCGCCGGGGAGCGCGGTCGCGTGTCCCACGCCCCGCCCAAGCCCAGAGGGCGGCACCGGGCGCGCGGGCTCCCGAAGACCCCCGCCCGCCCTGGCTCGCCCGGTCCCGCGCCCCGGGAGTCGGTGAAGAGAGCTAGGAGGTCGGGGGAGCGCAGCACGGGCCCTCCGCGCAGCTGCCGCCAGACGGTGGCCAGCCGCCAGCACTCCCGCCCGCGGCCCTCTTCCCGATTCTCTCGCTCCTTCTCTCCAGCTCTTTCTCTCTCCTCCCTCCGCGTTTCCGTCATCGTCTGGGCATTTCCGCCGGGAAAAGGCGAGCTGGCGGTGCCGCTGGGGCCCGGGATTCCAGGACTGCAGCGCCCCCGTGTGTCTCGGCGGAGAAACGATCAGAGGAGTCTTAAGAGTGACCCGACTTTTCTCGCTCTGCCTTTTGTTTTCCTTTACTTCCGGTCCACAATAACCTGTCCTGGGTCTTCTTTCACGTGTTTTCTCTAGGAACTAAAGCACCACCTTCAGCTCCTGCAGTGCTTTTTCTTTCCTCTGAGGTGAGAATTGGGAAGCATATGCCTTTCCTAAGTAAAGCTGATTCCCCAGAGTCTCGGGAATTCCCATAGCAAGTGTTCAATATGCATTGAGTGAATAAATGGATTCATGCTAGTTTTATCTCTGCCACTGAGATAAGAGACAATAACCCTTGCTGTCGAGCTCTTATCTCTCAAATATCTCTTTCAGCATCAGAAAAATGAAATGATTTTTCAATTTATGTCCCTTTCCACCTTTAGTGACCTTCACTACCTTTACTGCAGTGTTTACTGAAGTCAAATGATTTATTGTTCAACAAATATTTTTGAACACCTGTTTATTGCAAGATCTCTTGCCTAGCTGATGCTAAACCATACGTGCTCTATTAGAGGTGTATACTACTTACCCTGAACCCAAATGGGAGGAGCAAACACCCTGATTAAGAAGGCAAGGGGTCCAATTCTGTAACTTCTTAGTTATGTCGTTGAACACAAATCTCAGGGTTCTGTTTCTTCATCTGTTAAAAAGGCTTAATAAAGCCTTTCTTTTCAGATTGTGAAGATTCAAATGGTGCAGGGGTTAAAATCTCAGTGTTATCAAGCTGTTGCCAGACATTCTGTCCCTGGCCAGTGAGCTGACCTACATGGCTCAGCAGTCCTCTCGTCTTGCCCACTGCTCTCCTCAGTGGATCTGCCTGTTCTGCTCCTTATTCTGTCTCTGGTGAATATTCTCCCGCCTTCCCACCTCTGGCCTACACCCCAGCTCTTGTATGCATAAATAAATAAACTCTCTAAAATATTTACAAGTGCTTATCCAATAGTACAGTGTGGTAACGTTAATGGCCTTATTCCAGCTATGCAAGTTTTAGAAAGCTTTGAAAGGCAGCATTTGAACTGAATTTTGAACTTCTGCAAAGAAGTTCAAAATTCAGACAAAACTTCTAAAGAAATCTATGTGAGTATGTGGAGGGAGATGGAAGCAGAAGACAAATGTGTGAAAGACTGGTCTGGTAGGAAAGCTACAAATACAAAAGCAACAGATCATATTTCTGTCTTGCTGCTATAAGTAGTAGCAAAACAACTGAAGAACAAAACATGAAATAGTGATAATGCTGAAGAGAATGGGTACCCTGTATGATTGCAATAGATAGTGAGATTTCTGAGGCTAGTCCATAAAGATTTAAGAGGTTCAATTTCAGCTAAGCTTGTAAAGCTCAGAATGAAGATAGTATTTTCAGAGTTCCTAGAGAAGATGGATTGAGAACAGAAAATACATCTTGAAAAATAGAAACTATGCATAATGATTAGGGAGCAAAGTCAATAAAATAGAAGCATATATGTTTGGAATATGACAGAATGTTCTTAGATTTGCGGTAAGGAGCTGTTTGTGAAAGCACTTCTGAAAAGTTTTGTAATATTTTGCTGTCGAGCCAATAAATCTTTTTTGAGTTTTTATTATATGCTAAGGGTTTTACATCTATCTTCTCATTTAATGCCCCAATAATCCTATGAGACAGTCACTATTATTACCTTATATTTATAGATGAGAAAACAGATGAATTGAGGTTAAAAATACATTCAAGTTATACAGATAGTGCATGGTAAAGATTAATCCTCAAATTTGGTACAGGCTGTCGACTATAGTTAATAAAACTATGGCATATTGAAAATTGCTGTAGTAGATCTTAAAAATTTTCATCACAAGAAAAAAATTGTCAATTACACCTCACTATAAACAAACAGAACCAAAAAGCACATCTTTCTGATTTCCATTTTGTGCTTTATGACCTATGAACTCTGAAGTCTGAATAGGAGTAAGGAAACTCTTGCGTATTTTCATTTTTCTCAAAAGCTAGATTACTATGAATGATTTAATTATAATACCTAGAACTCTAAGATGTATCTTCTCCTAATTTCAAGGGTGCCACTTCTGATATTCCAACAAAATCAGCATTTTGTAAACAGCAAAGAAAAATATTTGTGGCTAAGGCTAATAACTGTTGTATTGATAAAGAGTATGTCAAAACCATATGGAGCAACAATTTATGAGTCAATAGATAGTGAGATTAACACACCTGAAAATGTTCCATATTTCTTAATGCAAACTCAATTGGTAATAATACTGAAATGCTGGAACAGCAAGAAGTTACTATGGGCTTATTTATTTATATATTGACTTTTCTTCTATAGTCTTGCCTGAATCTACTGAATGTCATGGGCCAACAAAAAAGATCTTTAGTAGTAACCCCATTTGTCTATTTCTGGGTTTCCATAATTTTTGTTATGGAAGGTCCTTCCTAGTGGCACAAGGGGTTAAAGCACAGCACAATGAAGCTATCTGCTACCAACAGCATGAGTTCGATCCCAGACTAGAAAGGTGACTCACATGGCATAGCAGACCTCTCCTGTCTGGCCCACTGCTCTGGTCAGCAGTGTATTTCATTTAATCTGCCTTTTCTGCTCCCCACTCTATCCCTGGTGAGTCCTGTCACCCTCTGCATCTCTGGCCTATGCCTTAGTTCTTATATGCATAAATAAATCTTTAAAAAATGTTTTCCAGCTTTTAAACTATATGTTACTATGTGATTTGTGTATATTTGGTTAATACATGTGCACTATTACATATTCATAATTAACTTTAAACTTAATATTCCCAAATTTTACCTGCTATAACTTTGCATATTACTATTGTCACATTTTCTCTGATAGAGTAATGCGTAAATCTTGCTCCAGTATTAAACTGTAAGGTTTATCTTTCCACTTATACATTTTATAAACAATATGTATAATAAAGAATACATTTAATCTTTGTTTCTGATTTCTGGCATAGAGCTTGCAAAACTTAAAATTTCCTGAGTTACAAGTGTGTCTTTGTTATATTAATGAGTGCTTCGTGGTGGATCATGATTCAGCTTCAGGATGTGGGCTGTTCACCACAAAATCCAACTGTGTATAAAATTAGCCAACTGTGCTTTCTCTGGTGGCGCAAGGTTTAGGACATAGCACTGCAAGCTAGTGGCTGCCGCTTCAGCGCCAGTTCGCTCTCCAGCCCTGGAGATGATCCACAGGGCATGGCAGACCTTTCCTGTCTCACCAGCTGCTCTCCTCAGCAGTGTACTTCCTTGATTTGCCTGTTCTGCTCCCCTCTCTGTCTCTGGTGAAGCCTCTCTCTGCCCCTGCACCTCTGGCCTGTACCCCAGTTCTGTATGCATAAATAAATCTTAGAAAATAAAATAAGATCAGACAACTTTGGGACAGCCTGACCTCAGGGGATGTGGGAGTGAGCTTAGAAACTGAACTCAACTCAGCACACATCGAATAATTTATTTAAAATGCCTACCTAATGAAACACCAGGTTGGGTGGGGTGCCTGGAACCTATTAAGAGAGAGGGGTAACAGACTCTCTGCATAGCCTTCCATTTCCAAAGATCTTGTCATTTGTGCTTGATTGTTCTTGACACGTACACTTTATAATAAATTTATAATTGAAACTATAGTGTTTCAGCGAATGCTATGAATTCTACCAAATTTTAAACTTGCAGGGGCAACAGTAATTCCAAATTTCTAGCTTATTTGGAATACACCAATTCTTGTAGTTGAATTCTGAAATGGGGATAGTCTTGTGAAGGACTATACTTGTGGTATCTGTGCTAACTTCATGTACTATTAAAATTGAAATGAATTACAAAACACCCAGTTAGTGTCAAAGATTTAGTGATAGAATAGGGCAACATATTTAAGCGTTTTCCTTAATACATCTTTTGAAAGTTGAACTTATGACACCACTTGGTTAACCCCAGGTTTTAGCTTATTGTCATTTTAAATAACACTTATAAAAATAGTTAAATTTTAAGTTGCCATGGTTACATACTTTTTTCAGGTGCATGGATATAATTTACATATATATTTATATCCTTTTATAGTTTGCTATGGAAATTAACTCCTCACTTTCTTTTGGGTCTCACACACACAGGTAAAATTTTATTATAGCACATTGTCAACATGTCTGTACAAAAATCCAGTTTCTTTCACTTGATAAACAATCTCATTTCTCTCCCTTAAAAAATATCTTCAGGCCCTCCCTGGTGGCACAGCGGGTTAAAGCACTGCACTGAGAAGCTAAAGCCACTTCCGCATGAGTTCAATTCCCGCCTGCCCCAGAGGTGACCACATGGTGTGGCAGACCTCTCCTGACCCACCCACTGCTCCCCTCAGCAGTGTACTTCATCAATCTGCCTGTTCTGCTCCCCACTCTGTCTCTGGTGAAGCCTCTTGCTACCCCTGAGCCTCTGGCCTGTACCCCAGTTCTGTATGTACAAATAAATAAATCTTAAAAATATATATCTCTATATTTATATGGTTTCTCAAACTGCTAAACATGGAGCTTCCATATGACCCAGCAATCCCACTCCTAGTTACCTACCCAAAAGACACAAAAACACTGATTTAAAAAGATATCTGCACCCCCATGTTTATTGCTGCTTTATTTACAATTGGAAAGACATGGAATCAACCCAAATGCCCAAAAGGAGATAACTGGATTAAAAAGATGTGGTATAAATACACAATGGAATATTACTCAGCAACCAAAAATATATAAACACATGGCTTTTGCAGCAACATGTATGGAGCTGGAAAAGATCATGCTTTGTGAAAGAAGCCAGAAAGAAAAGGAAAAATACCAGACGGTTTCACTCATAGCAGGAGTATAAAGGACCAGGCGAGAAAATAATAAAAATGAACAATTATATACCAGAGACACTTTACAGGGGTGGAATGGGGAATGGGATCAAAAACAGTGGGGGGGGGGGCAGGAAGTGCACCAGACTATGGTGATGGCACATGAGTGATTTGGTGATGGGAAGCCCATGGGAATTACAACTGAGATGGAAAAACGTACAAAATGATGTAAAAATAAACTTATTTTTAAAAAATCCAACTTAAAAAAATATCTTCATGTATTGGGCACATGTCCTGTGTAAAATATATAGTATCATGTAATGCATGTAATATATTGCATTATTGCACTTTTTCTAATTTTTCATTAAACAACCACTACTGTATTTAGTAATGGGTTAGTATTAGCTTCTATTTTTTTTTTCTTTTTTGTCAGTATTAGCATCTAACTTCTGGTATATAGTGTTTCACTGGATGAACCCCATACTATTTTATACATCTGCTCAATACTATCCACATTTCTGATATATTTGCTGGTGAGTGTTAAGTGATATCTTATGATATGCATTTCCCAAGTATTAGTTTGACCATATTATCATACATTTGTTGGCTATTTGAGACACTTTTTTTGTGATTTGCCTATTCAAATTAAAGATGTTAAATATTCTGTTTTTTTCTGTTGACTTCCAGGAGTTTGCTCTTTTTGTTAACACCTAGTTGGTTTTGTGACAAATAACATTAAGTTTGACATTGTTTTGTGGAATTCTTTGATTAGACACTTTCCTTGTAAAATACAATTTAGTCCCCCTTCTTATGCATTTTCAGTCTTAAATAATTTCCTACTCCTAGCTACACATTCTAGTTTACTAGCTTTTACTATGTGGAGGAGGAGTCAAGACAGATGTAATCATAAGGAAATGCCACACAAACCCAAACTAAGGATCATTGTATAGCTTTTTATTTTTAAAAGCGTCGAAGTATAAAAATCAAAGAAATGACTCAGTCTACAGTCTAGGCAATGAAATACAGCATGTGATTTTAAGCCGGCCCATTCTTAGGACAAATGGGAAAAACTGTAATAGGATACTAAGATTAGACGGTACTCATATATTGATATTAACTTCCTGGTTTTGATGGTTTTATTATTATATAGAATAATTATTTTTTAGGGAACAAAAACTACAATAGTCAAAAGTAGTGAGACATAAGAGCAATTTAAGAATAAATTGTTGAAGAATAAAAAAATTTCCACTTTTAAGTAAGTTTGTGACAATTTCAAAAATATATATTAATTCTTCAGATCCAAATGCAGGAAAAATCAATAATCCTTTCCTAAAAATTAGTAATACCACATGAACAGTTGTTCACTTACCAATTTTTTAAAAGGTAAACATGTACCTCCACCACAAATCTGCAACCAATTTCCAAAAATGTAACAAAACCGTAATTATCCAGATAAAAATAACAAGCTTTTAAGCAAAGTACTTAAAAAATAGTAGCATCTTCTAGTCTATCATAATCACTGTCATACGTGCCATCCTTTTTTTTCTCCACAACTTTCTTTGGTGGGTTCTTAAGTGGTAATGGACTCATCACATATTAGACAAAACAAGGGGTACACAGGAAAGGTTAACAATGGAAAAACGTTTTTAGTACATGTTGGGCGTGGCCAAGTGTGGAGATTTACTGAGGGACTGGCTAAGGGCAGTAATAATTAGGCCTTGCATCCAAGGGTGATAAGGCGGTGATAAACTGGGCCTTGCATTCAATTAACAGGACCTTGTGTTTGAGATGGGACTAGATGGTGATAATGAACTGGGCTTTACATCAAGAGACATAGCGATGGAATTTTAGTTTAGAATCTACATAAGAGACCCTCTCCCCCATAGGGCTGGCAGTAGCTGCGGACCCCACTCTAGGGGCTCCATCTCAGCTACCGTCCAGAAGCAATAAACTGCTTGCTCAGCCTTTCTGCCTCCCGCCTCTCTTTCTTGCAGCCGGTCACAGAAGTTGGGACAAACAGTACAAACATACAGTAGTTGAGAAAGGTTCATATTAGTAGGTGTTATCAGACATCTCTCATGTTTTTGACACTTGGGATATTTAGAAACATTAATGTTCACTAGTATTTGGAATATAACAAGACTTTCTTTAAAGCTAAGCTGCATGTTCTTTAGATGTTACATGTTAGGGGGATAAAAATATCTTTCCCATTATTAAACTGGTTGAAAATATGTCAAATGATATATTTTACATGAACTTTGGGGATTATGTCAATAATATTAGGCAAATGACTATCAAAAGAACAATAACCTATCATCTCATTAAGTTGGCTACTATAAAAAAAAGGTAAGTGTTGATGAGGATTAGAAGTTGTTACTTTTGTGTTCTGTTGGTGGGAAGACATAATATAGTCATAATGGAAAATATTGATAGGTTTTTAAAAACTATGGGAAAAACTAGGAATAGGAAATACCAATTTTGGACATGTAACAAAAAGTATGGAAAGTTTAATAGTTTAAAAATATCACCTATGCCTGAATATATACACACATGTATATGTGTATCTGTACACATGTGTATATACACGTATGCATATACATATATTTTCTCCTTAGAACTGACACCACTGAAAAGCATTTGGAGCATTAATTGAAAACCTTATTTCCTTACTTTAAGGAGGGGCACTCTCTGGTGGCACAACAGGTTAAAGCATAGCACTGTGAACCTAGCCTTTCTGCACTAGTTTGATCCCCTGCTGGGGAAGTGATTCACATGGTTTGGCAGACCTCTCCTGTATTGCCCACTGCTCCTCTCAGCAGTATTTCAGTCTGCCTGCCTATCCTGCTCCACACTCTATCTCTGGTGAATACTCTCACTACTCCTGCACCTAAGGCTTATACCCCAGTTCTGTATGCATAAATAAGTAAATCTTAAAAAAAAAAAAAAAAACTTTTAAGAAATGTCTGGGAATAAATTAGCCTAAATGACCTCAACCAAAAATAGTTTTCTATATGTACACAGATTTAAAACACATTATCTCAAACAACTTAGAAATAAGGATGACATGCTTTGGAAGGCTGGCTCAAAACAGTTCTAAAGACGAAAAAGATACTGATATCAAAGATTTATAAATGAGTTCAGAAAAGACTTTAAAATATTTTTCTAACATATGATGACATTTAAACATTTCCTATATAACTCTACATGTTTATATTAGTTTATCAAAAAAACTTTGGAGGAAATCTCACTGGGATATAGCTTCATGGTTGGTCAGAGCACAGCTTAAGTTTTAGAGGCATTTTTACATTATGCATAATGAAGAAAGAATAGTATAATTAAGTTATAAGAAAATCAAAGTTAGATTTTCAAAGACCTCTTCAAATAGGTCTTCCCCAAACTTCTCATTTTATGTATCACCTAGTCATTCTCTACTCCATTATTTTGTTCACATATTACTTTTCATGTGAAATTACTTCCATGTTTGTTTATTGTGTCTCTTGGCTGGAATGAGAACATGAGGACAAGACTCTGGTTTGTTCTAATGAATTCCAGAAAGTAATGAAGTTTGTAAGAGGAAAAATGAAGGGAGGTAATTAAGGCAAAGCAGCTATAATGACAGGAGCACTAGCAGTTTTAGTCATCTAATGAAGCTAGTTCTTGAGGGATGTTTTTCACATAATGGGCATGTGTAAACCAGGCCACTATCTATAGATATGCTCATTAGTCAAGAAATAATAAAGGAAAAAAAACAACAACTCACTTGAAACTAGAAGGAATTCAGTTTATTTAGAGAATTCTACTTTAAGTTCCTAAGCAGTATTTACAAATAAACTGGTTTTGTTTATATTTGTTGAAATTTTAATTTGTTCAATTTTTATTTGCAAAATTTTCAATATGACAGTATTTAAATAAGGTTTCTGGTGTTTCACTGTCTTGGATGAAGAAATTGAAATTCACGAAACAAAAATAGCATGAAGACAGAATCTGGAAGTTGTTTAAAGAAAGTTCTGAATTAGAATGCTTAACTTTTGTTTTACCTAACAGAAACATTTTTAGTAGTAAGCTTATAACATCTTTCCAAATCCAAAATATATCAAATAGTTGTGGTAAGGTCATTTTTTAAATAATACCTAATATTACTGCTTTAAAAGACCTGTTGCAGAATTCTAATTTTTAAACTATTTTTAAATAAAACAATCATGTCAACCAAAAATATATATTGATACTGCTTTAATTCTATATAGTCTTCAGGATTATTTCTTTCAGTTACAGTTTGATTTCTCCCTTTTTAAAGATTTGTTAGCGAAGAACTCTAAGTACTCTGAATTCATACCTTTGGTTAATGTGACTAAACAGGAGTATGTATCTCTGAGGTACTTAGTGTTTCTCTAAATTAAAAAATTATTCTACAAATTTGTTTGAATTATATTCTCATTTACTGCCTGTTGTTAGATGTTATATTTGCTAACATAAAAAGTTTGAGAAAATCCTGAAAATTTGCAATCTTACCTATATCTTCCAAATTTAGTCAATGCAATTACCTTGTCACTTTTTAGGGTCCACTAGCATTTGAAAAAAGGTTTATTTCAGCTCTGAGGGATCTTTCTCATTGGGATCAATAAACAGGAATTGTTGAGGCAGAAATGTTGCTCAAGGTCATAGTTACAAACTATACTTGTTCTATGATGACTATTGCTAGAGTGTTTTTTCACTTTTGTGGAATGCTGAAAAGTGGGGGGGGGGGGAGGAGAATCTATGTCCCTGGCATTAAAAAAACTTGTATTTGGGACAACCAGCAATTTCAACTACTTTCATTGAGGCTAAGAAATCAAACAACTTGTTCGTAGGGCATTATTTAAATTACTGAAATAAGAGATTAAATTAAGGACATTAGCTAAAGATACTAACCTTTAATGTTTGTACCAAAAAGTTTAAAAGAACCGTTTAAATTGTGCAATACAAATACAAAAGAAATAATCTTAAGGAAAGGGCTATTATGGACAAAAGGTGTTAAATGTGTTCAAATTTCAATATAATAATCTGAAGTTGCTTTCAGCATAAAACTTAAAAAAAAAGTTTCAGCAAGGACAAATTGCTGAAAATAGGCAAATCAAGTTCTCTTGGCTTATACTAAAACATATTTTAAAAGTGAAAATTAGGAAATATTGAAGTTAAAGGAATTTTTGTTAGAAATGGAATTATCAGTAATATGAATAAAAATATCAAGAATTATAAAATGATTAGTCTAATGATCAATCCAAATTCAAATCTTACTTTAAATAAGTGGCACAATATCAGAAAGAGAAATCTTGTTTTTAAAGATTTTACTACTAAAAAAAAAAGATTTTACTAGTGTTCTTTAAACTCAATATATTAAATGTTACTTTTACTCACCTTTTTCTATTAGAAAATCTCAAAGAAAATGTGTATGTAACTGTAATAGCGCTGATAGCAACATTTCAAGAAATGAATTTCAAAATACTGTTAATGTTTCTGATTAGTAGGTAGTAAAAATAACCTAGTATAGTTCACTCAAATGATTACATAGAAACAATTTGGTATTTGGATGTCAGAAATTAATTTTCTATTGCATTCTATGATACAGTGTTACAGCTAAACAGTTTGTAAAAAATTCTAATGGTTTATATTCCCTACCACATTTACATGTATTTTAAAATGTTAAAATAAAAAATATAATTAAATGATACTTGAAAAACTTGTTAAATCTCCTTTATTTCAGTAGACAGAAGACTATTTTCAGTGTCTTGGCTGAAAGGGTTCTTGTTGCCATGGAGCTGGAAGAAAAAAAAACACAAAGATTTAAGATAAGTTAATTATATAGACTAATGGTACATAATAATATAGTAGAAAGAACTGTATTATGTTAGACAGATCATTGTTTCCCTGTATAATTGTCCTATACTAAGTATAGGATCCTGAGAAAGTTATTTAAGCCTTTCTACGGAATAGTTACTGGTCTTACAAAAACAGCAGGACCTCTCCATCTCTTTCAACTATCTTGTGAGAATTAAATGGAGTAAAGTATGTAATGTGCCTTACCTATAGGATCACTTAGCACCTTCCTTTGGTACAATTTATAGTGCTGAATACAAGGATCACGAACAAGATAGATTATAGGTTAAAAGGATTTTTATAAGGATGCAGTTTCTGTGTAATCGTGCTCTCTATGGGTTATATGCATTCACAAAAACTACAAGGTGTATTTATAGAAAGTTATTTTTGGTTACTATAACAAGTAGATAATTTTTTATTTTTATTTGAATAATATATACTAAGGAGAGTCAAATCTGGACTTAATCCCAGAGCTATCTTTCTGGCATTGCATTTAATTAGGAACACAAAGAAGCACAAATGTAAAACAAGAGAAGCTTTGTAAACAATTACACTATGGGGCTCTGGTGATGGCACATGGGTGAGGTGATGGTGGAAAGTCCATGGGGATTACAACCGAGATGAAAAAATGTACAAAATCAAAAATGATATAAAAACTGAAATAAAGTGAACAAAACGATACTGAAAATTTCTTATCTTTGGAATTAAAATGTTTTCAATTCATACTCTGCCACAGTTGCTATGCTTGGTATGTCTGTCACTGCAACAGAAGTAGTAGTAATGTATAAAATTAAAAAGGAAAAATCAGCCATATACTCTCACACCTTTTTTCTTGCTTATTTCTTCCTTTATAGCTTTTCTGCAGTTGCTTTTTTTTTATAGGTGAGAAATTTATAGTCCTGTTTAAACTCATTTGGTGGAGCAGGGAGGGAAGGGTAATCTATATAGATAATTACAGTCTCACATAATGGCTTATCATGTGAGAAACACACAAAATGTACTATAGAAATAGGACAGAAATATGAAAGAACAGTGTTCAATGATGACTTGAATACAGAGGTGGAAATGGTGAGTGATGAGGTGACAAAAATCCATTATTTCTAACTCAAGTATTTTATCACCTAGATTCCAGTGAACTGGTGGCAACTCCAAAGTAGAGGTATTGCTGTGATCATAATACTTAATTAAAACTAGATTTATGTTAATAGGCTATTATCCAACACAGATGAATAAATTTTATTTTTATTTTTTAAAGATTTATTTTTATGTATTCAAGAACAGGGGTATAGGCCAGGGGTATGGGAGTAGGATGGGCAAAGAGGGGGTGAGACAATTCACCAGAGACAGAGTGGGGAGCAGAACAGGGAGATCTACTGAAACACACTGCTGAGGGGAGCAGCAGGTGAAACAGGTGAGGTCTACCGTGCCATGTTGGTCATCTCCCTGGCCGGGGAGCAAACGCATGCCGCAGTGGCTGGAGATAGCTTGACAGTGATGAGACTCCTTTACCAACAGGGAGACCTACTTCTATTTTTAATTCTCTTGCATTTTTGTAAATAGAATGTCTTGAATGACATTAAAAGATGACTAGTTACAATGCATTTTGCCTTTCATGGTATGTTAAAAGAAAATAATTTTTACAGATTAGCTATTGCTTTGAACTTTTGTTTTAGTTCTGGTAAATACATACTTCAACTTTTAAAAATCTGTATTTTAAGCATGGTATTTTACAAAATGAACTTAAAAGAGAAAGAGAGGGCCTTCCAGGTGGCACAAGGGGTTATTAAGTACAGAATTATGAAGCTATCTGAAGCACGAGTTTAATCCCTGGCCAGGGAGGTGACCCACTTAGTGCAGCAGACCTCTCCTACCTCACCTACTGCTCCCCTCAGCAGTGTATTTAAGTCAATCAGCCAGTTTTGCTTCCCACTTTGTCTCTGATGAATCCTCTTACCCCTGCCATCTATGGCCTGCACCTCGGCTCTTATATACATGAATAAATAATATTTAAAATAAAAGAGAAAAAGTTTTAAGATCTAGTAGCAAACTTTTGAGTTATTCTACAAATGTATTTCAATAAACTTCATTCACCAAAGATACAATACTAGAATACAGAGAAAAATAATGTTTTATTTGATTGATGTTCCTTTGTCTACCTGCTTTCTCTCCATTTTCAAAATAATTTATGTTCACAATAGGATAGCTAGAAATTAGAGAAAAACACTCCATACACCCAAAATTTTATCACCAAAGGTAGACTAGTTAAAATATTTGTGAATTTCATTTCAGTATTCCTATTTTTTACTTATAAAAATGAACTTATATGGCATATGTTATTAAAAACTTTTACAACTGCTTAAATGGTTATATCTTTTTTCATGCTAGGGAATTACTATAATTTAGTTATTTCCTAAAATGTCAGGCTTCATTCAAGAACATAGTAGTGGTATTATCAATTCTTTTTCAGTCTCTCACAGCTAAATGTCTGCCTGCTGCCTGACAATATGACTCAAGTCTGCCTGGTATTTGAACAATTCTACAAATCTTCAAGGAAAAATGAATGCACAATAACATTACTTGTAAATCTATTCACAAAAATATACAAAGATTAAAGTTAAAAATTCAGTGAAGCAAGCACCAAAACTTGCAAAACCTACCATAAGTCCAAGGAATTTCTGGAAGCACACCTGAACCAGGACGATAAGGATATGCAGCTTGTGGTGATGGTTGATGGGAAGCACACTGTGAAAAAATGGGTTGCTGAAAATTGTAAGAAACAGGCATTTGAGATTGAAAGTACCCACTGACTGGCACAAAGTCATTTGTTTGTGGTTCTCCAGAAAAATAACCAAAATATTGAGAATACATAATATTAGAATGTGTATTTTGTACACTTGCAACTGTAGTCAACATCCCAGGTGGTGGTGGCTGTACTTCATATGATGTTATCCCCTGGTATGTCTGGGTAATGGAATTGCCGTTACTGCTGCTATAATGATAAACACACCAAGTATAGTAAGGATATGAAGTTCCAAATGAACGCTCAGAAGAATTGTATATTGGGGTACATGAAAACTGTGGCAGTTCAGTCCAATATGCAGCAGCATTCTGAGTTACTGAATTTTCATTATTTTGTTGTTCAGAAAAACAGTTGTCAGCTGTTTGATTCACATTAAGGGTTATGTTCCCAGATGCTCCAATGGACAGAGTACTGGAATTCGGTGTATCCTTCATATATTTTTCTTCTGACTCAGTTTCTTCAGGCTGTGTTTTATTTACTTGCAGAGTAGGAACTTTGTTCTGAATAATTATGGATTCTGGAGGACCAGTACATGCAGAATTTTTAAAAGATGAATTTAATATTTCATTATGTTGCAGTTCAACGACAGTGTCATTCTTTTCTAAATTCCTATGGATATCCCTAATATGGAAAACAGGCTTGGAAGGCACTGTTGCATTAGACAAAAGAGAAGGGTCAATTCCTGGTTTTATGTCTGAGGGACATGTTTTCTCTGTAGGATTTGGACAATTCTTAAGAAATTTCTGTGAAGGTACCTCATGGACTTTAGAAACTGTGCCATCTGCATTTTTTTTATTATAAACTGAGAAAGAATAATCATCTTTTTTATCACTTTTTGTCTCAGGAACACTAAAATTCACATTTCTTTTCTTTGTACTACTTAAGTTTCTTTGTTGACTGGTAAAATCTTCTGAAGTATTGGATGAAATCTTAGTCAAATCTATTTTGTCCTCTGACTTTGATGTACAAATGTCTTTCAAGTTCCTTACAGGTAAAAGTGAGCCAGGCAGTGATCTTTGTATTTCAACCTTTGTTGGAGATATATGATCTCTTTTCTGATTATCTGATGAATCTGGTTTTATTTCATTTTCACTTCCAAGATGAGATTTTGTAGTCCTATTAAGTGAAACACATACATACAAATAACTTCATATAGAGTTGCAAAATAGTAGCATAAATCTATATTTGCAACTTTTACTCATGATAAGTTTTACATTTTTTATTACTATTGGCAGTAGACAAGTAACGTATTTTCTCAGTTTTACTCTGGTTTGAATATGGATACCTTTCTTGCTAAAGGTGATATACCCCACATTTCAAATACATTTCTCAATATTGTATTAGGTTATCTGCCTTATATATTTCCTAGTAGAGGGGAACAATATTAGTATCATTCAACTTGTTTAATTGTAATATCTAATTCCCTACACTTCAGTTTTCTCTTTAAATAACTGGTGAACTACCAGGCGGTTTTGTCTCCCCCTGCCACCTTCCCCAGAAAAGATAATTTTCTATCATTACAAAACACACTAAGGTATTTTGTCCAACTTTAAAAAGAAAATCAGACTCCCGAAGTATTTCGTCAATTTAATATCCTTGTCATTCCTATCTAAATTTAGACGTCTCAAACAGACTGAAGGAAGAACCCATTATTAAAATGTCTAGAGAATTGTAATATAGGTCTCCAAGGGATTATTTTTTAGGGTCTTATCAAATGTTTTAAATTGCATATTGAAAAGGAAAAATAAGTGCTATTTCTCCACAGTCAAAATTATTTTTACCTTGGGATTTTGTATGACCCTAATACACAAGCCCCATATTTAATTGAATCCAGCCTCCTAAAAAGGCTATTTAAATGACAACCTACATTATACAAATCCATGTAATACTTTCAAAGGAATTTCTAGAAATTATACAATTTTACTTTATCATATTTCCAATGATGATTCAGTAATATCTCTACCTGCATGAATTATTCTTTTATGAAGATAGTACCCTATAATTTTTCTGCTGAGAAAAGGTTTAATTCATTGAGTAGCAATACCATCCATGTCACTCAAACTAAGATGGTTATAGAACTGGTTTATGTTAGCCTTTTCATCTTTGTCAGTACATAGCTATTCAGAGTTGTAGGTGCCAAGAAAAGGATTCTAGAAATGTAGTAAATAACATGTTGAATTTAAAGTAGTAGACCCAAGAAAGACAAAAATGAGGATGCTTTTTAAATGCATTTTTCATTATCCTTTATAAAAAGGAAAAAAAATTGTCACAAAATTAAAAATCTTAGAGTTCAACAGAACAAGGTTAACAAAACCAGCAGGACCACACTAATGTAAAATAAGAAAATAAATAATGTGATTTTTCCTGCTTAAATAATTCAGTTTAAAGAACTATTCTAAGACCAATTATCCATGCTATATTAAAGCATCCTTTTATAAAACAGTAATATATTTATATGTGTCTGTAATTTTTCATTCATAATAAATGTTGGCAATTTGTATCTTTTGAAACAATTTGTATCTTTATTTTGAAATCTGATTGGCTGTAAGATCCTTAAGTTTTAAAAAAATTGAATCCAATCACTTGTCTGTCCTATTCTTTCATGCCACTTTTTATAAATCAAGTTACTAAATCCCACTAATTATTTTATTAATGTCTGTCATATATGAAATTTACTTATTTTGCAAGACATCATTTGCCCCCAAGTCTTAGTTGACTAACAATTGCTAATTATACTCAATATCTCCTTACCATTTAAATAATTAAAAAAACATATTTCAGGCCCTCCCTGGTGGCGCAGCAGGTTAAAGCACAGCACTACGAAGCTAAAGATGCTTCAGCACAAGTTCAATTCCCTGACAGGGAGATGATCCACATGGGTTGGCAGACTTTTCCTGACCTGCCCTCTGCTCCCCTCAGCAGTGTACTTCGTCAATCTGCCTGTTTTGCTTCCCACTCTGTCTCTGGTGAATCTTGTCACCAGCCCTGCACCTCTGGCCTGCACCCCAGTTCTGTATGCATAGATAAATAAATCTTTAAAAAAACACACACACACATTTCACAGGACATTATTCTTCAACACAGAATAAAGTTCAACTTCCTCCGGATGTAAGACAGTACATAACTTGAAATGACCTTCTTCCTATCCTTAGCTTAAGCTTGTCTCTCAAGTTATGTGCTTGATCCAACAGAGTTACTATGTTGTCAGTAAAGTCCTGATGCATTTTGCAACAATGGCACTAGTTCACTATGGGAAGTTAAATTTAGAGTCATTCACACCTATGCAATTGCTAATCATATGGCAATTGACAATTCTAGCTTCATTCTAAAAAAAAAAATTGAACAATTTGGTTGAGTTTTGGAGATTTTATAAATTGAAGATGGCAGTCCAAACTCTGCATTTTCACCATATATTACTGTTTTACTTCTTTAAAGGGAAGAATGTATGTCAAGCTTGTGAAAAGTTGCATGAAATTTATGGTTACAATGCTATAGAAGAATGTCAGTGCCAACAAGTTTCAGAAATTTTGTGCTGGTGATTTTGATCTCAGAAATGCTCCTTGGTTGAGAGAGGACAACTGAGCTTGCTGATGACAAAATAAAGGCTTGATTTTTGTCAAACTCACATTACACAACAGTAGAGATTGCAAAAATATTGAACATCCATCATTCCATGTCCACACCTACCTGAAAAAGTTGGGACATGTAAGCAAGCTTGATATTTTGATTCCTCATGAATTCAAAGTGGTTCATTTGGTGGTGCATTATCTTTTTTTTTTTTTTTTTTTGCATAGAAGAACTGGTGTGTGTAGGTCACAGGCACAGAGGGAAGGGAAAGGAGGGTGGGTGAGAGGACTCATGAGAGACAGAATGTTGAGAAGAGATGAATTTACTGAAATATACTACTAAGGCAAGCAGCGGGTGAGACAAAAGAGGTCTGCTGTGCCATATGTGGTTTAGGTCCATGGTCAGGATCAAACTAAGACTGTAGGAGTGATAATGCTAAGACTTATTTCTTAGGCCACCAGTGAGGCTCAGAAAATGAACCTTTTTTGAAGTGACTGATAACTGGTAATGAGAAGTGGATTGCCAGTGTGGTGTAAAATGGTCTTGGTCCCAATTGTGATAGTTTGCCTCAAATGAATCATTCATCACACAAAGGTTTTGCTCTCAAGAGTGGTGGGATTTTAAAGGTGGTGTGTTTTTTCAGCTCTTACCAAGGAACCAATTTGAATGTGCACTGTTGGCAATTGGATAGTTTCAATGAATCAATCATCTGGAAACATTCAGAGCTTGTTAATCATAAAGAAGTTGTGTTTCATCATAACAACATGAGATTACACATTTGATCACCTGTCAAAAACTATTAGAACTTGGATGGGATGTGTTTCCATATCCACCATATTTGTGCTGTTAGAATTCTACTTGTTTTGCGATCTTCAAAACTCCTTGTATGGTGTAACTTTCCATTTAGATGAGGCTATAAATCAGCACCTTGTTTAGTGTTTCATCTATAAAGATAGGTTCTTCTATGAATGAAAAATTATGAAGCTCACTGAAAGATGACAAAAGGTTATCAACCAAAACGGGCAATATATCACTGATCTTTGTTTTTTATATAAATAAACATCCTTTGAAAACAGAAAATATACATCATGACTTTTCTGACAAACCAATATATAAAAAATATTTTGTTTTTGTTTCTTAATATGTTTAGTTTTATGTTGTGTTAAATTCTCTTCAGATAGGGCTGCTGACAATTCCTACCTTGGATGCTTGAACACTGCTTTTTCTTTGTTGATTTTTGTGACATCTTTCATGTTAATCTATGTTTAAAAGATACAAAGAATACTTAGATTGGTGATGGTTTAAACTATAACATATATATTTATTATCTTAATATAAGGCAATTATTTACCTATATTCACTAATAACTATCCCATATTTTGGGCCTTCCTGGGTGGCACAACAGGATAAAGTGCAGCACTATGAAGCTAACCGCTGCCACAGCAGCAAGAGTTCAATCCTTGCCAGGTGGTAACCTATGTGGTACAGCAGACTTCTCCTGTCTCCCCTCAGCAGTATACTTCAATCTGCCTGTTCTGCTCCCCACTCTGTTTCTGGTGAATCCTCTCACTGCCCCTGCACCTCTGGCCTATACCCCAATTCTGTATGCATAAATAAATAAATCTTAAAAAAATATCTATCCCATATTTCACAATTGCTTGGGGGAACATTTTCCTTTTTAAGGAGTCTGCAACATTCTTTTTATTCTCGCATCATGAAGTGCATTTATGACTGCTCCTTGTTTTGGACATTTTCTTGTAAACCAGTCACTAAGTTTGTCAAGTATGAACTTTCTATACTTATTCTATAAAATAGCACCCTTTTCTGTGCTCTGGACTACTTACTACACTTCTCACTCTACTCAGAATCTTTACTATTTAAATTATGAAAATACTTACTACACTTCTCACTCTACTCAGAATTTTTACTTTTTAAATTATGAAAAAAAAAACCCCACATTTCATAGTACATGGATTACCCTTCAATATATACAGAACAAAGTTCAAACTCTAGGCCTATTATTTACAACATTCTATAATCTAAAGCAACATTCCTTACTTTACTCGTCTGCTGTTTTATTTTTTTACTCCAGGCTTAATTTTAAACTCATTTCTCAAATAAAGCCAATAAGCACTGTATCTTTGTCCTATTAACTTAAGATACCCTCTTTATTTTTATCACCATTTTTATTCAGGCAAAGCATTTGTCTGTGTTCTTTCATGAAAGTAATAAACCTTTTCTGGCAATCTAATTTTTAATTTTTCCTTTACAAAAATATTTACAACACTTTTTTCAGTATCATCACCATTTTGTTTATAGACTACATAAAGTTGTATTCTTATTATGCTTTAGAACTAAGTTATAAATTACATTTTCCAATGTACAGTGCAACAAACAACTAAATTTAGTCTCTTGATATAACTAATGATTACAATTACAATGGCCAAGAAATAATTCTTTATTATTTTGCATTTAGGGTTTTCTATGTTTACTTCAGAAAGAAATTCTTGCAAAGTTTTTAAGAGAAGCCTTAGAGCAGAGCAGAGGGAACTGTTAAATGGGTTCTGGCACTATACTATTTTTGCATCTGGGTTCTCATTCTGTTTATTCATTCTGTGGTTTCAGAGAAGTTATTTAGCCTCCATGCCTCACTTTCCATACCTTTAAATAAGAGTACAGTGCCTACATATATCACGAAGATTTTGTTGAGAACTGAGTTAATGATTGTACAATTGTCAGGACAGTGCCAAGTACATATTTAATACTACATAAAATTTGTTAAAGTCAATGTTAAAGTAAAGTGTATTTATGTAGACAAATTTTCTCCATAGTCCTCTATTTAAAAGAATATGTTCTCCAAGTGTATGGTAATGGTAAGGACAAAAGATCTATTAGCCAGTTTTTATATTCACAAAATTGGGCAAAACTACTCATTAAGTACTTGGTTATTCACTTAATTCACATTCATAATACTGGACTTTCCTTTACTCTATTGAAATGCATTGTTTAAAAATGCATTCTAAAATAATTTGTAAATAAACATTTGTAAAGTATCTCAGATATAGCTTGACTTATTATTTTATAGGTAATGTAATACTTTAGCTGTTAAGTTTATTTTGCAAGGCTATATTTAAAGAACTCTCATTTACAATTTTGCAAACTGCTTAAAGAATACACACTTGTTCTTAAAAAGAATATGCAGGAACCTCCCTGGTGGGGCATCGAGTAAAGCCAGCACTATGAAGCTGTCTGCAGCCACTGCATTATGAGCTCCATCCTGGCCAGGGAGGTGACCCACGGCAGACCTCTCCTGCCTTGCCCACTGCTCTCCTCAGCCGTATATTTTAGTCAGTCTGCCTGTTCTGCTCCCCACTCTGTCTCTGGTGAATCCTCTCACCCCCTGCACCTGTGGTCTGCACCCTAGTTCTTGTATGAATAAACAAATAAATTAGAAAATATATTAGACTTTAAATGATAGTAAAAAAAAATGCAGGCTTTGTTTTAAAACACGTTACCTTTTGTTTTTTACAACTGGAAACAGCAATGTTTTTCTCTTGTTCTTTAGAGTCTTCACATTTGTCTATAACAATAGGTCGCTTTTTAGAAGAATCCAAAACATTTTTCATTACATCCTCTGAACTAGAGGATTCCTTTGTACAAGTACTGGATTTATTGATACTCTTCCTAGGTTTTACATGAACATTCATTTTTTCTTTTCTTTTCACCTGGAAAGTCTTCCTTTCATTATGTAGCATTTGGCATAGGATAAAGGAAATAGTTAATTTAGCATCTTTAGCACATATTACCTTCATATGTTCAATGGTTTTCATGACTTTCATAATATGGGCCATTTTCCCTATATCTTTCCTAGGGGTAGCTGTAATATTTTTGAGCAATGTAGAAAACTGATCGTAGTTGTATTCTAATTCTGTCACAGTGTTTCCATAATTTATGGATGCTATACATGGCACAAAGTCAATATACATGGGAACAGAATACTTAGACTTCTTTAAAAGTTTTTTAATCTCTGAAAGTTCTTCAAGCTCTCTTGATAGCAAACGAAGAGCATATGAGCAATTAACAGCTTCATTATATTGGTACAGAATATCTAGATCTTTCTTAAGTTCAGAAATAGCAGTTTCTATCACTTTCCAAAGGCAATCTGTTGAATTATCTTTAAGAAATGAAAAAGTTGTCATTCTTTCTTGGCAGCAAACCAGTTCAGGAAGAAGTGATATATCAAACCAAAGCATACCTCGAAACCTCGGCTTGTCTAGTTTCTTAGCCATTGAATTTTTAAGAAAGTGAACTGTTTCTGAGAGCATGGCAATTTCAATATATGTTTCAGTGGCGGCAGGTTTTAACATTGTGGTCTCATGGCTGTGGTTTTCCAGCATGTCCAAAGCATTTTCTTCTGTGATAAAAATATTATCTATGCTATCTTCTTGCAGCATTTGAAAATATTTTTTTAAAATTTCTAAGTGATCAGTACATCTCAAAGTGAGTTCCTGTAATTTTTTAAAGTCTGCAAGTTGAGCTTGATCCAATATTTCACTAACACAACAGATATCTGGGTGTGAAAAAGTATTATTAAATCTATAGTTCTCCAGGCTAATAGTTGGTTTGTTTATCAGGTTATCTGACTTTCTGGAAGCAATCACAGTATTTTCCTTAAAACCATTATTGGAACTGCTTAAATCTTTAGACAAGGTATCATATATCTTTTGCAGCTTAGAAAAAGCACATTGATTCATTTTGAGTAGCATTTCTTTGTTCTTCTTTCCTGGGTAATTTCTGCTGAAAGACTGTCTCCTCTCTTTCCAAACAAGACTTTTTGCAGCATCAAAAAATATATGTTCGAAACCATAAAGAGATATTTTAATACTTACTGCCTCAGTGCTCTTGATAAAATTAACTTTTGAGGAGATCATTTCTATGATAATCCACAGATGATCTTGTTTTCCTGGATAAGAATCACCTTTAGGAGAGTCCCCATACATACTGATCAGCTTTAAAGTACTTTTTCGTAAGGTTTCTAGGTCTCCTAAACTATCTCCAAAGTTAACTCCACACGTAAATGGTACAGAAAGAGAAAAGTCAAAGCAATCAGAACAATGCTTCATTATTGCTTCACATTCATTAATCTGTCGTTTGTATTTTAAGACTGCATAGTGTGAATTGTTTTCCCTTTTGGTTTCTTCAAACAATTCAACTAGTTGATCATGATAGTTCTGCAACTCACAGAATGCATTATATTTTAACCTTCCTTGAAAACCAGGATAGAAACTGGATTGTTGTTGAAATCCACGAGGTCTGCCAAGCAGCTCACTGTACAATGTATCATCATACCAAAGCAAGCTTCGGAATGTTGGTTCACCTCCTAAGAGCCTTTTTTTGTTCTCAATGAATTGAATAGTTTCCATCATCATTTGGAGTTCTACCAAGGAGTCAACAGCACATGGCTTTAACTTCTGTTTGCAATTACTCCATAGGTTTTGCTCAACCAAGAGTTCTCTTGAAATCAAAGTTTGTTCAAGTGAACATTCCTGCTTTCTTTCAAAAGCTTCAACAAATAAAGGGAGAATATTTTGACAAACTTTTGTTTCTTCCTGTAGACTCTGCAAAGATGATGCTTCATCTGCTCTCCTTAAAATGTGAGTTAACCTAGCTACAGGAGCAGAATGATCAGCCAAGCAATGTTTTTCTTTAAACTCATTCTTCTGTGAGGTAGGCCTCTTTTGAGTAGTAGCTTTAGAGGTTTCAGAGTGGGCCTGTGAAACAGGCATATGATTTATTCCTATAATTCCTGGTTTGGAATTAGAGGCTGTTTCTGAAAACAATGTAGAGGCCACCAGAGAGTCATGACTAAATTTAACTCCCTCCTCTCTTTTACAATCAGAAATTGTGCTATTGAAAGAAATTGTCTCAGTTGTATTTTTAATGGTTAGATGAGAATCAGTCAAGTTATTTTTAATTGCTTTCTCACTTAAGCAAGAATAACCTTCTAAGATTTTATTCTTTTGGTTTTTGTACTCAGTCTTAACAGTGGATGCACCCATCAAGCTTCTTTTGTCAACTAAATTTTTTGTTTTTTCTGTGTGTTTAACTTTCCATGTTTTCTTGTTTTGAATGTCTTTTTCTAAGATGCATTTTTGGGGACAAGAACCCTTTATGTTATCTTTTAAAAGCAGAGAAGTATCATTAGAAAATAGTTTCCTCATTCTATTTTCCCCACAATTTTTGCTTTCTTCAGTTATCGGGGTTAGATCCAATTTGGAATTCTCAATAACATTTGTATCATTTGTGTCTACATGGAAGCAGTTATCTGAAGAACACTGTTTTGTCTTTAGCAGTTCTTGTCCACTGCATTCTTGCTGGTAGTGTGGTATAGTGGTGGATGTTACAAATGAGTCTACAGCAAAAATTCTCTGTTCATCCAAATAAGATTTTGAAAATTCTCTTTTACTATCTATCACTGGAGCAACAGATAACAATTGAGGAATATTGCCACACATTTTGCTTGTCACCAGAGTTAGATTTATTGGGTCAATTGTGACGTTTCCTGTAATAATGCCTGGTTTGGAGCTCTCAACAGGAGTAGCTGATTTTTCTACTTCAACATTTCTTTTAAAGTCAGTCAAAATGAGGTTTTCTGGTTTGCAGATATCAACATTTAAGAAGTGCTTCACATTTGGTTCTAAGACAGAAATAAGCACATTAGTTTTCACTTTTGTGTGAGCTATACAAGCTGTATCACAATTTTTGTCTGTGCTAAAACTTACACTGTGTTCATTTATATCACTTAATGAATTTTTATTTATTACTTCAATAGTCTCAGAATTGTTTTCTTTTGTTGTGCCCTTAATGTTGCATGCTGAATTGTTTTCAAGTTCTTCATATTTATTGTTAGACAAAACTTTTATATCAATTTGATTTTCTTTTTCAGTTAGTTTATCATCTGGACAAACGGAGGAAATGAGATGGCCACTTTTTCCAGAAAATGGCTGGAGATCTAAGGATTCTGTATTTTTTACATTGCCATTGTTATTAGCAGACTGACTGGTACTTTGTGATGTAGAGCACAAAGGTAACTGTGATTCAGAGTACATTTGATCAAAAAATTCTCTCACATGAATAGTGGTTTGACTTCTGGAAACACTGCTGGCCAGGTTGTCCTTAGGAAGGCACCTTTTGAGTCTCTCTCTATTTGTTTTATAAAACTTGTGCTTTGATGCATGAGTTAATGATTTATCAACTTCAAATCCCAAAGCTCTTTTTTCTCCTGGTTTGTCATATTTCCTTTTTGACAAAAAATGCTTGGTGGAATAATATCTTCTTTCAGACACAGAACTATAACCTTGAAGATCACAACTTTCCCAGAAATTATTGCATATTATTGCATATGATTTTGGTAATGGGCTCTTGCTTTTTTCTCCTACTTTAGCTATAAGCTGTAAAGACGTGTGAACTCGTCTATGAGCTTTTTTTAGGTGAAGAACAGCTCTGTCCAGTTTTCTGGAAAGACGTTTGCTTTTGCATAAAGATACTTCACTATTTAGAATATCCAGAACATTCCTAATGTGCTTTTCTGATTGTGAAAAGGTTTTAATTCGTCCTTGGGATAAAGAAGCAAAACATTCAGATGAATCTTGACAGGTCAGCTTCCTCTTTTTTCCACAAATTTCGTGATATCTCACATCTTTTTGTGGTATGTTTTGGTCCTTAAACGATGTATGTGGCTTTCTTTTGTTATTTCTTGAATCTGTATCCTTTTTATTTCTAGTATCATTACCATCAGTTTTTGACTCTGCAGAGTCACATCTGTTTTCATTCTTTATTGTTGTGACATTGGATGGTTCAGGAAGCAAAGTTTCACCATTTTGCTTTTTATTTATGTGATTAATGTGTGTTTTATGACTCAAGTCAAAAGAAAACAAGATTTCAGATTCACTCTCTGGTACTGATTCTTGTCTTATATTACCAAACTTCTTTTCACATGGATAGTCTGAATTTTCACCAGAACACTGGGAATTAATTTCAGATACTGGAACTTTCTGCTCCTCTTCATTTATTGCTGGTGTTATGGCTTCAGTTATGCATTTGCAAAAATTGTCTTTCAATGCAAGGCATTTAACAGTGGGGCTGACTCTTGGTACAAATATATTAGTTATACTAACTTGTAGGTCTGGAAGTAAAATTGGATTTGCTTTGTTTTTCTGTGCAGAGGAGAAACAACAATTACTTTCTTCAAAGTAATGCTGATCACTATTTTCCCTTTTTGTGGTGCTTTGCAAAACTTCTGTCTCCCCATTGTTTCCAAATAGGCCTTCCCAATCAATACGAGACTTCAGAGCCTCATATGAGGACTCAACTTCTTCATACAGTACATTTTCATTGCTAAGAGTATCTTGTTGAAGTGGAAAAGTATCATCACACACTTCTGACTCTATTTCAATCTCATTTTCGATTTCAAAACTTTGAAGAAGTAAGTTATCATTTATTGACTGAGGAAGTGAGTCATACAATTCATTTTTATCCATATCCATTGCACAATCAGAAACCCTATGTTTTATTAACAGACTATAATCTTTACTCTGAGAAGAACAAGTTTCTTTAAACTGGTGTCCCTGGTGATCTTCAGGATTTGTACTTAATACAGGCACTGCAGTTCCAGTTATCTGTACTGCAGTATTTGAGGTTACATACACTGAAGAAACTGCAATTTCAGGAAATATTGTGGAAGGCATATGCTCTACACTTTGTCTGGTATTATGGGAATCTTTTGGTTTTATGGCAGTGACAACATCTTCACTTTCAAATAATGCAGATATTGCTGGCACACATTTTTCCCAAGTTAAATTAAATGTGGTGGAAAATGCTTCAGAATTCAGAATTTCTACACTATTGTAATTTTTATTCTTTTCATCTAAATTTGTGAATTTTTGGTTTATATGAAAGCCCTGCTTCTCATCTTCATAAATATTCTCTATGTTGTTTTCTTCAGATAAAGCAATGTCTTTGTCTTTAGTCTTATTTTGGTTTTCTTTACCATTATCTACTTGTTCTTTGAAATTAACATTTAGATGTTTATCACTGTTCAACTGTGCATTACAGAACAGAGTATGATCTTGACCTTTGCAGTTTCTCTGAATGTTCTCTAATGACATTGGCTCGTTTTCATTTTTCCTCTGGACACACCTATTTTCTTTTGCTATATTGCAATCTGAATTTTCATAAGTTCTTTTAATGTTATGAGATGAAACCAGTGGCTCTGTGTCCTGAGGAATGCCTTTTCCTTCCTGGAAAGCACCACTCACAATGTTAAAGTAATTTTGATTAGATTTTTCCAATGCCAGTTCCATTAGTTTTTGAGAAATAGCAAAACTTATATGCACACTATCTTCATATTCCAAACAGTACTGGGGATACTTTTGTTGAAGATTCTCCTCTCTTGGAGTAAGGTCATTTTGAAGTTCCAAAGATAAATGATCTACCTTATACTTACTGTTTACAGTAGACATAGAAGACTGTGGTATTTCTAATTCTTCAGTAGTTAATATATGATCACAATTTTCCCTCAAAGAATCAAGAATCTCATTTTTTGGGTATTTTTTGCACAGTGAAATATATCTATCTACTGGATTGACTTTTGTTTCATTGGTAAAACAGTTATCAATTTCTTTCCACAATTTTTGCTTTTCTCCATGCTTGGAAATGCCTTCTGCGCCAGTCAAGTTTCTCATTTTCCCCCTATTTTGAATGTACTCATCTGTATTTTCTTTTCTTTGGAGTGGAAATAATGTAGACATATGGTAGCCAGTTTGATATACAGGATTTAAATGAGAAGACTGTGCTTCCTGAGAGATGGGATTATTGTTCTTTTTCATACAAGTGTTCACTGATTCACAAGAATCATGAGGTTCACTATTTTGTTCAATTAAAAGCAAGTTGTTGCTCCACTGTTGGGATTTCTGTTTCTTTCCATCACTGCAATTTTGAATCTCATTTTCTGAAACTACATTTGACAAACACATTGGGAAGGAAAAATTATCTTGGTCTTCACACTGTCGTACCATGGTAATTTCATTGGCAGTGGTATAATTATTGTCCTTAGAGTCCATGTTGTGAGCCTGTGGTTGTGAATCATCAAAAGAAATTTTAAAGCAAGGAGCTCCTAAACAGTTAGGGAGAATAGCATGATTGTCAGGTACTATTTCAGAGGAGGAGACAGAGTTAGTTGGCATAGATGATAGGTTTATTTCTGAATTAACAAAATCTAAATTTTTCTCAAATGGCAAAATCTCATTTAAACCTATAAAATTATTATGTTTTCCCATGCTTTCTTCTCTTCTCATTAGTCTTGGGTCTTTGATGAGTTTTGAAGTAATAACTGTGCTTGAGTCAATATTGTTTTGAAGGGGAAAGGCAGCAGAAATACTACTTAAAACATTTTTAAGATGTGTCAAATTTAGTAAGAGATCACCATTAATACTGTCTTTGTTATCACTAGGAATAAACGAAAGTCCTGAATCATAAGTACGTGCTTTAAACTTGTCTTGAGATTCTGCTAAATTGTGCTCCATCTCTCCATTATATGTTTCAAGTATAGAAATGTTTCCACTTTGTACATTTCCATAGGAACTGGAAATATTTGAGTTGGAAGGATTCATATCTGAGTTTAGTGTACTGCATGAACAATTTTCTTGAACAAATGGATCTACTGGTTTCCTAAAATGCTCAAAAATGACAGTAGCATCTTTTCCTTTTCCAATTCTTTTGGCCACTGTACAGTTATTAAGAGAGCATGTTCTTTCTGTGAAAATAAAGAAAATAGGAAAAAAAGAGGTTTCTATAGACAACTCAACTAATACAAGTAAACTGTGTCAAAAGTGATTTAAATTGAAAACTGATCAAATAACCTAATTATGACTAAAATGAGTTCTCAGCAGAATAAAGGCAAGCGAGAATGAATAATAAATAAAATGAAATGATTTAGCATAAAATGTAGTCTTAGTCCTTACTGAAAACAGTATCTGCTATGAAAATTTTAATTCTGACAAATTCTAAGAAATAGAAAATAGGATTGAAAGCATGTTGCTCATAGATGAAGTATTTAAAATATTTTCATGTACTAAGATATTTAACAACAGAATCTATACAATAATAGACAAAACTGGCTCTCTACATACTGTTATTTTGCTTCTTTGCCCTTTATCATGGGAAAAAAAATTGCCAAGAAAAGAATAAGATGGAGAGGAGAAAAGATAAAAAAAGTGCCAAAAATTCTGTGACATGGGACAAAGCAAATTTCTGCCCCTCCTCCATTGTATAGTAAGTACTCTTGCAAATAATGTATATATAAGTAAAACTGAGAATGTAAAAATAATTTTTCTTTTATAATTTACAGAAATGTGTTCCTAAAATTTCACAAGGAACTTATGTAATACAAAGGAATTTATAAAAGTGCATATTTGATAAGTAAAATGGTAATAAGGCACTCACAGGTAAGCAACGCCATAAAAGACGTGAACTAAAATAGAAATTGAGAAACTGCTTGTGAGATTATGACATATATTAAGTTTTAATCATATCACTTCAAAGAACCATAAGCTTTTTCACAGTAGTGAAAGGGTAGCTATGTTGTAGACTTCTAAATTCTATAATTATTTGTAATTATACTTTTTAATTATAAGCTACACTGGAACTAGGACTACAAATAGACATGCAATTCTTAAGAGTGGAAGCTAAATGGACAGGTGGATCTCTGTATCTTCTTATAACAAAATAAAAAATAATAAAGTTCATTGTAAAAATAACACAACATATTGGAAGAAAATGTGAAGGGACAGTTTTATTATCCTTGGGGCAGAAAAGTGATTTAAATACATAACTGAAAATCAGAAAGCCAAAAAGAAAAACTATGATGTCAATTACAGGTACATTAAATATTTTAGTACATCAAAATGCATATTAAAACACAGGATAAATCTGTAAAAAGCATTATTAAAAATGAAATGAGCTTACTGTATATATATATATATCATATACATATATACATATATGAGATATATATCTATATATACACACACCAATACACATATATTAGAAATGTAAAAGTAGATGGACATCTTTTTAAGATTGGTAAAGAGCCACAAAATGAGAAAGTAGGTAAAAGTATATGAACAAGAAAGTCAGATTAAATGGAAAATTGCCAATAAACACAGAAAAGTTTCAACCAGCTTCACTAAATAAACAGTATGATTCATACGAGAATTTTTTCGATTGGCAAAGAATTAGAAGGATAATTAATGCTCTGCGGATGTAAGCACTCTTTCATGCTGTACATGGGTGTATAAACAGGTACTAATTTCCTCAAAATTAACACTGTTCATTAAAATGTAGTGTATATCATTTCTATTCCTCAGATCTACTTTTGTACATTATTCATATATACTTGCACAAATACCAAAGTCATAAGAATTTTTTAGTTTAGTAATTCAAGAAAGATGAAAACTAAAACCTAAATATCTATTAATGTAAGGCTAGTTAAACAGATATAGCCTAGCAAGAACTGTAATAGTAAAAGTACTACTTACTTATGCTGTAATAAAGGCCTTAGAAACAGAATGCTATGCAGTTATTACAAAGATTAAGATATATAAATACAACCAACCATGGGAAAAGAAACCTATTCTTTTATGTTTAATAATAGCAATTTCATAAGAGTTTGGTGAATGCATAGATGTATGTATGTAATGTTAATAACTTAAAGCGTGTTTAGTTTAGATTCCAAGTATAGTTTTTTAAAGTACTTACAGTACTTTCATTTGCCCAACATTGTCAGTTTATCAATGAGAACATTAAAGATAATGTGCTAAGGATCATAGCTTATAAGCAGTAGAACCTTAATCACTAGGTTATATAGTATAAAGGCATATCAAATTTATTCATATTTTTGGCATTCTCACCAAATAACAAATAGGAAGTAGAGAATAAACCCAACATCTTCAATAATACAAGAAACTACAACAAAATGAAACTGCAATCAATGAAGCAAGCTACCCAACTGTTACTAGTACCATATATGAAGGAAGTGTTCCTTTAAAGGTAATGGGGCTATTTAAAATTTTAATTTAAAATAATTTAAATAGCCACATATGATGTATGGGCATTGTCACATCCATGGTGACACCAGGAGACATGAGGATAAATGAATTGCTTTTAAAGGGTACAGAGTTTCCTTCTGAGGTGAAAATGATAACATATCACACAACAGTTGGCAGAAACATTTTTTTAAAAATGCATAGAGGAATTATGTAACCTGACACAAATACTTTTAAAACTGTATTAAGTTACACATTTATGATGTAGAGACACACAGAAAACTTTATATGCTGATATATATGAATGTTTAAAGTAGAAATGTTTGGTACAGATACAAAAATGTCTAGAGGGACAAAACAATGTATAGTTACAAAGTAGAATAATTTGACTGTGTGTATGTGCATGAAAATGAATAAACTATATTATCCATATTGACATGAAATCACAAACACAATAATGACCAAATGAAATTACCAAAATACCTGTAGTATAATTCTAGCTCTATAAGCTCAAAAATACATAAAGCACTTAGAGATTAATATAAATTTAAAATAATACATCTTCACGTATATCACATTATCTTTAAAATACTATTCAAAGGTTGTAAGACCAGAACAAATGCTATTGAAGTAGAATAATGTTAAGTATCTTACCAGTCCTTTTAGGAAATCCTGTTGAGAGGAATCTCAAAGATGGCATGAGATGTCCATTATCTGTTTTTTGACCAATAAATTTTACTGTTATTATTGCATATGGAAGACACTGCCTTGGTTTATCTACTGGTTTTGAGAGAACATTGTATTCATACAAGTATACCTGAAAGATTAAGACAGAACATTTTTATATTATTGTTTACATTGATGTACCTGAATAAGCTCATATTTTAATAAGCTATCCAAATTACATGGTGATTTATTCATTTCCTTTCATTTGCACCTTCTTCAACATGAGTTTTTGGGACGATATGTGATTTTTTACATTTTCTTTTTTTATTTATGCATACAAGTATATTTATTTATGCATACAAGAACTGGAGTGTAGGCCAGAGGTGCTGGGGGGTGAGAGGATTTACCAGAGATGAGTGGGGAGCATAACAGGAGGATCAACTGAAATACAGTGCTGAGAGGGTGAAAAAGAAAGATTTGATTCATCATATGGGTCAGCTCTCTGGCTGTGGACTGAACTGTGCTGCAGTGGCTGCAGATAGCTTCATGGTGCTGAGACTTAACCCCACATCATTCTCTTTAGTATGCTACTAACATCAGCAAAAACAGATGCTATATATATGTATGTATACACACACACACACGTATATATATATACACACATATACATATATGTATGTGTAGATGTATAAACATGTTTGTGTATATGTATACACGTGTTTGTGTATATGTATACACGTGTTTGTGTGTGTATATTTATTTCTATAACTATGTAACATTTCAAAATAGCCTTTTTTAAAAAAGATTTATTTATTTATGCATACAGAGCTGAGGTACAGGCTATAGGTGCAGGTGTGGTGAGAGAATTCACCAGAGACAGAGTAGGGAACAAAACAGGCTGACTGAAGAAGTACATTGCTGAAGGGAGCAGCAAGTGGGTCAGGAGAGGTCTACCACACCATGTGGGTCACCTCTGGGGCGAGGATCGAACTCATGCTGAAGTGGCTTTAGATTCTTAGTGCTGTGCTTTTAACACACTGTGCCACCAGGGAGGGCCCCCAAATAGTCTTTTTTAATAGAGAAGCTGGTATGTTTTTTAAGTTAGGAATTAATCTATGAATTGTGCAAATAAAAACAGCTACTGTACTCTGTACAAAGTTAAATGTAAATTTGGAAACTTTTCTATTCTAAAACCACATATATTAAAATAGCTTTTACTAGTTATTGCTGTTTATTTTATTGCTGAATTAAAACAATTTGCATTTAATATTTTGGTAAGTCAATGTAGATCTTGCATCCTACAATATGAAGCATGTGACTTTCGAGTAATAAAATGAACAGAAAGTTAACCTACTACAGAACTGTAGGCTTGTAGCTCAATGGTATCTTTAAGAGAAGGTACAGTTCTAGACATATGGCAATCAAAGTTAGGAGAAGGATCCAAGCAAACTTTGTTTTTGTCCAATGAAGGCTGAATTTTCTTTACTTTTCCAAAGAGAACCTAAAAAAAAAAAAAAAAGATAAAAAGGTGCATAAAAACACTTAGAAAATCTATTTTGAACAGAAAAGCAAAGTTAACTCTCTTTAGAGCAAAAGAAATACAAGTAGAAAGGTAATCCATGTCCCAGATGAATTAGAAGGCTTAACATTACATCAATTCCATCTTAAAAAAATGAGAAAATATTTGTAGGAATGAGTTCTAGTCTAAAAACCTATCTGAAGACTAAAAACCAAAGCCCAGAAGACTGTGAAAAGAAGCTTTTGGTAACAGAGAATGATACAATAGGACCAGTGATTTGCACTTTTGAAGAGACTGCTAATACCACAAAAAAAAGGCAGAGGAAAAAAACAAGTCCAAGCATGTATAAAATTATAGCACAATATTAAAAGTAACACTTGTAGTAGAAGTGAAGCAAAAACATTCAATAAATAATGTCAAAGAACTAAAATAAATTCCTTAATTTATAAACCAAAATAAATGCTAATCAAGTTACTTAAATAATGAAAATAGTTTAAAGAAATATAAGCAAGTATTTATTTAATTTTAAAGTAAAATTCTTATCTAAGCACACGAAACTATGAACACAAACAGTTCATTGTAAGATATTATAGCACTTCTACACATCAAAAACAGATGAGTACAAAATTAAAAAAAACACAAAATAAGTGATTAAAAACAAGTGGGAGTTCAATTAATATGAAAATAAGCACACAATTTATCTAAAGTCAGCAATTTTATTACTATTTGTAAAATACAGTAATACATTCACTCAAAATTAAAATAATACTAAAAATAATGTGGCATCCTCCATTTGGACATGAAAGAAAAATACATGACTGGAAAAACTGACAAAAGTCAAATAAAGCTTATAATTTAGTTAGTATTGTACCAATGCCAGTTTCTTCATATTTTGCTACTTATTATTTATTGGTTGAAATATAATTGATGAATATGGTATTAGCTTTTTTAATTTTGACAAATAATCCTTGTTTATATGAAATGTTAAATTACAGAAAGATTGGTGAATTGTACTATCTTAGTAACTTTTTTGTAAATTAAAACTTTATTCTCAAATAAAAACAATTACTAGTAAATAAATAAGATTTATATAGAGAAAATCTAGATCTCAAGATATGGTTTCATGAAGTGGTAATGATTATAAATAAATTAGAAATAAAAAGAACATAGCTCAGAATATTAATAGGCAAATTCAGTAAATATTGTCAATGAATGCATGCAGATTACATTTTAACTCAGCAATAGCTATGAAAAAACTGACCCAACAATGAGAAATTCTCACATTTTGGACTGGCAACATGAATAAAAATGCGTACTATATAGTTACAATGCTGAGATAACAGACATTCCCACTCACTATGCATAGAAGTATCAATTTCTCTCTCAGGTTAACTGGGCATTATATATCAAAACTGTAAAAGTGAAGCACATATCTTTTACTCTTAATTGATACTGAAGAATTAATCAATTCTTAGCAAATACTCATCACTGTGTGTAAAAATAAAACTACAAGGCAATATTTAAAAGTATAAAAACAAAAACCAAGTAACTTACATCTCAATATTAAAAAATTGTTATAAAAATTTATGGTAGAGTTGTATAGTAGAATACTGTAGTCATTCAGAATATTATTACAGATTATTTAATGCACAAAAAATTGTTTATTATCAATTTCAAAAAGCAAGTTACATGTAAAGCAGCATTTTAATTATAATTATAGATGCATATCCATGTACATCAACAGAAGACTAATTACTGACATACAAAAAAACTGTATAAACTGTAATAAACTGTACATTTATTAATGGGTTTTGGGGAGCTTGTTACAGTGTTCTAAACTTTCTACAATCAGTAGTATTACTTTTAATATAAATTATGTGTTATGAATTTGACAATACTTGAAGTCTCAATATGTAAGCCATCATACCAAATGGAACAATGGCTTTATGTGGACATACACACATCCTACATTACATGAAGTAGGTAGGATGATGCCTACTTACTGTGATTTTTGTAGTACTGGCAGGGTTACAATAGCCAAAAAATATATCTTAACTAATTTTGCCTATTGATGCTTAAGATCAAACTATAAAATTTATTTTTTCAATTCTGAATAATTACAGACTTCAGAAAAATTATAAAAGTAATTCAAAGGTCTTATGTTTTTAGCCTGTTTCACCCAATGTTAATATCTGATATAGAACACATACAAAACTATGAAAATTAAGAATTAACATTGACTATTACTATTCACTAATATAAAAAATTAAGAGTTGAGTAATTTTAGCCTAAGTCATAATTATTATAACCAAAAGACATTTAAAACAAACTAAAATTAAGCACAGTCCGAACAAAGTACAAGTGATCAATTAAGACAGAAAAATATACATGGAGACAAAGAAGAAAAAGTGTGTTTTTGTCCACTTGAAGCTTTGTATTATGCTGCAAAGCCAGTTAGAGTCAGAAATAAAGGAAAATTTCAGATGATAGTAACAGTCATAGATACAACTATTTTCACTTAAAAACATGAGTCATCCCACGGGGAATACAACTGAACTGGAAAAGGGACAACATGATGTAAACTATTAAAAAATAAAATAAAATAAAAGGTCTCTGGAAAAAAAACCACATGAATCACTACTTTGAGTTTGTACAACTGAATAAGTCACATAGTTAAAAACTGTACATTTGGTTTCTATCCTTAAAGAATAAAAGAGAACAAAACACTGAAAGGAAAAGTTCCAGTCAATTTAAAGCAAACTGAATACAATACTTATTCCCTGCTACCTACCTTGAAAATTATAATACTCTCTACAGTAATGCTTCTACTATGAGCATAATTCAAGGCAACATCAACATGTCTAAATATATAAATTCCAAGAAGGGGATTTCCTAAAATCTTCAATGAAGATGCTTTGGTACACATCCCATTCCGATATATGTCAGTCACATCACTTTGAGGAAGTGCTAAAAAGCAGAAATGTTCTTCAAGTTCTCTGCCATGTCTTCCACTCTCACGCATCTCTGACCTAAAGCAAAACAGTGTGCAATTTTTGAGAGTATCAGAACTGTCAAAGAAAAGGCAAGCATTTCGGCTTACTATAGTTACATAGTATACATAACAACAGGATTATATTCAGAGGTGAAAGTATCCAATGGTAATTAAGTTATGCTGAATATCATCTAAGGAAAGCATTCAAGAAGTAGCTAGATAACCACTCCAGGATTATGGATTACATAATCCATTATGTGACAGTGATTATAGTAAAAAAGGCCAGTATTTCTTGCATGCTGCCTATATGCCCAGCATTGTTTAGACTTAATTTTTACATGTATGTTAATCATATTGTTATAAACTTTCCCAAAATTTAGTTGCTATTATTATTTTGATGTTGTCATACACATTTTAAAAGATTTTACTTATGCATATAGAACTGGGGCATAGGCCAGAGTGCAGGGGTGGTGGTGAATTCACCAGAGTCAGAGTGGGGAGCAGGACAGGCAGACTGACTAAAATACACTGCTGAGAGGAGCAGTGGGTGAGACAGGAGAGGTCTGCCTTGCCATGTGTATCACCTCCAGAGCCAGGGATCCAACTCACACTGAAGTGGCCTCGGCCACTTCGTAGTGCTATGTTCCAACCTGCTGCATCACCAAGGAGGTCCTTGTTACACACTTTTTTTTTTTTTTTTAAAGATTTATTTATTTGTGCATACAGAACTGGTACAGGCCAGAGATGCAGGGCGGTGAGAGGATTCACCAAAGACAGAGTGGGGAGCAGAACAGGCAGATCAATGAAGTACACTGCTGAGGGGAGCAGTGGGTGGGTCAGGAGAGGTCTGCCGCGCCATGTGGTCACCTCGGGGAAGGCTGGGATCGAACTCATGCGGAAGTGGCTTTAGCTTCTCAGTGCAGTGCTTTAACCCGCTGCGCCACCAGGGAGGGCCCATTACACACATTTTTTAAATGAGGAATATAAGATTCAAAAAGTTAAAACTTACCAAAGTAGCAAAGTGAGAAGTTGAAATTACAACTCCAGTCTATTTGGTTCCAGAACTCAAGTTCTTATTTAGTTGTGTTATGTGTTATGGTGGAAAGGATGAGCATTTACCACATGTCGCATATATATACATATAAGAAGATAATGAGTCAGACCCCTACATATATAATTGAACACACACACACGTGTTCAATTATTAGGGACATTATTATTCCTAAGGGATCTAGACAGCAGCTGGTAGAAACAAGCTAAGATTTGAACACAGACTCCTACCTTAGTAGTAAGAACACTATGTAACACCTTCTGAAAAGATTGTAATCGAAAGTGTAGATACTCATAAAATTTTCACTATTTTCCATAATAAGAACCAGTTAAACAAGTAAAAAATATCTTTCCCTTAAAATTGGCAGATTAGATAAGGAGGTTTTCTGTTTGTTTGTTTGCTCTTTTGTCCCAATAGGGAGTTCTATATGGCTTGCGTAAGAATAGTAGCAGCAACAACTGCCACACCAGGTGATACAACTGAGGTTCAATCACTAGGAAAGAAGTATGATTCAAATGATTCTAACAAATGGGAGAACTAGCAGAACCTAGACAATGCATATACCTCAAAAGGAAAAGTTACTGAAAACTACATGCTACCAATGCAGTGTCTCCCCAAACCCCTGCCCCATTACCCATTGTTCCACTTTCTGCAATGTTAATAACCCATGGTTAAAAAAGACATACACAATAAGATATTCTGAGGCAGAGAAACTTTTATTACTGTATACTGTAATAACGGACCTTTTCTATTCTAGTTATTAAAACTATTTTCCATCAACCTTATTTCCCTTTTCTATTTAAGAGTCTGTGGAAGAGCAGCTGAAAGATGGTGGTCCTATCCATTCAGAGGTCTGAGCCATGGGAGCTGCAGACCAGTCTTTAGGGGCAGGCTATCCACTTCACTCTTCTGTGGGAAATGCTGGGTGAGCCCAAAGAGCACCTGCATGCCTTTAGCTCAAATCTGCCACCTTAGATGGAGTAGCCACTTCAGGACCTGGAGGAATCCATTCAGTCTGAAATTACTGCTGGGACATGGCCTTTTTTTTAGTAGCAACCTGTTTGCTCTTTTCAGTTTCTTCAGGGTATCTGTAGAAGCAGAGACTGGGCATGATCCACCAAAGGGACTCTTGGGAGATGTTACCACACACATATAGAACTTCCTAGTTGTACCCACCAAAAGAGAGCCACTGAGTGAATTCTCTTGTTGTTGCAGGGGATGGCAATGTTCACACAGCACAAAGGAGGGTCTGTTACACATAGCAATGGTAGGCTGGTTAATATCAGATGCCTCTGTAAAAGGCCAGTGGTCAGCTCTGGGATCAGTAACCAATATTGTCTTGGTTCCTGGAAAACTGTCTGAATCTAGTTATAATGAAAGATTCAGAAGTAGGTAAGAATAGACCTCTAGTGGCAGCAGCAAACCTCAGCACAGTTTGCCAGCCAGTATTCCTGGAGAATATGACATCAACATCAGTCAGGATTTCAACACAACAATGCCAGAAGCTGCCATCACTTTTCTATTTGTAAATGTACTGTTCCATTTGGAAGTCAAGGTTGGTGCCACCTAACTGGGTTCCTGCTACAATGAATTTGTCCATCATTTGCAGGACATCAAGGGCTCTTTGCACTTTGTGGAAGTTTTCCTTTAACTTACTATGTGAAGCAGGAACAATGTGGAACCTTTTCTAGGTTGCATGGAAAAGGTTGTGCCTAATTTATAAACTGAACTATCACAGACATATATTTATATTAACAAATGTAGAATATATAGGGTATAATACTATCAGGACTTTCAGGCATCCACTGAGGTTCTTGGAACATATCCCTTGAAGATAAGGTAGGACTGCTATATTTGTTATTTCCTGGTATATCATTCATAGAATTTGTATACTATGTATACTATATACACTAGCATAGTATTGTATATTATTTTTAAGACTGACTCATTAACTGAAGACAAGGCTACAAAACACATGGCAACAGTCATCAGCAAGACCAAGTGACTAGATATGACCACTTCCCTCCTAAGTTCTAGGAAATGTCAACCTTAACTTTCAACTTCACATGCATCACTTCTGGCTTTTAACTTGACATTAGTAGATTCCATGAACTAACAAGATCTCCATGTTGATCATCAAGGTTTAATTTTCACAGAATTATAACACTATTTGCTTTTCCCCAATTTCTCAATTAGCTTTTCTTAGTATCTGGATAAACATTATCTTTCTAAAACAATGCCTGCAAGGAGTTCCCATATGTAAACACGAACACAATGTAAACACTAAAACTCAAAGGATGGAAGGGTGGGAGGAAAATCAAAGTATACTGTTGTAAAGTTATACCACACATGAAAATGTGTAGGTAAAGGGATACTGTAATAATAAAAGGTGTGTAATGTGAATCCTAGAGCAGAGTTTCACAACAGTGAAACTTGACATTTCAGTTTCATGTCAGTGACAGCACTGACATCTTTGGCCAAATAATTTGTGTACCCTAGTCATCTTGATAAACATTATATCCCCATAAGGGAGTAAGTGGAATGAAAAAATATAACAATGAGTTCCAAAACCCTACATAAATTAAAGTAGGAAGTATTCCTGGAGTTTCACATTGGTAAGAATAGGTTGTACAGTTTAAGAAAAAAAAAAACTATCAATGATATGATTTAGATAAAAAAATGAGCAAAAACATTAACTCTTAGAATGATTTTTAAGTATGAAAAGTTTTGTAAAAACTTTTGATTTTTCAAAAAATTTTGATTTTGCAAAATTATTCAGACTGTAGGTTCTTGTTAGCTTGTGACTTAAGTTCTAAGTCTTAAGATTTCCTTCAAAAAAAGTTAAAATGAAATCAGTCTTTTGTGTGGAGAGTGACATTTCATCCAATAATATGAAAGCCTAGTTTCTATTACAGGAGACCTTAATGCCCACCAGAATCTACATTAACGGAACACTTATATTACCTTAAATATGAAAATAATACATGATTTTAGAATAATATCCCAAAAATACTATAATGCAGTAATACTAATAAAGAGTAACTATCAAAATTTGTCAGATACTGAACCTTAAAAATACCTTAAGCTGACAACAAAAATAAACAATCCCATCAAAACATGGGCAGAAGAGCTAAAAAGACACTTCTCCAAACAGGAAATGTAGGTGGCCAGCAAGCATATGAAAAAATGTTCAACATCACTCGTAATAAGGGAGATGCAAATTAAACCACAATGAGATACCACCTCACCTCAGTGAGAATGGCACATCTTCAAACAACTA
>NW_004567115.1:18570446-18602273 GCF_000260355.1 Condylura cristata
GGGCAGGCAGGAATCGAACTCATGTGGAAGTGGCTTTAGCTTCTCAGTGCTGTGCTTTAACCCGCTGCGCCACCAGGGAGGGCCTGTTATATATATTTTAAACCACTATTTTGTTAAACATTAAATAAAGAAACTTAAAAGAATTATATAAGAAAACTCATATTGGCAGAGAAGTTATATGTAAATTAGCATATAAGAATGAGTATTACAGGGACAAGATCAGAATCTTAGATATCTTTTGTAAGATTAGCTGTATGATCATAATGTCTATCTATGAAAAACTACTACAACAGAGTACAAGCTCTAAGTGCCTCAGAAGGAATGCCTATGTCTGTTGGGGACTGGCCCCGGTCCCCATATGTCATAGTTAATTATATTATACAGGATAAGCTGCAAAATAATTTATATGTAAGTAGGTAATAAACAGCTTTTTGTTAAGCAAAAAGCTTAAAACTTCCACTTTTTTTTTAAGTGGAAACAAAAGAACATTGTTTAGTTATTGGGGGTAACTAGAGGAGAAAATAAAACTATTAATTTAAGTATATTTTAAAAGATTTATTTATTTGTACATACAGAACTGGGGTACAGGTCAAGGTCAGGGGGTGAAAGGATTCACCAGATACACAGTCAGGAGCAGAACAGGTAGATCTACTGAAGCACACTGCTGAGGGGAGCAGTGGGCATGTCAGGCAGGGTCTGCTGCACCACATGGATCACCTCCCTGGCCGGGGATCGAACTCATGCTGCAGTGGCTGTGGCAGTGCTTTAACCTGTTGCACGACTAGGGAGGGCCAGTTAAGTATGTTTTAACAGTTGAAGAAAATGAAATTATTTGCTTTGGAGAGCTTAAAAAGAAATTTATTTTCAGATCCACCAGATCACTGTCCAGCTGAGAAAAAGTACAACATATGAAATAAAACATAGAAAACTCCGAATATGTGGGATTTAACAAAGATTAAATAAGAAATTATTTTAGGGTGGTAACATAACAAAGATGGTGGCATAGGGGATCCTAGTCTCTGGTCCTTATGAAAAAATGAATAATTAGGTAGCTAGCTAGGCACAAAAACAGTAGGAGGGCTCTACAATCCAATTAAAGCTGAGCAAGATGGAACAAAAACTAGAGATTAACTACAGTAAGAGGGAAGGAAGAACAGTTTCCTTTCACCTGGATCATCAGCAATACCAAGCTTGTATTGCTCAGCACTAGGAGGGAACTACCCAGGAAGAATTTCCCTTGCTGGGAAAGTGAAAGGGAAGTGTGACCAGCTTCCCAACCCCTTCAGAGCACTACATGCAAAGGACCTGGTTTAATTTTACCCCAACAAGAGACAGGCAAAGCTGAGACATACTACACATTACTGGGGACAGGGAAGAAAAGAGGGGTTAGTGATATTCAGGCAAACAAAATAGCAAGAATGACCAGTTTCTAGGGACTTACACTGCAAACAAAGCCAGGAACTTTCACCACTGAAGAAACAAATGAAAATAGCTGCTGCAAACCCTACAAATTTAACTTGTTTTTGCCCCACAGGGTTTTTGTGTTTGCTGATGACAGTTGCCTGAGTTCCTAATTTCCCCTTTCCTCCTTCCCACCATGGCCCTACAGGAGCCTGAAAATCCTACCAGCAGTTAGTTAATACCTCTTTGGTTTTATGAGTACAACACACCACCCTAGACTTCTGCAGCTGACACCCACTAATAGGCAGGTATTCAGAGCCCAGCCCCTCCTGCTGTGCTCCTAGCACGTTAGACACGTGGCCTACATTGCCATATGCATACCATGGCTAAATTCTGTAGCCACATTAGTCCACTTTGACACTCAATGCCCCTACAGTTGGAAGTGTGCCAAATTTGGGCCTAAGTGGCCTGTATCTATACAACCTTGTGGCTCAACCTGTCACTGACTCTACTACCATGGATTCATGGCAAGATCCAACATTCACTGCAGTAGTGCTTGACAGAGGCCAATGCACCTGCTTTTGGCCCTAGTCCTTGCTGTCTGCTCTAGCCCCTACCACTGCAAGAGTATTTGCAACCAATCCCTGCCATGACAGAGGCACCTACAAATATGGGCCCCATGGTCTAGTATGTGCAAAATATGAGTTTGGGTCACTACGGCCGCTTACCCTGGTTCCTAGGTGAACACACACACAGGAATACTATTCATCTATTAAAAAAATTGTATGACATAGCAGGAGTATAATGGGCCAGGTGAGAAAATAATAATAATAATGAGCAGCCATATACCAGAGACATTTTGTGGGGGTGGAGTAGAGAATGGGATCAAAAATGGGGGGGGGTGCGGAGGGAAGTGCACAGGACTATGGTGATGGCACACGGGTGACTCAGTCATGAGAAACCCATGGGGATTACAAATGAGATAAAAAAAAATGTACAAAATGATGTAAAAATAAACTGTTATATTATTAAAAATAATAATAATAAAATAAAATTGAAAAAAGTTGATAATAACAAAAAAATGATATGACATATTGCCATTTGGAACAGTATGGATGAAACTGGACTGGTTTAAATTATGTGAAATAGATGGAATGGGCTGGTTTGTATTAAGTGAAATAAATCAGGAGAAAGACAAATATTGGATGACTTTACTGATGTGTGGACTTACAAAGAAATTAAAGAAACACACAAAACTAAACCAAAACAACTCCAGCATGATGGCTGCCAAACTGAAGCTACTAGAAGGGGTAGGAGGCTGGCAAGCATAGGGAGGAGGTGGCCCAGTGCACTAAGTGGAATATTGTTACTTTGGTGAATGATCTGGTATAGTAACTTATACCTGAAGACTTGAGAACCCTAAATCATATACATTGTTGTTGCAAACCACTGTTAATCTAAAAAAAGTTATAAGCATAGATAATTAACTAATCTCATTATAACAACAACAAAATGCTAGTTATGTTAGGTAAAGGATATTAACTAACTTTATTGCGGTAAGCAATTCATTACATATGTATCAAATCATCACATCATAACTTAAAACTTTTACAATATTGTATGTAAATTATATATAAGTAAAATCGGGGGAAAATGTCTAATTCAGATAAGAAGTCCAGATATATGGGACAGTGTATTAGGTCTCCACTGCTGCTGCTCTCACAAATAACTACAAATTTTGTGGATTAAGACTTTATTATATTATAGGTACATAAGACAACAAGTAAGAGTTTTACTGGGTTAAAATCAAGGTGCTATCTGGACTAGACTACATTTCAAGGGCAAGACTCACTTTTCTTGATGACAATCACTTTAATTACTTGCACTTGAAGGACTAACATCCTGTTTCCTTGCTGGCTGTACCTGAGGCTATTTCCAAGTTCTTAAAGGCATCTGCAGTCTATGGGTGAATTACTCATACATTTTTCCTGCTGTTTCCTCCCTCAGATCCACTCTTCTGCCTTCCTCTTATGTTCTTAAGAACTCCTGCCATTAAACTGGTCCACTAATATACCAGGATAATCACCTATTTCAAGGCTAGTTATCTCAATCACACTTGCAAAGTCCTTTTTGTTATATAAGTAAATACAGTCATAGGATCTGGGGATTAGGAGTTGGATATATTTCAAAGAGCATTAATACTACCTTCTGCAGGCAGATTCTGAATTTATTCAGCCCCCCAACAATATTAGGAACTCAAAGTTTCTTTTCCTTGAATTTCTACACTGCTGTATTTTAACAGTGTTCCTATTATTTGGCTCCTCTGTGGTCATAAGAGGGCTGCCAGCAGCAACTAGTTCTGCTAGATCCTTTCATGGTCACTAGTGAAACACTGTCTTCACTTCTCCATTATTTCCAAGCAAGTCTGACTGTGTTCTACTGAACCATACTGATGGCACTTACATTCAAACAGCCTCCTTAAAAATAACTTTTAAGACTAGAAATAAAAAAATCAGGCAGTTTTTATCATGGCTGATCAACTCCTTGATCCCAGTTGTCATAAGGCCCAAGTTTTTTTTCATCTCTTTGTTCTTACCTTCAGCTTTAGGGTTACTTTAATACTTGACTCTTTACTGACCCCCAAAGTGCTGTTTTCAGTAGCCTGAGCAACCTACTTCCTAATTCACATCAGACTGATTTGTCCAGAAGCCCCCAAGTCAATCTATCTCAGTGTCTGGTTTAAAGTGATTTAGTGCTGTTCACTCTTGGAACCAAGCATTGCTAAAGTAGATGAATGTAACCATGGATGATTCAGACTATTCAACTGGGGCAGAATGTAAATTAAGGCCTTGAATACAAATTCAATCACAGCATCAAGTTGAATTTTGACTATCAATAAGTAATCTCTGTACTTCTTTCCTTAGCAATACTTAACAAATCTGAAATTGCAGAAACAAATTTTTGTAAGATTTCATAGAGGAAACTAACATAACAAAACCTCAAGTTTCTTTAGGTTATAGTAACTTACCTCTTAGAAGTAAATTTTTTCTCCAGATCCTCATTGTGAACCAGTTTTGTATCTCCAAACTGCCATGATGTCTGTAGTTCACAGCTTATATCAAGTCGGCTCTGATTAAGAGTATCATGTATGAAACCAAACTCTCTAGTATTGGTGTAACAAGGTGACAAATATACTAAAGAGAAAGAAAAGAGCTAGCAGTTATTTGTTTAAAATGACATCTTCACAGCAATTGTAACTGATATATGAGACAAAATAACAAAAAGTACTTAGAATTTTCATTAACATCTACAGCTAACAATTAAATTTAAGATATAACAGCAATATAGACTTTCTACACCTTGTATAAATGACAGTATGAACTTGATTTTTCTCCATACACCTAACTGAAGTTCCTAAAAGTTGACACAGATATACAAAAGAAAAAGTTACTTTTTGAATATTTTAACTTAATGTTAGAAACTACAAAGTGGCACAAGAAACTATAAGATGACTGCTAATTGTGGAAGTCAGAGCATTTTCAACTTAAAATGTATTGTAGATACTTGATATATAGATTGGTGAGTTTCCCCTGCATTCTGTACATTACATGTTACTGATCAGCAATTAGCTCACATCTGAAATAAAATTATATCACGCTTCTTCTATAATGCACATCATAAACTGAACTTAGGAACACCAGGATAGTATTTTAATACTATATAATGAGGTCCATTTTGAACTGTGAAATCACCAATAAAAAAGCAAAATCAGCATTAAATCAGTGTGAAATGGGTACGTGCTTATATTGTGAAAGCTAAAGTAAGAAAACAGAGCATTACTTCATCTTATCTGAGGTGGGAACATGTGCACTGAAGTGATTTAAAATTTTTACATCTGCAAATGACTGTGAAACATCCTTATATACATTTTGAGGTTACAAATTTTAGCATGTAGGACAATTCAAAAAAATGCAATTTGTGAATGAGTATCAATTATATATAATTGAAGGCAATTCCATATAAATTAATCTAATGTAAATAATTTCTTTGTATTTTAGTCAGTAGAATAAGTTAAAATGGCAAAAACTAACACAAAATATTACAACCAGCTGATTTTCAGAAACTCACTCTCCATCTTCTTCCCATTTTAAATTCTGTTACAGATCAAAATAATAGTTTAATACTTAGAACAATTTCTGTTACAAAACTTGTTTCATATAATGTGGTTTCTTTCCGGCTTTGTAAAAATTGTACAGAGAGGTTTTGTATATGTTTGACACAATTTTTCTAGTGGAAACATTATATATAACTAGACTACAGTATCAAAGCTAGAAATATGACTGGTATAATCTACACTTATAATATTTTCCCAGTTTTATGTGCACTTATGTAAATAGCTGTATGAAACTGTATCACATGTGTAGATCATATAACTACTACTATAGCAAAGATACACAACTTGATTAAACTGTGAAATTATCAACAAAAAAAGCAAAAACAGAGCACTAAATATTTATTTAGTATATTGTATATTCATCACATAAATATGATAAAATGAATACTTGTTTTTATTGTGAAAGCTGAAACAAGAGAACATCACCTCAGCATAAAAATGTCCCATGTGTTATTCCATTATACACAGAGTGGTATTCACAACTCTTCAGGTATGTTATTCCATACTATGTCCAACACGAAGACAGTTATAGTTGTCAACCATAGGCCATTAGGACTCCTCCATACTTGCTCCCTATTTTACCCCTTTCTATCTGGTAGTCTCCAGTCTCATCTCCAGTGATATTTCTAGGTTTCTTTGGTTTGGTTTTATCTGTTCTTTGGCTTGTTTTCTTTATATTCCAGATAAGTGAAATCATCCAAATTTTTGTTTTTCTCCTTCTGACTTATTTTGCATACAGAGTTGGGGTATAGGCCATAGGTGCAGGGGCAGTGAGAGGATATACCAGAAAGAGAGTGGGGAGCAGAACAGGCCGACTGACAAAGTACACTGCTGAGGGGAGCAGAGGACAGGTCAGGAGAGTTCTGCTGTGCCATGTGGATCACCTCCAGGATGGAGAATGAACTCCTGCTGAAGTGGCTTTAGCTTCTTAGTTCTGTGCTTTAACCTGCTGCACCACAGGGGAGGGCCTAAGATTTTGTTTTTCAGTAACTGAATAGTATTTTCTTTGTGTGTGTGCATACAGGTATCACATAGCCTTAATCTGCTCATCTGCTGTTGGCCACTTAGGTTGTAACCATATTTAGCTCTTGTAAATAGTGCTGCAACGAACACGGGAGTGCAGATTTTCCTTCAAATTAATATTTTTGTCAAGAATCTACTTACAAGGTACCTGCTGGATGGTATGACATATCTACTTTTGATATTTCATGAAATGTCTATATTGTTTTCCATGGGGTTTACACTACACTCTATTCTCAGTATACAAAGGGTTTCTTTATTTACATACCCTCACCAACAACTGTTGTTTCTGCTCTTTTTGATATGGGCCATGTTCACAGGTATGAGATGCGATCTCATTGTGGTTTTGATTTGCATTTTCCTGATGATAAGCATTTTTTTCATGTGTTGTCAGACATCTTTATCTTCTTTGGAGAAGTGCTTACTAAGCAATTCTGTCCATTTTATGATTGGTTGGAGTTTTATGATTTCTTTGTAGAATTTGACATTAGTCAAATACGCAAATATTATATACTAATTTGCGGGATTTCTTTTCATTTTAATGACTGCTCCTTTTTCTGTGAAAAAACTGTGTTTGATGTAGTCCCATTTATTTTTGCTTTTGTCTTCATTTGCAGTTAGATTTGAGTCCCCAAAGACATTACTGAAGTCACTGTCATGGAGTGCATACCCATGTTTTTATCTATGTATTTTATGATCTGGTTTTACATCCAACTCTTTAATCCATTTTGAGTAAATTTTTGTGTTTGGTGTGAGAAAGTGGTCTAAATTTCATTGTTTTGTATATGGCTGTCCAGTTTTCCCACTACTATAATTTGTTGAAGACTTTTTTCTCCATTGCATACTATTTGATCCTTTTCCATAGATTAACTGTCTATATAAATGTGCACTTATTTCTGTGTTCTCAATTCTATTTGACTCCAATGCCATACTGTTCCAATTAATATAGCTCTGTAGCATAGTTTTAACTCTGGGAGTGTGATACCTTTATACTTTTTGTCATGATTGCTTTGGCTATTTGGGGTCTTTTGTGGTTCCATACCCGTTTCAATAATGTTTGTTCTATTTCTTTCAAAAATGTCATTAAAACTTTAATAGGGATTGCGCTGAACTTGTCTATTGCTTTAGTTAAGATGGTCATTTTAACAATGCTATTTATTCTAGTTCATGTGAAGGAAATAGCTTTCCACTTCTTTGTGTCTCTTACTTCTTCTAACAATGTCTTACACTTTTTAGTACACTTCTACATACAAGTGAAACCATCTGATATTTAGACCTTTCCTCTGACTTATTTCACTTAGCATCAACCCTTCCAGTGCCATCCATGTTGCTGCAAAAGTCTAGAGTTCATCTTTTTTTTCTTTTAAATCACTGAGTAGTATTCCACTGTGTCTATACATATACACCATATCTTGATCCAGTTATTTGGGGACACGGTTGTTTCTAGATCTTGGCTATTATAAATAGTGCTATAATTACAGGAGTGCAGGTTTCCTGTTGAATTAGTGTTTTTTGCATAGATTCCTGGGAGTAGAATAGAGCATATGAAAGATCTACTCTAATGTTTTGTGGAACCTGCATGCACCTTTCCATAGTTCCCGACCAGCATATATTCCCACCAGCAGTGTTGAGGGTTCCTTTTTCTCTGCATCCTTACCAGCATGTGTTGTTTCTGATTTTATAAATATGGGTCATTCTTACTAGGATGAGGTGGTATCTCAATTTGATTTGCCTTTCTCTAATAACAAGTGATGATGAACATTTTTTCATGTTGAATACATTTCTTTTTTGGAGAAGTGTTTGTCTAGCTCTTCTGTCAATTTTTTGATTGGGTTATTTTTGTTGACTGAGATCTTTGCAGACCTTCGATATCAGTTCCTTACCAAATATATGGTGTACAAATATCTGCTACCATTTAATACAGTGTCTCTTCACTTTGGTTACTTTCTCATTTAGTTTGATAAAGGCTCAGGTGTTTACATTCTCCTTTGTTTCCCTGCCTTCTAAAAATGAGTTCTTAAAGGTGTTTATGAAGTTTATGTCTTAATTGTTTTGCCTATTTTTTCTACATATGTTATTGTTTCTGGTCTTACAGTCAAGTCTCCCATGTATTTTGAGTAGATTTTTGTGCACGCTGTGGCAGTAGTCTAGTAGTACTTTTCATGTGGCAATCTAATTTTCCCAGCAACATTTGTTGAAGAGACTCCTTGTTCCAGGGTATATTCTTTGCTCCTTTGTCATATACTAGTTAACCACAGGTGTGTAGTTTTATTATTGGGCTTTTAGTTTTATTCCACTGGTCTATTTTAGTGCCATGTTGTTTTAATTATTATGGCTTTGTAGTATAGTCTTAATGCTGGATGTGAAATACCCCCCAGTTCTTTCCCTTTTTAGTAAGAAGAGATTTAGCTATTCAGGGTCTTTTGGAATTATATTGAACCTGTAAATTGTTTGGAGGAGTATAGCCATTTTGATCATGTTGATTCAATCCATGAGCAAAGACTATGTTTCCATTTCTTTATGTCTTCTATTTCTTTTAACTCTATTTTATCATTTCCTTGTATAGGGCCTTCATCTCCTTTAAGCTTATTTAAACTTATTTATAAGTTTTTTGGGGACACAGCTGCAAATAGGATGTTTTATTTCTTCCTCTTGAGGCTGTTTGCATATAAAAAGGCAACTGATTTTTGTGTATTGATTTTGTGACTTGTTACTTCACTGAACTGATTTATTGTTTTAAGTAGTTTTTCTGCGACTTTTTAGGGCTTTCTCTGTAGATTATGATATAATCTGCAAATAATGATAGCTTTACTTTTTTCTCATTTTGAATTACTTTATGTCTTCCTCTAAACTACAAAATTGCATTTACAAGCACTCTCAAAAATGAAAAAACTACTTCTAATACAACATTGAATAGTAATGGAGAGAACAGAATGGACTGTATGTTGGACAAAGATTGTTAAAAATCTATGTGTATTATACAATATTGTTCAGGACTGGGGATTTTTTAGCATATAAATACTGCATGGGGCTTCAGTCAGATCCATATTAAAAACTGATCAATGAAATGAATTTATAAAACAGTTTTAAGAAATGGCAAGTTTTATCAATCACTTTAAATTTAGCCACTAGTAGCTAATTTTGATTAATTTTAATTTGATTAAACTGTGTCTTTTCTGTAAGAGATCCTCCTGTGCTGGTGATCTGCTGTGCAAGTTAGATTCCAGCAACTGCAAGAATCAGCTGAGGTTAAGAAGTCTAAGCTAGTGGACATTCAGAACTTTTTTTCCTTCTGATGCAATAATGGGTCTGTTTATCCCTTTGTTCTATTTTCTACTTTGCCATACAAAAAACAAGTAAAACTGACATTCTGATCCAAAAATTTGTTTTAAATTGTGCTAACTGTGGAAACTTTTCCTCTTTCATTTCATCTATTAATGTTTTCTTTCTTCTCTTATTTGTTGACCTAGCTAGAGTTTTGTCTATTTTATCTTCTAAAGAGCAACTCTTCAGTATTACTGGTCTTTTCTATAGTCTTCTGCATCATACTTAATTTTTTTCTGTCTTATTTTCATTATTTCTTTCCTTTTATGAACTATTTTGTTCCACTTTTTCACGTTGCTTTAGGTGAAATATTAGGTTGTTTGATTTTCTCGCTTCTTCCTGCAGGCTTCTTTGTAATTATCTTTCCTCTTAAGACTGCTTTTGCTACGTTACCATAGATTATGGTAGCTCACATTCTCATTTTCATTAGCTTCAAGTTATGTTTTTGATTTAACAACTTAAATATTTAATACCTATTAAGTAGCACATTATTTAATCTCTATGTATTTAATTTTTTTCCCAGTTGATTTCTAGTTTAATGGTAATATAATCAGAGGCACATATGGTATATTAATTTTTGTCATTTTATTAACAATTTGTGTCCCAACAGATGGCCTATTCTTGAAAATGTTCCATGGCCACTTGGAAAAAATGTATATGCAGTGGTTTTAGGATGGTATTACCTATAGATATGTTAGCCACATTTGGTCTAGCTCCTCACTTAAGGTTCCCCCCGCCCCTTTTTCTCTTTCTGACCTGTCCATAGTTGCAAATGGAGAATTAAAATCCCCTGGTATTGTTTTCAGCATCTCTTTTTAGTTCTATTTCTATTATGTGTCCTGTTGTTCAATCATTCAGTGCATAAATATTTAGGAATGTTATTTTTTTTGTTGTTGTGTTATGCCCTTAATTATGTTTGTTTCTATCTCTTAAAATCTCCTAAAGTTGGAAGTCTATTTTACCTGATCTAAGTTTAGGTAGGTTGTGACTTATTGGTTGCTACTTGTTAGTAGGACTGTCTTTCAGCCATTAAGTCTTCACTTGTCACTGTTGGTAAGGAGGGTTATTTATTATTACTGTTTTGAACTGGAAGTCTATTTTATGTAATACAAGTATAGTTAGCTGTTCCTGACTTTTTTGGTTGCCATTTGCCTGTAGGATCATCTTTCAGTCATTAAATATAAATCTATACTTATCATTATTGGTAAAGTTGGTTTCAAGTAAACATCAGAAGGTTAAACTTTGTTTTGAAGTCCATCCAGGCACTCTATACCTATTGACCAGTGAATTCAGGCCATTTACATATAGTGTGATTATGGAGACATATGTGCTCATTATCAGTTTTTTGAGGTCATCTCTATGTTTTATTTAGGTTTCATTTCTATTGTCTCATGTGTTACTTCTATTGATTCTGCTGAGGCTATATAATGGCTAATTTGTGTAACCTTTTGGATGGTCCCCTCTCAAATGCATTCTGATGGGCCATATTGTTAGATTACTTCTCCTCCATGTTATGTAATTTAGGTGTATATTACCTTTATATTTGCTGTTCACGTGTAGTTTGGTGTTGATAAATTCTTGTAGTTTTTCCTTTTCAGTAAAACTCAACCTTCCATCCTGTAGGGTAAAAGATTTTAGACTGGAACTCTAAATGTCTCCTGCTATTACCTTATTATTTGTATTGATTCTTTGAAAAGAGTCTGCTAGCTGCTCCCATCTAGGTTACTCCTTCTTCTCTGGATTCTTTTGTAGTATTCTGTCCTTGTCATTGGCTTTCAATCGTTTCATTATAATGTGCCTTATTATATGTCTCTCTGGTACTATTTTCTTTGGAAAACTATGCCCCTTGGATCACAATGCCTGGTACATTTTCCAGGTTGAGAAAAGTTTTTTCTTCAAGCAATTTTTCCATATTCTTCTTTTTCTATTCTTCTAGAGCTCCCATAATACAGATGCTATTTCTCTGTAGGTTATCCCAATGGGATCTTATATTAGTTCCTTTCTTTTTTCTCTTTATTGTTGCATTTGTGTGTTCTGACATTGTTTTTGAAATAATTTTTCCATTGCTTTCATTTATCTACCACTAAAGTCCTTGTATTTTTAAATTCAGTTATAGTTACTTTTCAGATCTCTATGTTCTGACTGTAATTATTTAATATTTTATCTTTATTATGTTCATGTTTTATATCACTTTTTTAAAAGTTTATTGAACACTGTTATAACCATTATCATAAACTCATCTTCATGAATATTCCTTGATTTTGCATGATTGAGACTTCAGGGATGTTCTGATCCAACATTTATGATATATTTTTCTGCATCTTCATTTTTAGTTATTATGGGCTGTAACAGACTTTCAGATGCTGCCTCTGCATCTGCTGAAATGACTGGATAACTGTACTATCAAGATAAAAAGTAGAAAGGAACTGGTATGTCCTAGTGAGCATCAAGGATTCAAGCTTCTTATAGTGCTGTGGGTACCAAGGTTGTGTAAGGGGATAAACAGTTACCTCCTCTTCTAGGCTAGCTCCTTTGTCTCCTGTAACAACTTTTTTTTTTTTCAATTTATTTATTTATTCATACAGAACTGGGGTACAGGCCAGAGAAGCGGAGGGTGAGAGGATTCACCAGAGACAGAGTGGGGAGCAGAACAGGCAGATAGACAAAACACACTGCCGAGGGGAGCAGCAGGCAGGTCAGGAGAGGTCTGCCACACCATGTGGTCACCTCCAGGGCAGGTGGGGATTGAACTCAAGCAGAAGTGGCTTAAGCTTCTTTGTGCTGTGCTTTAACCTGCTCCGCCACCAGGGAGGGCCCTCCTGCAACAACTTTAAATGTCTACTTCTAGGCTGTGTTTGAGCAGTGGATGCAGGGCAGGCAGGGACTGTAGTTAACACAAGCCAGAGTTGTTTTCTTTTCCAGTGAAATCTAATCCTAGGGTGGTTAGCCCTTGTTAATAGTACTTAAACTCTGGTTATGAAAGTGTCACTTACTGTCTTGGTTTTAACCTGGGTGGGTAAAGTGTTTTCAGTATCTCAAAACTCAGGTTACAAGTAGCAGACTCTTCTATGAGATGTGAGTTACCCATCCTCAATACAGGTTCATGCTCTATTCTACACTTTATTGGGAGCTTCAGGTCAAGTCAGAAAGCATCACCCTATAGTCCTACACCTACAGTTCTTTAATAGCATACCTTCTGACCTAGACTGTTGTTTGTTCCTGATGTGTGCTTTAATAGCCTGTTTTTCCTTCAGGGGTTATTAACTTTGATCTGCTGAAATTTAGGTGTGGGGATATGGTGGAGGCAAGTCCAGTGTCTTGACTCTGCTGCCGTCTTGCTGACTCCTCTGAAAAAGTTTTTAATTTCGATGAAGTCCAATTTACCAATTTTTTTTTAATATACTCCTCTTTAGAGTCATATTGCCTAAGAATCTTCTAAGAACTTTTCTTCTACCCTTAGGTCCTAGCGATACTTTTCCATGTTTTCTTTCAAAAGTTTCACATTTTACATTTTTTTACATTTAATCTCAGGTTCATTTTGAATTTGTGTTTCAAGTTAGAGTGAAGTATTTTTTTTTCACATGTTGTCCCAACTGCTCCAATACCATTTAAGAAAAGATATACTGAATTATACCTGTATCTTTATTAAAAATCAATGGAAAGATGAATTGAGCATAATTTTGTGGGTCTACTCCTCTCCACTGATGTAAAAATGTCCCTCTGCGATTGCCATAGCTCATACTATAGCTATGCAGTAGATCTTACCATAGATAATGTAATTCCAAACTCTTATATTTCCAAATCGCTTTAGCTATGCTACTTTCTTTGCTGTCTTATATAAATTTGAGAATAAACTTCTTTGTTACAGAAAGTCTTGCTGGGCTTTTGAAAGGAAGCTTAATAAATTCACAGATCTTTGTGGGGAACTGATATATTCAGTGTCTCTTCTAATCCATGAACACAGTATGCCTCTCCATTAACATGGATTTGCTTTGATGTCATTCATCACTGTTTTATAGCTTAAAATATAACAATCCTACTTTATTGTCTTAAGCATGTCTTCTTCTATATACACTAAGAATCACACCAAAGTTATAATTCCTGTCCCAGCTGTCAAGCATAATCAGAAAATTCAAGAAGACAACAGTCTATTATATTCCCCCCACTTCCACTCTTTCCATTGTTCTTCCTTTATTCATAATGTTGCCATCTTCTTTTGTCATTCTCTATTTAGAGAACTTTATTTCATCATTCTTTTAAAATAGATCTGCTGATTGTTTTTGTTTACCCTAGGCTGTCCATTCTGTATCTATTTCTAATGGCTATTTTTATAGGGTTTTTGCTTTTGAAAAATATTATGGACTCATGGACTTTCTCTGGACTCATGGCTTCTAATGAAAAATGTCTGAAATTCAACAATTTTTCCCCTAGAAATAACACTTTTCTCTCTGGTTGATTTTTTTTTCTTTTGTTTTTTTCTGTGCTTAGTCTTCAAAAGTTTGATTATGATGTGCTTTGGCACACAATTATTTGTTTATTTAGAGTTTATTCAGTCTTTTAACAATGTAAGTTTATGCCTTGTTTTAAGCTTGGGGAAATTTCAAAATTTCTTCTAGTACTTTTCAACTCTACAGTTTTTCTCTTATGCTTCTGTAAATCTGAGGACAATGATATTAGACCTTTTGTTATTGTCCCACAGGTCCCAGAAGCTCTGCTAATTTTTTTTCTATTTCTTTTGTATTTTTTAGGCTAGGTAATTTCTATTGCTTTATCTTTAAATTCACTGTTATATTCTACTTTTCAATTCTTGGAAACCATCGAGAGAGTTTTCATTTTAATTACTTCATTTTCATCTCCAAATTTCTACTTGGTTTTCTATTAATTTTTCATTTCTTTGATGAGATTTTCTATTTACTTTTTCATTTGTTTCATGAGTGCTTACAACTGCTTGTTGAAATAGCACTAAATGGCAGCTTTAAAACCTTGTTAGATAACTCCAACATTTTTCATCTTGGCGTTAGGTATCTGTTGACAATCTTTTCTCATTCATGTTAAGGTTTTCCTAGTTGGTAGTAAGACGAGTAATTTCCTATTATATCTTGGTCATTTGGGGTTAATTTTGAGTTTAAACAAGCCTCTACTAAAACAAAGCAAGGAAAACCCAGTGGATGCCTATTCTTTACCACCAGGTGGGGTTGAAGTACCTGCCTTCCACAAAGTCTCCACTAACAGCTTGTTCACCATGAGAAACCATGAGTGGAAGTATTTAGTCTCTATTGACAGGGTAGAACAAGTATGGATGTCTTGTCAGTGGGTATGACACAATTGTAGGCTCCTCACCTGATCTTTACAGACTCTGCTTCTGCTTCCACTACCACCATCTGCGTAGAAATCCACTGATGTTACAAAGGACAGAAACAGCATGGAGGGGAATTTCTTACTTCCACGAAAGGGAGAGGCACAGTGGAAATAGGCAGCAGGTCTTTGTTGACAAAGGTGTAGGGGTTACATTTGCCTCTACTTCACTGTTTTTCAAGAAGTACGATGTTTATGAACAAAAAGTTTCTGTCTTTCTAGGATGTTCTTTCCTAGTCCTTGTTGAGAGAGAATAGGCTTTATAATGTCTGTACGACTTGGCATTTTGGGTTATGGGTATTCCATTTGTGACATGGAGGTCAAAAAGAATATTCAGAGAACTTACTACTATGTCATTCCTTGAGTCACTGGGGCCCTTATCTGGTCTATCTTCTACCTTTCAGAATCTCTTATGCTATTTTATGTCTTATGTTCAATATTTGTAGGTGTACTTAGTGGGAGGGAAAGGAGTTATGTTTTTATTACATGTGTTTAAGGAATTAAAGACCTGACTAAACCTAATTTTATAATCAAAACAGAAGATGAACATAAAGTAAAAGTCAGAGAAAAGCAGTAATAAATGAAATAACCCCATCATCTATAGAAATATTACCTTTCTCAGCTGTTCTCCTGATTTTAGGAATAGTAAATTTCTTCAAAGGACTGACTTCTACACCAGTACCTTGGAAAGGTTCACTGGTTGAGATCATTTTCCGTAATGGCTTGTATCTAGCAGTTTCTCTCATTTCCATTTTGTTGTTGGCCTAAAAGCAAAAAAAAAAAAACTATTAAACAGAAAGTCAATTAGTATGTAAGAGGCGATGGCAATAAAACATCTAAAAATTCCCAAATGGAATTGAATAATGAAATACTCTTGGTCACAGGCTTCAATCTCAATTTTCCCAGCTTACCCAAAACAGAAAATGAATGAAAAACTCTCATCTTTGTATAATATTAAAAATGAATTTTATAATTTCTTATAGACCTTTCTTTGCAATTCACGTACTTGTAACTGGGTAATCAAAAGCCACCATACACCTGAAAAGCTTAGCAACTTCCAAGTATTTTTTACTCATATTTGGTAAAATTCTTGCCAGACAGTCTATATTTTATTTATACATCTGTAATATAACAGTATTTTCTAAAGCAGAAGTTTTGGCTTTAGGAAAAATTTATGAAGGTATAGACCAGCTATTGTATAATCATCTCTATAGCTGATGATCAAAACAGCCTATCACTCAATGGCAGCAATTCTATAGTACCACTCTGCAAATGGACTAAGACTTCATATACTGTCAACTAGTAGTACAAATTACTTTTCCTCTCCCCTCCCTACCAGCTTCCTACCATCCCCTATAGTTATCTTTTCAAGTACAACTCAAATTGAACATCAAAGGTTACTAATGGAGCCCCCCCAAACAGTAAAATATACAGAAATATGTACTCTTCATACCATTTCAAAATATCACTCAAGGGCCTCCTGATACCTATAAACTGCTTAGTTCAGACATTAGATCATAATCCCAATTATGACTGACAGTGTTCTACAGAAGGATCATAAAGGATAAGATTCTATAGAAGGTTCACAAAACACTTTACTCCTAATTACAACTCCTCTGCCTTTTTTGAAGGATGATCTTACAATTTTCCAGTCAAACATGGATCACAATAACAAATGGACAGAACTTTACAAAGATAAGAAAAATAGCCTTTCCCTCATCCCACACTGACAAGCAGTGCTGCCTTCTAACAAGAATACCCTTAAAAATGTATGAGTCTGAGAGAGAGATCTTAAGACTGCTATATTTACCTGGTAATTTACTAAGGGAGCTATAGGGAGACCAATTTATTTAAGATGACATATATTACAAAACCTCTTTAATAATCATGATCTATGCCTACTGCATACAATGGTAGAACTCTCAACCGAGTAAGAAAATACTCAGTATTTTAACTATAGTTAAATTTTTTTTTCAGGAAAGATGGGGTGATATTTCAGTTCTCTGGTTTATTATCAAATGTTTCTTTAGTAGGATTTACTCAGAAAGACTTCTAAAATATACAGATATCTGATTTTTAGTGCTTAGGAGATGACTTAGCCAGAAAGTAGCTTAGTTTAGAAATGTATGATGAGGCCCTCCCTGGTGGTGCAGCAGGTTAAAGCACAGCACTAAGAAGCTAAAGCCACTTCAGCATGAATTTGATCCCTGCCCTGGAAGTGGTCCACATGGCGCGGCAGACCTCTCCTGATCCGCCTGCTGCTTCCCTCAGCAGTGTACGTCGTTGATCTGCCTATTTTGCTCCCCACTCTCTCTCTCTGGTAAATCCTCTCACTGCCCCTGCACCTCTGGCCTGTACCCCAGCTCTGTATGCACAAATAAATAAATCTTAAAAAAAAATTTTTTTTAAAGTATGATGAAAGGGCACAATGAGTATTCAAAGCCCTTCATTAAGTTTACATTGAATGATCTTTCCAAGTATAACCTTTCAAGTTGGAACAGCACTCCTTTATGGTTAGCCCAAACAAATCCATTAAGGTGATGAATTTATACATACACTTCTTAACATTCATAGTCACATTCTTATAACTATTATATTTACTTACAAAATATTACTTGCAAAATATTTGTTGCAATATACATACAAACTTCCTATAACCATTATCTATTTTTCTCTATATAAAACTAGAATCAGAAATTTCAATCCTGAGGGTTTGAGTGAGGCTGTGCCGTGGGGTACTGTGTTATGCTAGGTAACCAGCAATGGACAATAGAGACAAAAAATTCTAAAAACTTCAAGAACAGTTCATACACAGGGCATTATTCATTGCAGGTCCTTAACAGATATTCAAATGAATGAACTAAAGCTTAAACATAGAAAGTAAAAGCAGAAGGGTTCCCCAATTGTAAAACATCTATTCCTAAAGATCTTAAGGGTTTCTACAACATATTTTCAATGTTGATTAGTGTTTTATATTGGAAGAAGATGCCACCTAGGACTTCCATAGCTGGAAAGAAGTCAATTCTTGGTTTCCATGTTTCAAAGCACCGGTTAATCCACCTGTTAGGAGTTAATGCAGCTGGAGACTTCATGTCAAGGCCAATGCCAATTTACCATTCTGAAAATCCTAGGATCCTTAAGAATTATGCTAAATGTATGCTGCCTGTGCTCTATTAATGGGACAATAAAGCCTAGATGATAGGCACATTTGTCATCCAAGAGGGTTAGAATCAACTTCCAAACTCCTGTTAATACCCATGATTCATAGGAGGGTATCAAGATATTAACAGGAATTTGGAATAAGTTGGTTCTAACCCTCATGGATAATTTTGCAGGATTAAAGGCTTCAATGGAGAATGCAAATGTAGATATGGTGGAAATAGAAAGAAAACTAGATTTAGAAGTGAAACCTGAAACTGTGACTGAGTTGCTACACTCTCATAGAAAAACTTGAACTCAAGTTCAAAAGTTCCTTCTATAAGTGAGCAAAGAATATGGTTTCTTGAAATGGATCTAGTCCTAAACTAGGACTAGGATCTAATACTAGATGCTGAAAACATTGCTGAAATAACAACAAAGGATTTAGAATATTATATAAGCCTAATTGAGAAAATAGGAGTAGAGTTTAAGAAGATTGATTACAATTTTGAAATTTCTACTATGGGTAATATGCTCTTGATAAACATCACAATGCAACAAGGAAACCTTTCACTGAAAGAAGAGTCAACCAATGCAGTAAATTTCATTGTTATTTTATCTTAATTGTCACAGCCATACCAACTTTTATCAACTACTGCTCTGATAAGTAAAAAACCATCAAGGCTGAGGCAAAACCCTCTACCACTAATTATGATTCACTGAAAATTCATATAAAGGTCAATATTTTTATGCAACAAACTACTTTTTGTGTCTAAGGTATACAACATTCTTTTTAGACATGTCCCATTTAAAAGACTACAGAATGGTATAAACATAACTTTTTAAAAATTGAAGTAACATAGTGTAATAATATTATATAATTCAGGTGTGCGCCACTGAAAATCAACATAAGGACACTCCCTGGTGGCGCATGGGGTTAGGACGCAGCACTGCAAGCTAGCTGCATATGCTTCAGTGCGAGTTCGATTCCCTGCCCCTGGTCCACATGGCGTGGCGGACCTCTCCTGACCCGCCACTGCTCCCCTCAGCAGTGTACTTTGTCGATCTGCCTGTTCTGCTCCCCACACTGTCTCTGGTGAATCCTCTCTGCACCACCCCTGCACCTCTGGCTTGTACCCAGTTCTGTATGCATAAATAAATCTTTTTTAAAAAAAGAGAGAAAAATCAACATAAACATGACTTTTATATACCCTGGGAAACCAATTAACATGGTTTACTTTACTGCTACAGTCTGGAATCAAACTCACAATATCTGAGCTGTATCTGTGTATGAAGCGTCAGTAAGTTTTTTTACTTCTCTTTTAAACTAGCTTGCTAATTTACACGTATTGTTTAATTTATTTTTTAACATCTTTCAATAATCTCTTTTTAACAATAAGATACCATCTATTTCAGAATTTTCTGGCAAATGAAAGATACTGAAACTTACTTTTACAATTACCTTTTAGCATACCAAATAATACCACTTTTCCATCCCAAAATATACTTGTTAAAATTTTTTAAATATTAAGGAAATTATTGTAATGATGGTATGACATATGTCAAAGATCATTCCTCTTCTAGCAAGTCTCAGGAAAGGGTTGCTGATGAATACAAATATTTCTAGAATCCTAGTCACAAACACATACATTCTAACTTCTCCTGTAGAATTCTAAATGGTTAATATGAACAGTAATTTGTGATTAAAAAATTAAATTAAGGCCCTCTCTGGTGGCGCAGCGGGTTAAAGCACAGCACTAAGAATCTAAAGCCACTTCCACATGAGTTCGACTCCCCCCCTGTCCCAGAGGTGACCACATGGTGCTGCAGACTTCTCCTGACCCTCCTGCTGCTCCCCTCAGCAGTGTACTGATTCATCAGTAGGCCTGTTCTGCTCCCCACTCTGTCTCTGGTGAATCCTCTCACTGCCCCTGCATCTCTGGCCTGTACCCCAGTTCTGTATGCACAAATAAATAAATCTTAAAAAAATTAAATTAGATGACATATATGATAAATAACATATAGACTTAATGAGATTAAATGAAGAAAACCTCAGTGAAGATGATACAATGTAGAGATAAAATGTTTTAGTAGAACTTTTCATTTTGGAGATCAGGATTGGCAAATTATAGCTTGTGAGCCAATTCAACCCAGACATACCAGTTTTTGTAGATCTAAATGATAGGGAAATACCAAGAATATTTCATGTTACTTAAAGTAACAGTATAGAATACAAATCAAGTGTTTGTAGTTAAATTCCAGTGGAACACAGCTTTATCCATTTACCTAACTAACATCTGTGGCTACTTCCTTATTAGAAGACAGCAGCTTAGGAAATAACCCTAAAACCCTAAAGCCCACAAAGGCTAAAGTATCTATTTTCTGGATCTTTAAAGAAAGTTTGTCAACCTCTATTATATATTAAGCAATTAAAAATCAAAAAACAGGAATAATAAAAATTAGGTCTCATCATCTCTATTTTAGGGCTCTTCTGTCCTCGTTGTTTCAATTACCTCTCCACTGTATTCTGTGTTTCATTCTAACCTACCTCTGTGTCCTGCCTAACATTTGCATAGGCTCAAAGCTAGTTATATACAGAACAACATAAAACCTTCCAGGGTCATATTTGCCCTTCTATAGATCACCTTCTTCATGTCCCACAACCTATGTTGACTTCATCCTCCTTTAGTCTACCTGAACAATAATCTTTAATCATCAATGATTTCCATTTCAGTCTCCTACTCACACAAGTACATTCTTGGTTCATAACTTACTTAGCCTTTCTCTTTGTTTGATACTATTGACCAATATGTCTTTGAAAAACATACTTTTCCAGACTATTGTGACCTCATAATCTTGATTTTATAGTTACTACTCAGGTGGTTATTTCTTAGTCTCTTAATAACTCATCTTTCTTCAGCTGGCCTTATTAACTTATTTTCTTTAACTCATCTCTAATGTAAAAAAATTGAGAAAATATTCTCTAATACATTTTGGTATTTTATCAAATTTACCTGTGCAAACAACAAAAAGAGAAGCTCATACCTTCATTTGTTTGCTTTTTACCCCATGATTAGCAAAGTTAAGTAATCTTGTTTTTCTGTGAGTCACTGGTTTCCATCTTACTCTTCATTTTAAAAATATGTAAGATAATATTTTAGTTAATAATTTGTCATATATTTGCAGTTTTTGTCTACTATAATTTTTGCAATAGTTTTTTATTTTTACTTACAGAATTTTTCTCTCATAGAAGACTAACTTTTGTGTAGTCCAACTTCTCAATCTCTTATTATATTGAATTTATACACTAGTACTAGCATTGCCTAAGCTTCAATTGTTCCATAGCTGACACTGGCAAAAAGGCACTTTTTTAAACATTTATTTATGCATACAGAACTGGGGTAGAGGCCAGAGGTACAGGGGCAGTGAGAGAATTCACCAGAGAGAGAGTGGGGAGCTGAAAGGCAGATCGACTAAGTACACTGCTGAGGGGTGCAGTGGGCTGGTCAGGAGAAGTCTGCTGTGCCATGTGGGTCACCTCCGGGGCTGGGATCAAACTTGCACTGAAGTGGTAGGGGCTAGTTTGCAGTATAGAGTCCTTAACCTGGTTGTGTGCACCACCAGGGAGGGCCCAGTATTTATTATTAAACAACCCATCACTTCTCTAATTTTCAAACAGAAAATTCATCCACCTTGGATAAATTGGGTGTTTCTATGACTGGCATTTTTTTTTAATGTCAAAAATTGGTTCAATTTCCATATTCTAAGGAGATATTTTCAGATCATATAGGTGGTCAAATATGGCAATACTGTTTTAGATAAAAAACATAAAAACATAAAAAGAAAAAATTGCTTCAAAGTAACTAGTTTATTTTGCTTATGTGCTGGTTCAAAAGGCATTTCCACCCTTTAATGGCACAGACATTCTAACTATTGGTGTGACTCTTCAAATATGTTATTCAAAGATTGAATACTTATGCTAAATTTTGTATAGGTCAATCTCTACAGGACTATAATTCACCCATTTTTCTATATCTAATACCAACCAAGTTGTTTATAAAATAAGTACCCAGAAGTTTTTACTGTGAATTATAAGTATGTATGTACTTTAAACATATTCTAATGTATGAAAAAAAACATTATTCATATATCTTTTCTGTTGCCAAATTAATTACAAGTCAATTGTAAAGTAGAAGAGTTTACCCAAAGTGGGTAAAAGCCAGTACAGTAGTATAATTGCAGTAGCAAAGTTATTATTTGAAATACTTACCACTCCACAGTGGAATCTACCATCATACAACTATAATAAGGACTCAGTCCATAGATGAGAAATGACAAAGGAATATCTACAAAAAGAAAGAAATTAGTACAAATTTATGGTCAGAAGTTTCCTCTAAAATTCTCTATTGTCCTCTTCATTATTTTTCCAACTAATTTCTCTTCCTTCTCTCTCCTGATTCATTTGGAGGGGGGGATGAGGGAAGCTTATTTTGTGCAAGACTCAGTGCTTCTTGCTCGCAACATTGTGAGCTTATTCCTCACAAGTTCCCTTGTGAACTGTAGTCATGTAATAATATCTTTAACAATGTGAAATATTTTGTAATTATATGATTAATGGTATTTGCAAGTCTACTATGATTACGGTAAGCGACAGGGTGAATTTCAAGTATACTAGTAAGAATCTAAAGCACACTTGTAAGTTAATATGACTGGCAATTGTACAGGACTGCTTCGGAATAATAGAATAGTAAAAAACAAACTCTTTAGCATGTGGAAAAAATATAACCACAGGAACACTGAAATCACAAAGTACACCAACCATAGGTTATAACTTGATAAGCTCTTCTGTAAATTCTTGGGAATATTCCATTGAAAGGAAAACTAAAACTGTAAATTCCAAGTAGAATATACTTACTAGAGTAACTGAATTTTCTCTGCAGGAGAGTTAACTTGAACATGGACAAATGTGTATGTATGCGTATGACTAAATTTTTTTAAACCTTCTTTCTAATAAATATATGAATTCTATATTCACTATATACATGTCAAATTTTCTTCTTTAGAACTACCCATTTAGCAGGACAGGGTGGGGGAATCTTACAAAGTAGTCAGTGGGAAAAAGTCTGTTTTACTCTTTTTGGGAGATGTTAAAATATATTACATTTGAGGACAGAAAAGAGAAATACCAAAAAGATAAAAAAAAAAGTAATAAGCCTGTGTATAAGTTATATTGGAAAATCCAGTAAGATTGTTATGAGTATAGATCACCAAATGGTGACCTATAAGTCAACAGCAGACAAGCATTGAAATATTAAGTTTATTATTCACAAGTCCTGCAATAAGTATGGGTGGTGTTCCTCATGGAGCCACTTGGGGCAGTAAAGGCAAAGTGCAGACACAGGTAGGGCCAGGCACCTGCTTTTATCAGATCTGTTGCTGAGGGATGAAATTTCTTTAGGATTTTTTTCTCACATTGAACAGTTTTGTAGACTTGACTCCTGGTCACTTCAATTACAGTACAAGGGCTTTCACAAACAAAAAGTTTAAAACTAATCCTCAAAGATTTCCATGATTTTGTGGTGACTAAAGTTCTAATTTTGTTTTAATGTCCTGTACTGAACTCATGGAGCGCTCTAAAATTTAGAGGCAGGTTTTTCCCTCTAGGTCTAAGAAAGGACCTTTTCTAATTATAGATAGTCAAATGAGAATAAAGTTAAAAGTAATTTATATGCTTTAAAGAGCATCCCAAGAGTTCAGGCTATTGGAAGGTACCTCCAATCTGGATGCTTTTCACCAGGGGAGTAATTAAAGTTAAGGGGCCCCCAAGGATTAGGACTCCCTTGGTTTCTTTCCCTTTGGAGTCTAGAAGCTTTGACAAAAATAGATCAGGTTCCACAAAGAGGCCATGGTCAACCTGGCTACAAAAAAAGGTGAGAAAACAGCTCAATTCTTCTCTGACTCAGTCCTAGTTCTTTCAACCTTTTAAAAGTGCCCAAGATTGAAGTGGCTTGATAGAAATAAAATAACTCTGTCTGGAGTAAGCTAGCAAAAGATAACTTGCCAATCTAATCTGCAACATGGAAAATAACCTGGATACATACCCTTCTATATAGCAACCTTGCTTTATAATATATTTAGATGAGTATTACTAGAGAATAACTGCTGCTATGTGCTATGTGAGCCACAAAAAGTGTAAAAAAATTAAGAGTCCCAAAAAGTGTAAAAATTAAAATTAAATATTAAAAGTGCCTTCAAAGTTACTGTATTAAAAAATACAACAGTGAAAAGCAAATGAAATCAGCAAGAAGTCATCACTTTGCTTAAAACCATTTATTCTTTCCCCTTATATAGCTATAAACAGAAATGACTATCTGGCCAAAGTCCTGGAAATTAGTTGTGTTGCTGGAAGGATCTATATAGAAATTAATTGTGCTAACAGGCTATGAAGGATGAACAAATCAATCAATATAACCCAAAACTGAAGCATTTGCTTCACAGCAGATGGAAATTACATGCAAAAGGAGTTAGGGGATTGTTACAAAAGTACAGGGATAAGATTTATAGCTAATCTATTATGGCTATGAGATTTTTAAAAGACATTAGGGAACTACAAAGGAATAATCAGTGATTAAAGATAATGACACATAATTTTCAAGGGAATTCAAAATTCTTGAAAGAGAAAGACTAATAATAATAGCCCCTTATTTAATCCTTGCAGGAAGCTTATCAATTACTTTCCCCAGCAGCAAAGTAATCTCTAAAATTAGTCATATCTAAAAGTAGGAAAATAACTATATATTAATACATGAGAAATCATCTGAAAAACTTCTAATGACTGAACCTGCATTAAATCAATTTTCTCTGGATTGATTGCTAGTTAAAAACCAACAGTGTGCTTCACAATATCCTTTAATGCTATTTAACTGTGTGCTGAGTCATTCTTGTTATGCCAGATGTTCCTACAGATGTTCAATAATACTTTTCATTTTCTACACATCCTATTGTATCAATCATTATTCACCTATCATGGTCTGTTATACCTAAAAGGAAAAGATATATGGCTGAAGCCAGAAAGATAAAAACATTGTTTTAAGGTAATTCCTTAATAATGGATTATGTGTATGTGTAGTGGAATTATGCTCAGGAAACACTAACACAGAACTATTATTCCTAAATAATGTTCATATCCTCATGAAAGAGGCAGAATGTTCCTTTAAAATTAATCTGCACTTATATTTGAATTTTGCAACAACTGCCAATAACCAGTAACATGTATATAATGTGAATCCTTACTGAAGCTCCCATCAAGAACAAATTTTAGTATAATTTGTCCAACATCACATTATTCAAGATTTTACCTGGCTTTAATAATAATAATAATAACTCTCTTAAATATCCTATAAAAGCAGTTTATCTTTAGGCAATCTATCATATGAAATAAACCTGGTGGGGGTTATACCAAGTAGATGAACTAGAGACTTAAAAGAACATCAAACAAATCTGTAGGCAAAACTTAAATATTAGTAAATTTATCAAGAGAATATTAACTAGAACATTGGTCAAAGCACCATACACAGAGAAATGAACTTGATTTATTTCTTCTTAACTTCTGTGATGCCATTCTACAGATTAAAATTTTTAGTCCTACTTTTGGATAATCAAATTAAATATAAGGTGACCAAAGCAATAATTTGCTATAGGTAGCAAGTAATTTTCCTTTAAAAAAAATAAGCAAAAGTAGCTTGAATAATATTTCTTTTTTTACTGGTACATGGACAGATTACCTAAATATTTTTATGATAGTTTGGTAAAGCCAGATCACCTAAGTTCCAAATCCTATTCTGCCCCTTACTAACTGTACATTTTGGACCAGTTACCAATCTCTCTGTGACTAAGTTTCTACATATATGAAAATGGAAAATTAACAAATAACCACTTAGTAAGCTAATTCAATTAATCAATACTTTCTTGCTTGTGTGTATTAATCTATGCATCACACAGAACACTGATAAAATGCTATGTGTTTAATCATGCAAAATATACATTTTTATACCTACAGCTTAAAGTTAATCATTTAACATTCCTCCATTCTTTTTCAAGCAGTTTTATTATTTACTGACCTGTGAAGCCCTATTCTCTTTTTAGTATTTAAAAAAAAAAGGTACATCGAAAATACTTATAAATACTTATAATTGTATAGGCAAAATACCTCAGACATGCAGGCACAAGAAATCTGGAAAAACTAAAATACTAGGTTTTACATGGGCCTGAAAGATACACAAACACCAAAACATCAGATTTTGAGAGAAAAATATGGACTAAAAGAATTTTTAAAATGTTTGTTCTTTTCTGTTTGCTAAAGTTGTTTCTTATTCATTCCTTAAATATGATTTCATACAAAACACACCACACAGAAGAATGTAAAGGATATATTAACCTTAAGTAAAATTATCATTTCAAGCTCAAGGTAGTATAGGGTAAGACTTCCCTGAATACAAACCACTACAATATGTAATTCTACTTGCAAAGAATTTGTTGGTTTTATAAAAGCTTTGTCCATTTTTGATTTGTCTTACTAACATTAATCATATGAATGAACTTGTGGCAAAGTTTTCATCAAAGAAAATGTTTGTTCGTAACTCCCTATATGGATGATTGTTTATTACTAATAATTTCTACTAAGAATAACATTAAAATGCTAATGTGAGCTTGAAATGTCTCTCTAAACAAGACTTGTAAGTCCAGAGTAGTGAACACTGGCCTATCAAAAAAGAGGTCACTTCAAGGTACAATAAATGTAGATTAATAGAATAATCAAGGGTTGGTAGTCAAAATCTTAGATTGAAATCCTAGCTCTGATACTATGCAGCTATTTTGATTTATAAAAAGGAAAATCTGTTCATATAAAAACCAAATCTCACAAGTTTATTACTGCTAAATTTGTGGGGGGATGGTGGGGGTTTTCACATACTTTAGAAAATATGATAAAGTCATGTATCTTTTCCAGGACAACTATTAACACAATCACACAGTTTCTGCAAACAATTTGGAGCTTCAAGTCATCATTGTAGTCTACATATCCCAAGACTTAAAGGATTACAATGGCTCCTGCTGATTTAATATTCAAAAATGCTATGGACTTACTCTTTGTCAGTATCTATCAATGACACTCCCTCTCCATACTCTCCCTTCTTTGATGGTTAGTGACAACAAGCTCATGCTAGTAAATGAAAAAGAAATTAAAGTTTTATCTTGGTTGGTAAATGGAAAGTATTTCTCCCTTTGAAGTTTGAGAGAATGTTGGTTTTTAGGTTTGCACTCTGACAAGACAGGTAGCCAGTGATTTTTCTCTCCTGCATTATTGTTCTCAAATTCTTTGTCAGTGTTCAATCTCACAGAGAAACCTACAAGTCAAAATATTTTTTGTTACCTTGGGTCTAACCTACAAGTCAAAATATTTTTTTTCTACCTTGGGTCTAATGAATGCTACCAAAGCTACCCCAAGTTGAAAATGTGATTTCTGTAAAGATTTTTAAATTGTCCACATATATTTACAGTTACACTGGTAGTTGCATCTTTACCAAAGTCTCAGCTGACAATTAAAAACCCACTTTCAACAGAAGGTATCATTAGTTTCAAAACCAGTATTTACAAAGGCTTTCCGGTACATGGATTATACATTCCAAGGATATAGAATTGCTACCAGACTTCAAGGACTATATAGGGCAAGTTTCTCATTAAAGCAAATATCAGGTGTACTTCACACATGGGCTTAACATTTTCTGAATTTTGTTCAGTTACTATGCAATTCGACCTCACCTCATAAAGTAGAGCTATTTCTAAAAAACTAAATTTTTATAATCTATCCCTACTACTGTTCTAACTTTATAAAATGTTAAGCACTACAAAGCATAAACCAAAGGCCCTACAAACACATATAATCAATGCAAAACTCATCCTCTGAAATATTTGTTGAATTAAAGTGAAAAAAAAAATGCTCCTTTTGACAAGTAAGGATAATTAGCAAATATGAATTAAGAAAAGGTAAGGCTCACTGAAAACTAATCCCAACTGAGCAACATATTTAGGATTTGTAGAGTTAATCAAATTCCATCACATCTAAGCACAGGTTACATGGACACACTTCAAATTACTAAACCACCTTCATAAAAGTAAAGATATTTTTAAATAAATGATACAGGAAATAGAACAGCAGACTAAATAATTTACCCAAAGCACTAATTTTCTAGAATCACTCTAGGTGTTGTGAAATGGTAACTGGTTTTCCTAATTAAAAAATTCTACAATCCAGGCACACAAGTCATCTTCCAGTATAATAAAATACAACTTTATAATTTAAAAATGCCCAAGTACACTAGTTGATGTGGTGAGTGATCCTCAGAGCACCTGCATTTGAGTAAATTGCTCTTTTTTTCATTAATAAAAATAGTAGTTACACCATACTGGATGTATAACAATATTTTTAAAACTGAGGAAAAACTCACACATACCATTATATTAGTTTCAGGTATACAAAACAGTGATTTGATATTTGTATATTAAGAAATAATAAAATATTTCAATGTATTAAACAAAAAAAAATTAAATTACATACTCTTAAGTTGAAACTACGACCAGGCACTAGAGTTAAAATTTCCACACACACACACAAAAAAGTTATCAGGCTGTTCTTCCTATTGGTTAACAGCTGAACTGTATAGACAATTTCTTATTTTTCCCATGACATGACTTCTTCAATAATTAAAAAAAAAAATTTAAATGGTATCCCAGAGCCTGAGGCAATCTCTCCAAAATTCTAACATCTTTCTGATAAGCTAAGGTTCAAATTTTAAAATATCTACTTAATAAGGTAAAGTTTTTTAATTAGAAGTTCAGAGAGTGAGCAATGACAGACTATTGAAAACATCTCTAATTACTGATTTAAATTCTCTATTCCCCTTGGTCTCAAATGTTAAAATGCTGTTCTTTCCAAACAGCAGTAATATTTTTTGGAATGAACTCTAAAACCTTTTCAGAATATCTAATAAATCTTTACTTAACAATTTTCTGCGTACTCAATGACACAACTTGGATCCTCTCTATTCCCTTTAAAGATACATATTTAACAGGTAATCATCAAAAATTAAATTCAAAAACGTAAAACAAGCAATTAGTTTTGTGTTACTTCTATTTACTTTTAAGTAATTCCATATTCATCGGTTACCCCCAAAATCAAATGATGCACTTACTGTATTGGAGTACTTCACATCGCACTTGGAACACACATTTTTAAAAACTTGATGGGTACTGTGGAATTTTCTAAAGCCCTGTTGTTACCTGTTACCCTCAAGCTTTCCACAAAAGTTTATCGCACAGTCACCGCAGTGGCCGTGGATGGCAAACTGAACATTCCAAATTAATTCAAACTCAAGCTTGGAAAGGACAGAAACTGAGTATAGGGGGCTAGCAGATGGCTCAGATTAAACTACCCGAAGTCTAGAAGATTTTCACCTGCACCCACACCAGTGTAAGATCCGAAAATTTTAAATATATTCAAAGAGTTGAATGAAAAGATCAAGAACCACACAGGCGAAGTTGTCTCCCCAAAACCTCCATTCAGTCTCTACAACGGCCACAGCGCCAAGGACACGCGGCAGCCCGCCCGCCCGCCCGCCCGCCGGCCGAAGGATGCTCACCTCCCGCACCACGCTTCGTGGCCCCACCGCCCTCCACGCCCGCGTCCCGAGCGCCCCCACGTCGACCGGCTCCCGCAGCGAGACAGCGGGCGGCCAGCGCCAGCGGGCATCCTCCGAACGCGGACTCTGCTCCGTGGCGACGCGGCGCGCGACGGCCCGGGTGGCCCCGGCCGCTCAGCGCCTCGGGGCGCCCTGCGAACAGCGGTCTCCCAGGCGGAGCTCCCAGCCTCCACGCTCCAGAGTCTAGGCTAGTGGGGGCGTCCCCAGGTGCGACCGGGAGTGGGCGGTGACTCGGCTAAGCCACGCCCGGACCCCCGCCCCCGCGAAAACGCACCTGGTCGGAACACCGCCAGCCGAACACTCGGGGCGCCCGGCTCCCTGCGGCCGGCAAGGAGGGTTCGGACCACTCCCTTCTGTCTTTGGGGGGCTGCGGTTAGGGCCACGTCCAGGCTGTAGGCCTTTCCCTTGGCGGCGCCTCAGTGACCCAGACTGCTAAAGGAGGCGTCTGGCCAGCTCAGCATGTCAGCACCCGGGCAGAGCAGGAACACGCATGTGGACCAGCTCACCTAAGGAAAGCTAGTATTTCACAGGCAGTGTGGGGCGCTCCGGGCCCCTCAGACGCCCACCTGTGGGCCCAGCATCCCTGTATTTCTTGATAACTAACATTCTTTACTTTAATTCCCCCGAATCTCACTAGTTTTATAAGCCAATTTGCCTCCCCAGCCACATTCCCAACAAACCTTACATTGCTTTCTTTGCCCAGTTAGTTCTTCATAATTTAAGTCTTCACCGCGAAGCAACTTCTCTCACCAGCTCCCTGGGAAACTTCGGGAACAAAGCGGTGCCCTCCTTGGCCCACCCAGGTTTCAGTGCCCGGGAAAGGTCACGCCTGCGCCTGCGCAGTGGGGGGGGCAGGAGGCCCAGCTGGGGGAGATGTGAGGAGGTGTGAGGGGGCGGTAGGGCGTGGTGCTGGATTGGGGCGGGGGCGGGATAGGTAGACTTGGACTCCACCGACCTGTTAGCTGTTTTGAGTATCTGGTGTATGTTCAGTGCTTATTATATTTGCGCATAGTAGGGATTTAGCGAACCCTTCCTGAATGACTACATATGCTACTCCATGTGCTTTCAACCCAGATGGAGGCCTAGGTTCTTTTCCCTACACTGAACACAGGGGGCCTTGTTTAAGTAGGTCTCCCAGAAATCTTGAGTTACTATGAAGGTGTCCTTTGGATACAACTTGTGATGACTTTATAATTTGCTTCAAAAAGTTTTGGACGAACTTTATTGGTTTCTCAGCCAATGAGCATCTTCCTTAGGTAAGGCTTAAGTCTAGAGGTAGCAAATGTTCTAATAAGATGCTATGGGGATGGAAAATACCAAGATTTATTAAGGACTCCTTGCATTAAGAAAATGAGTTCTACCTTATAGGTTGGCCTATTTACTGCCTGGCTCAAGGGATCCAGTGTAGTTGTAACTGGAAGATGCGAGCTCGTGCCACTTGTCACCAACAAATGCCAATAGAAACAAAAATTGAAACTTTTTTTAAAGATTTATTTATTTATGCATACAGAACTGGGGTACAAGTTAGAGGTGCAGGGGCTGTGAAAGGATCCACCAGAGACAGAATAGGGAGCATAACAGGCAGATCAAGGTAGTACTGCTGAGGGGAGCAGTGGGTGGTTCTGGAGAGGTCTGCCACACCTTGTGGGTCACCTCCAG
>NW_004567115.1:18603473-18698068 GCF_000260355.1 Condylura cristata
TTTTTTTTTAAAAAAAGCTGAATTTCAAGGACTTGTGAACACCGAAAGTTGCATGGAAATGAAAATGCTTCTTTGATGCTAAGTTCAGTTTAAATTCAGGAAAAAAGTTCTGTAACTTTCATCAAATTCTCAGGCCTTTGATACTCTCAAAATAGTAAGAACTGCTTTGCTTTACTTTATGAGCTGATAAGATGGTGGTATTTCAAAAAAATTATACCCTAACATATGTTTACAAATTTTATGTCTAATACTATTCATAATAGCCAAATATTTGATACAATCCAAATATTCATCAACAAAGGTTGTGGCCATCCTGGATATATTTAACAATAATGAAAATAGAATAAACTATAGTTGTATGCAACAAGCAGTATTTATTTCACAATATTGAGTAAAAAATGTCATACCAAAAAGAATACACATTGTTTTTGTGCATATAGTTCAAAAACAGGCAAAATTAAACTCATACAAGGATGCATGGCTAAAATATAAAGAAAAGCAAAAGGTAATTTCCTTAAAAGTCAGGAGATGGGGCCCTCCCTGGTGGCGCAGCGGGTTAAAGCACAGCACTATGAAGCTAAAGCCACTTCAGTATGAGTTTGGTTCCTGCCCTGGAGGTGACCCACATAGCGTGGCAGACCTCTCTTGACCCACTGCTGCTCCCCTCAGCAGTGTACTTCATGGATCTGCCTGTTCTGCTTCCCACTCTGTCTCTGGTGAATCCTCTCCCTGCCCCTTTGCCTCTGGCTTGTGCCCCAGTTCTATATGCATAGATAAATAAATCTTAAAAAAAAAATGTCAGGAGAGTGGTTATTTTTGAAAGGAAGATAATCTTCATCAACATGCTTATGAATATATATGATTTTTATGTTTTTCTTTGTACTTTTCTATAACTTTCCAATTGTCTACCTATGTACAATGAACCCATGTAACTAATTTGGGAAAAAAATTGATATTATTTTTAAAAGTAACCAAAAAGCCTCAGTAAGATAAAATTCCAGAGGGAAACTGAAAATAAAATAATAAAAAAAAGATGCTCTGATGACTATAACTCTACCATATCTGTAACTTCAGTTTATTCCTTTTTTCTTTATCCTTATTTTTTTCCTGCTTAAAATTCTGAGGGAAAAAAATCAATTTATTTCCTATGATTAAATTATTTTGTTTTATTCCTGATCATCTAGATTATTTTTTATTAAATTTTTGGATTGGTTAGCTTATTTTCATCTTTTTTTAAAAAGATTTATTTATTTATTCATACAGAACTGGAGTACAGGCCAGAGGTGAGGGGAAATTGAGAGGATTCACGAGAGACAGAGTAGGGACCAGAATAGGCAGATCTAGTGAAATACACTGCTGAACCAAAAAGAAGAAACACATGTCTTTTGCAGCAACATGGATGGAGCTGGCAAAGATCATGCTTAGTGAAATAAGCCAGAAAGAAAAGGAAAAATACCGGATGGTTTCACTCATAGCAGGAATATAACGGAACAGGAGAGAAAATAATAATAATGATGAACAGTTATATACCAGAGACATTTTGTGGGGGTGGACCAGTGCTTGCATTCAAGAACAAAGGCAAGCTAGGACAAATGCCCCAATTCAAAGTAGCCATGCAAGAGAAATTCCCTCTTACTCAGGTTTTTGGTTCTCTTTTAAATTTTCAATTATGTAGATAAGGCCCACCCACATTAAGGAGACCAATTTACTTTCCTGGGTCTATTGACTCAAATGCTAACCTAAATAGAACCTTGTCACACACACACCCTGAATAATGTTTGGGCAAATGTCAGGGCACCCATGACCCAATCAAATGGACAAAAAAATAATCAACACAACTCCATTCTTTGTGTCATGAGGAAAACAATGTTAGAGAAAACCAACTTATGTTTTAATGAATTATTGCCTATGCATTTTACATTATTATAACTATACCATCACAGTCTGGACATTCAGACAAAGACTTGACTTTAGGTTGCCCATCATAAGTAACAGATGCTTGCTGTCCTGCACTCTCTCCTGAATGATTACGACGTGGGACATGTTTACTGGCTTCTCAGAGTGCCCGCTTCCCTCACTCCCCTGCCCCACTCCTGGAATCTATAATAAACCATGTGACTCTGCTTCCTTTGTGTGAGTGAATTGAATTTGTGCCTTCAATAAAAATGACCCTGAAGTTTTTACTCAGATTGGTAACCCATGCAGGTGTCTCATGCTTTCTTATTGCTGGTAACAGTCTGCATATGCTTAATTTAATGCAACACAGCTTGTCAACCTAGTACCAATATACAGCTTCTTAAAATACACTTAATCTTAAAATAACAATGAACAAGTTCAAAATTCCACCTATCATGAGACAATTATCCCGAATACAATTGAATATGCATGAATCCTTTCTCCAGAAAATGAGGTAAAGTCCTTGAGTGATGTTTACCTTCTCCTTGATATGTTTAATTTTCCTTAAATACTATGGTGTAAAATAAGGAATACTTTTATACTATGATGTAAAAACAATGTGTCTTCTGTTACTGATAAGAGAGTAAGAGAGGGAAGAAAACAAAGATATTTTATACATATATACAAATATATCAGCATATTCAACAAAAAATAAGGAGGGAATGTCATGATAATTACAATAATCATTGTAACTATCCACATGTTTGTAACTGATATTTATAACTACATTCTTCCACTACCCATTGTATTCGCTTTACTTTCAATAAGCAGCTCAAACTCTTCCTTTCTTTCCTCTATAGAAAAAAGGCAAAATTAGCTTACAATGCTTTGAAAAATTAGGTCAAATTGTTTTTCTATTGAATATTTTCTAACACTTTAAGGCTTCAGTAAATGTTCTTTTTGGGGACTATACCACTTTATATTTGTTACCAGACACTGCCACTTACATAGACTAGCTAATAAAAATTCAAATCTAAGAGTTTGGCTTTAAAACTACTATTTTTTCCACTACATTAAGTGCAAGTTTGCAAAAAAAAAAGTAATTGTCTTGCCAAAATGTAGATAACATATTTGTCAGTTTTGAGCACCTAACAATGCTATAGCCTATGTTAAGTTCAAGTCTTTGACATTTTTAAAGTTAATTACTGTAGTTCCAAGACAAAGCCAGGCACATGAAAAGGTTGCTCAACAAATGCTATTGTCAGATAAATGGCATTTTTTGCTGAGTGATTAGTTAATTATTAATTTATCAGCAAGAAAGCTTCCATTTAAAAGTTTCTAGTAGAGTCTTTGTAGAGTAAGTGATCTGGAAAGAATTTCATAGTAGCTATGCAATTGGAAAGCAAGTATGCACCCAAATCCCCATACTGGTAACTTTTCTGAGACGTAAAAATGATTGTATTCCCAATACTCTCTGTTTGTGAAAATCTTGACATTGAGGGGAAAATGTGCAAATTTGCTCCAGAACCAGTGAATTTCCTGAGAGTAAATGGAGGGAGAGTCTGACCTACTTTAGGGTCAACACTAAATGATCAACTTCTCTGATGAACTGAGATAGTTGCCATTGGGATACACTGGCAAGATATATACTTGATGATTCCCCAAGAATAAACATACTATGAAGGTAGTGAAAGTGTAGTGAAAATGATCAGCATTAGTTAGTACTTAGCCTAGGCTGAGTCTACGTGACCTTGAAAGAGTCATTCCAGTGTGGCTAACCCACAATCTATATAACTATTGGAGCACAAGTTTGGAGAATGAAATTAGGGAGAGACTCTTCCTCTTGAATTTTTCTGTCCTCTGCTAGCAGTTAGATGATTAATGGCTCTGATACAAAGATAAGCACGGGTGAGAAATAAGGCTGTTTCAGTGGTAAAATAGGGTGACAAGAGTGGCAGTGGCAGTTACAGATACATTAGATGCATAAAAGAGCAATCCACTAGCTCTTCAGTTCTTTCTCCATTTAATCTTTCCAAAACAAAACTGACCCCTATGCACTTACTGAGTCCCTGTAGTTCTTGGACCAATCATTTTGGAGGGAGGTGGGAGTAGCCTTCAAGTAAGGATGACAGATATCACAAACAAACAAATAAATAAATAAGCTTATAAGTTCAGGATGCCCAGTAAAAGTTCAATTTAATATAAATAACAGGGAATGGAATGGTAACCTATATCTATTCCCTTAAATCACATACAGTTTTTTAAATGAATGTTACCTCTTTACAGAGAAAAAAGTAAGATGAGCAACACATAGATTTTTTTTTGTTGTTGTTTTTTAAAGATTTATTTATTTGTGCATACAAAACTGGGGTACAGTCCAGAGGCTCAGGGGCGGTGAGAGGCTTCACCAGAGACAGAGTGGGGAGCAGAACTGACAGATCGATGAAGTACACTGCTGAGGGGAGCAGCGGGCGGGTCAGGAGAGGTCTGCCGCGCCATGTGGTCACCTCCGGGGCAGGTGGGAATTGAACTCATGTAGAAGTGGCTTTTTAGCTTCTTAGTGTGGTGCTTTAACCCACTGCGCCACCAGGGAGGGCCGAGCAACACATAGTTTTTCAGTGTAAGTATGGCCTGGGTAACTTCTATCAGACTTATAAATTTAACTGCATGTCTTGTGTTTTTATCTGTCAACCCCAACTTCAAGGTAAAAAATTACAGTTTCCAGATAATTTTTTCATATGAGGTTTCAAACAGAGGCCATACTAATAAAAAAGCCAACGTAAACTATACATAGTATTTTCTTTAAAATCTACTAGTACGTGTTTACTAGTATTATAGCTCTTAACACTGTATTGTGATCATTAATCTTTTTATGAGTTTCCTCCAATTTTCTTTTTATATAGAGGGGAGGTAATCTCTGTATCCCAGCTCAACCCAATGCCTGAGATAGTCATACTGGTTGAAGTATAAATGGATACTTGATAAATTAGTTTCAATGAATTTGGGCAAATTGCCATTTTACCCAGTAGAGGGCAGCTGTGCACACACTCTGTACAGGCAATCCATATATTAGGGCTGTGCAAAGCGGTGTGCTGAACTTGAAAAGTTCTGCAGTTCTCTAAATCAAACCTCCATCCCCACCTCACTCTATGCTATGCCAATATAAGCAGAATCAAGACCAGTCAATTTGCAGGAAAAGTTCATACATGGTGCATAATTCCTATTCTATTGAAAATCTCAATTAAAACCTCAACCTCCTCTCTCTTCTGTTTAGAAATACAAAGCTTTCTTACATGGAAACACTTGGGAAAATATCCATATAGGTTATATTTTAAAAAAAACCATAATAGTTTCACATATCTATACAAATTCTAAATATTCTATGTGTGGCCATCACTCTTGAATATGATGGACTTTGAAAAGATACAGTCTTTTAAAAATACATATGATTTATTGTCTCATATCATAAGCTATGATACACATCAGAGAAAAAATAGGCTAGGATATTCATAAGTGGTGTCATTTCTATTACAACTTCATATAGTATTTGGGAAAAAAAGCATGATTTCTCTTATTTTATCATCTCTTGTTTTTCTACCAATAAAATAATTTCTTTTTCCTAAGGATAGGGATTTTTTTTTCTTTATTTCTTTTCTATTAGCACTCTCTAAAACTTCTATTACATTAATGTTAGACTTTGTATAGCTGATCAATATGTCTTATATAAGTTTTCTCTCTTACTATTTCACTCTGCCTACTGTCTTATTCTTGTGTCTTCAGTAGTATTCAGGATTCACTTTGCTATTTAACTTTCTATAAATTTAGTTTTAGTTTGCTCTTTATATATTTTTTATTATGACAATTTATTTATGCGTGTTGTGTAGTTTTAAAAAATGTTCTCACTGTTCTCTTCTTTATTAATTTTGAAGACAATCATTCCAGTAATTTTTAGCTCGTTGTAATTAATTTTTTTAATGAAGGGCCTTTTTCTTACATCCTTGTTAACTTTGGACACTGTAGAATTTCTATCCTCAGGTGTGGTCACCATAGTTCTCCCACCACCAAAACACCCAGAGCCCATCACCATAGCACTTAGTGTTCTCTCCTCCTTCCCATTTTCACCTCTCCAATCCCCCTTCCTTTCCCCACTTGAAATCTACAGTCAGATTTCAAGGTTCGTCTTTGACTTTTTGTTTGATTTCTCTATATTACACATGTAAGTGAAACTATTTAGTATTTCTTTCTCTCCTACTGATGTATTTTTCTTAGCATAATCCCTTCTAGCTCCATCTATGTCCTCCCAAATGGCATGAGCTTATCTTTTTTATTGCTGAGTAGTATTCCATTGTGTATATATACTACATCTTCTTGGTCCATTCCAGACAACAAAAGTGAATATTTTGTATGATTAGAACTTTATAGAGTAATATGCAAAACAAAAATTAATTGATAATATATCATTTCATTAACCCTCACAACTATTGCATGAGATAGGCAATAGATGGCTTAACATAAAGCTAACAAAACTTATATTTCACAGCCCTCCAAAGATCCAGAAAGGGGCTGTACAAATTCATTTGCATATCCATATGTTTTGTTTACAACTTGCAAAGAAAGATAGTTGACAATTGGCCAAAACCATTAATTCAACTTAATTTCCTCTCTATCACTTGGGACAGTAATGAAATGGCTATGGGCATTTTCAGGATGTGGCTGTGGGAATCATGAATTATGTGTTTGGAAGTACATTTAGTTTGAACTTATGGAATATATTTTTGTGTTTCACAGTCACTTCTGTGTATGGCATATATGCTGATAAATTGTATCATGATTTAAATATGTCTCCTTGTGTCCAGCACCAATATTTTTAAATATATATTTATTATATCAGCCTTCATATTTGTACAAAGTATGATTTCTCTACAAAATTCCCACCATCAACTCATCCATGCACCATCACCATAATCCATGTGCCCTTCCCATCCCTGTCCTAATTTTTCTCCCTCCTCCTTTCCTACAGATAGTCTCTGATTTATAGTTGCCTGATGATTTTGATTTTTACTTTATCATAGTTACTTCTTTTTTCCTGACCCATTTTTTGTTTTTTCTACATTACTCCTATAAGTGAGATCATTTAATATTTTTCTTCTTCTTTTTTAAAGATTTATTTATTTGGCCCTTCCCGGCGGTGCAGTGGGTTAAAGCACAGCACTGCCAGCTAGCCACAGCTGCTTTGGTGCAAGTTTGATCCCTATCCTGGAGGTGACCCACATGGTGACACAGGACTCTCCTGACCCACCCACTGCTCCTCTCAGCAGTGTATTTCATTGATCTGTCTGTTCTGCTCCTCACTCTGCCTCTGGTGAGTTCTCTCACTGCCCCTGCATCTCTGGCCTGTACCCCAGTTCTGTATGCATAAATAAATTAAAATCTTTTAATTAACTAATTTTTAAAAAATATATATTTATATAACATACAGATCTGGGGTACAGGCCAAAAGTGCAGGGGTGGTGTGAAGATTCACCAGAGACAGAGTGGGGAGCAGAACAGACAGATTGACAAAGTAAATTGCTGAGGGGAGCAGCGGGTGGGTCAGGAGACGTCTGCTGCACCATGTGGGTCAACTGCCTGGCAGGGATAAAACTTGCACTGAAGCAGTTGTGGTTAGCTTCACAGTGCTGCATTTCACCACATTGTGCCACCAGGGAGGGTCCTATTTTTCTTTCTTTTTGGTTTACTTCACTGAGCATAATCCCTTCTAGCTCCATCCACGTTGCTGAGCATGGCATGAGTTATCCTTTTTGATTGCTGAGTAATATTCCATTGTGTAAATATACCACATCTTCTTGATCCAGTCATCTGTTTCTGGGCATTTGTGTTGCTTCCACTCTAAGTTGCTAGAGACCAATATTTATCAGAATTCCTGTGTTTTTAGGGCACAACCTGTAATTTGGTTTCAAATAACAAGTGTATGAATTCACACGTATCTTACATTCCAGGTGTCAGTAATAAAATAAAAATATCAGTTAACTAAGCTAGAGACTAAATTATTTTCATATTCTGTCTGTAGAAAATATTAGTGCAACATTTATATCACACAAAGAGAATTTCAGAATGAATGGGACCTTAAATATGGAGAGGAGACTATGTTAGATATATATTAGATAGTAATAAAATATTGTATTATTGTCCTGGATTTTGTAATGTTGTGGCATTTAACTATTAATTGTGGTGTTAACTGTTAAAGTTTTTACTTTGTTATAGTATCCTTATTTATATTTCACTTTGTATTCATAACTTTTAATTATTTTTCTTATACATAGATCCTAAAAACTTTAAGATTCAGCACCCAGAATCTTGGTTTTGATTCTGAAAATACTAATTATTATCATATCTTGGGAATAAAATCAAGGTTTAGAGTTCAACAACTTATATTAAGTCACAGAACCTGTATAGTTGAAATTCAGTCTTGTAATTCTAAAGTCAGTTTGAAGATTACAACAAGCTTGTGTTAATTATTTCTAAATTCTGTCTTTATGAGCAACGTGGTATATATCTGCAGTACATTTGCAAGATTGCAGCAGCAGATTTCATCTTAAATTTATATCCACCAGGTAGAAAGATGGATAAAAAAGAAAAAAGGAAATGACTAATGAGGAATAAGAGAAATTAGAACCCTCATATATTGCTTGTGGAAATGTAAAATGGTGCGGGTGCTGTGGATGAAAGGTCTAACAATTTCTCGGAGTTAAATGCTGTTTCACTCTAATGCAAGGTAAAGGGGGAAATCAATTCCTGGTCAGGGTTACTTTTGGTGTAACATTTGTATGTTCTCCCATGTATGTGGGTTTTTTGCCCACGTATTCTGGTTTCTTTCCACATCCCAAAGATGTGTAGATGAGGTTCATTACTTGTCTCAATTATGTCCCAGTCATGAAAGAGAGAGAGTGTGTGTGTGTGTGTGTGTGTTGTACACTGTGATGGAAGGGCATCTTGTCCAGGGTGGGTGTCTGCCTTACACCCTGATCTGCTGGATTAGACCCACAGCCTCTAAGCAGGTTGGAAAATGAATACAATACAATACAATATAGTACAATACAGGATACAGTATAGCACAGTATAATACAATACAATACGATGATTGTTTACTACTAGAAGTGTTTTGGGTCTCTATTTAGAAGTGTGGTTGTATTTGTGACCAGGGATATGCCACAGGATTTTAACTCCTATTTCTACTAACTGCCTATGGTAAAATTAGTTTTGTTATTGTGGTTTCACTTAATATTGCAATTTCCAAGAACTCATCTACAAAATTAAGTGGAGATTTACTGCATAGAGTTAACATATGATCTAGCAATTTTTCTCTAGGTATATACAAAAGATAAGTGGAAAAAATATGTCTGCACAAGAACTTGTACAAAAATGTTTATAGCAACATTATTCTAAATAGCAAAAAGGTAGAAACAACCTAAATATCCACCAACTGATAAATGTATATATAGAATGTAGTATACCCAAACAATAGAATACAAAGGAGTTAAGTTTGATTTATGCCACAACATGTTTAAGCCTGAAAAACATCATACCAAGTGACAAACTATATACACTTAGGTCACAGATTGTGTGGTTTACCCACGTGAAATCCAGAATAGGCACATTCATAGATACAGACAGTAGCCTGGTAATCGCCAAAGGTTGTGGGATGGGGGAAAGGGATGAGGAGTAATTTTTAGTGGATATATGTTTCTTTTTGGAATAAAGAAAAATGTTCTAGTTAGATAGTGATATTGGTTGCACAATGTAGTAAATATACTAAAAGCCACTGAAATGCATAGCTTAAAAGAGTGAACATCATGGTATATGAAATAAGCAAAAAGTTAAATTTCTTATTTTTAAAGCTATGATAAAGTTAAACAAAAGATCAATGAAAGCTCTAGCACATACTTTTTTTTTTTTCATTCTAATTTTTAGAATGAGGTCTACTCTACTGCTGCTATTAGTTGAATGTTCTTGTTATCCAGAGTTCTGAGTATTGCTTGGCACACAATAAATATTTTATTTTATTGATTGATTCTCCAATCTCTAATCTAAGTCATAAATTATTGGAAAATGGCTCATAAATTATATCTAAGAAGGAAGAGGGAAGAAATAGACTTAAGTCTAAGGAGAAGATAATTCATATATTCAGTATTCTCCAATTGGTTCATTAGGAAGCATCACCCACCTCTGCTGTGGTACAGTTTCTTCAAGTTCAAGTTGAGCCATAGAGGTAGCTTTCACATAAAGCAACCCCCTCACAAAATGCCATAGGTGTGTTTCCTCAGGAATTTTTTCTTTGCTGAAAAACAATTCAGGTTGCCTAACTCCTGTTTCTCCCACACAGAGTTTGGACTCTAAACCCTTAAACACAGAATAACATTCAAGTTTTATCTTCACACAGTTCTTATTAAATGATTATAAATTGGTGTGCTTCATCCTTTCATCTCGTCATAATTTTTTTTGGTGACAAAAATGACTGCTGTGAAATATGTCTGTGCATTTGAATATATCTATATCTACATGTCTGTATGTATTTGAATATATTGATTTCTTTTCTTTTTAATTCAGCTAACACTGTATATGATTTAGGAGGTTAGGGTCATACCTCCTCAGATGTGTCACCACACCAACAAAGTACTCAAGGTCCTTTCCCATAGATCACAGGGCTCCTCCCTACTCTGTTCCTATTCCAGTCCCCTCTGCCTCTAGTAGCCTCATTCTGCAGTCATATTTCTAGGATTTGTTTTGGTTTATTTTTCTTCAGTTCCTTTGTTTTGGTTCCCCATATTCCACATATAAGAGAAATTATCAGTATTTATCTTGCTATTTCTGACTTATTTCACTTAGCATAATTCCCTCCAGTTCCATGCATATTGTCATAGCTTCATCATGTTGTGCTTAAACCCCTTGCACCACCAATGACGCCCCTAGGTATATCTGCTTCATTCACTCCTTTGTTGTTGAGCGCTTAGGCTGTTTCTGTTACTTGGGTATTGCAAATAGTGTTGTAATGAACTTTTGAGTGTATATATTTTCATGAAGTGGTATTTTGTCATTCTTCGTGTGGACCAAAGAGTGGAGTTGCTGTATCATATATCTATTTTTAATATTTTAAGGAATTTCCCCATTGTTTTCCATTCGGGCTGGACAGGTCTACATTTCTACCAAAAGTATGGGTTTTCCTCATGCCCTTGCCAGTATTTATTGTTTCTTTTTACACACACACACACACACCATTGTCACTAGAGTGAAGTGGTATCTCATTGTGGTTTTGATTTGCTTTTCTCTGATGGTAAGTGATGCTGGAACAGGTTTTCTTGTGCCTGTTGACTACTTGTATGTCTTCAGAGACATGTCTATTTAGTTCTTCTATCCATATTTTGATTGGGTTCTTTATTTTCTTTTTGCCGAGTTGTTAGAGTTCTTTGTAAACCTGTCACATATATGAAGCACAAATATTCTCTCCCATCCAGGAGAGTGCTTTTTGTTTTGATGATAGTTTCTTTCAGTGTACAGAAATTACAGAAATTTTTAATTTAAATAGTTCCATTTGTTTATTTTTGCTTCTGTTTTCCTTATCATTTGAGTCGAGACCCCAAAGACATTTATTACAGCAATTGTGAACTATGTTTGATAGTGTGACATGATCTTCCATCCTTTTGTGTTTGAATTCTGGAGAGTTGTTCTTATCTTGTGATGCCATATTCTCTTAAAGTATCTTATTTCCACGAGTTTTTTTTTTTGTCTGCCCATTTTGCTACTTGAGGTCTCCTTGTTTCATTATCATATTTAATATTTTCAGCAGTATCTTAAGGACTTGAGCTATTTTACTCTTTCCACAGGTGGAACTGAGATATATGTATACATATATATATATATATATATATATATATATATGTACACACACATAATTATGCACCCATATATATATATATATTTTAGATTTATTGATGTATACAGAACTGGGATACAGGCCAGAGGTCAGAGGTGCAGGAGCCATGAGAGGACTTACCAGAGACAGAGTGGGGAGCAGAACAGGCCGACTGATGAAGTACAATGCTGAGGGAAGCAGCGGGTGGGTCAGGAGAGGTCTGCCACACCATGTGGGTCACCTCCAGGACTGGCACCGAACTCATGCTGAAGTGGCTTTAGCTTCTTAGTGCTGTGCTTTAACCTTCTGTGCCACCAGGGAGGGCCCAGTTTTATATATTTATGTATTCATTTCAAATTTATTTTTGCCTTTGCTGGCTTCTGTGTATACTCAAGAGTTTTTTATTTGCCAAGTAAATAGGACTGGAGGAGGATTGGATTAGAAGGATCCAGATGTTGGTGTGGATGAATTGAGGTGAGGTTAGCTTGTCTTGTACACCTCTGCTATCCCTTCTCTCTTGGGTTTGGGATAAGAGACTCAGTAGTCCTTGTGTTCTTAGTGTACCTCAAAAGTTGAGTCCCAGCCCCAGAGGTGGGGTACAGATGAGTGTGCCTACTCTGCTATCATTTCCAGGGACCCAGCCTCTGTGGAGTACCGCAACTCCTTGACAAGATTTTCCCCTCCTTCCAAGGGAGTGCACATCCTCATAAATGCTGCTCTGCCCCCTCCAGGGTCAGCCTTGCCACAAATGTACCCTGTTCCAGACCACAGCCACCAGGTTCCTCTCTCTACCAACTTTTAATCCCATGTAGAATGAACCTGTTTAGTGTCAACACTGTTGAAGTCTGCCCTGGTCTCTACGTGAGTTAGTCAGTTCTACTCGTATCTGCAAGACTGTCTTTCTGAACAGTGTCTCTGACGTGCTCCTGCACAAGCTGCAGCCAGTGGGGACCAGAACCTGCAGTTGCCTTTGTCAGGTCCTGTCACGTTTGCACCCTTCCAGGCCTCATCTCACAGCATATACTCATTGTGTGTACCATGAAGATACTTTTTTGTGTGAGCTTACTTTCATGGGCTTGCTTCATGGTATTGTCCTTATGCATAGGACAGAGGCTCTGTACCCAGGGCTCATTGCCAGTTTTGTTGAGCTGCTTGTGGGGCCTGCTAGGGGTCACCTTACCTTGATCTGGTACCACTGCTTGCTGGGGCCCTCTCTGCTGGATATTGCTCCTACTGTGTACTGTACTCCTGTTTTTCCTTCAGGAGTTATTGACTGTTCAGTTGCAATCTAGCTGTGAGTATATGGAGGAGGTGAGCCCAGTATCTTGATACTCTTGTCTGTATGTGTGTGTGTGTGTGGGGGGGTCGTGTCATACTGATCCCTGCATCTATATGAATGGATCTCAACTCAAAGCATTTTACTGTCTAGGGAACATCTGGAAATATTTGTGGGCATTTTTTTTAAAGTTTTTTTTTTTTTTGGAAGATTTATTTATTTGTGCATACAGAACTGGGGTACAGGCCAGAGACTCAAGGGCAGCGAAAGACTTCACCAGAGATAGAGTGGGGAGCAGAACAGGCAGATTGACGAAGTACACTGCTGAGGGGAGCAGCGGGTGGGTCAGGAGAGGTCTGCCACACCATGTGGTCACCTCCTGGGCAGGCGGGAATCGAACACATGCGGAAGTGGTTTCAGCTTCTTAGTGCTGTGGTTTAACCCGCTGCGCCACCAGGGAGGGCCGGCATTTTTTTTGTGTGTGTCACAGCTAGGTGAAAAGAATATTATTGGTAATTAAAAGCATTTTATGCGTTGGAATGAGAAATGCTACCAAATACCCCATCGCGGACTTGAGAAACCCTGATCTACAGATTTATACTTTATATTCAGTTTTCCAACCATACTTAACAATGTTCTGAACATTTTCCATGTCAAAACTTAAGAGTTATTTTAAAGTGTTGTGTTCTTAATTCAGTAAATGTTTAAATGAGAACTGCATTTTGAATTTTATCTAAATATTTTCCCATCTATTGAGATAAACATGTTGCTTCTCTTTAATATATTAATAGTATATATTATGAGGACATTTTCTAATGTCAAATCATTCTTATAAATTTCAGCTAAACCAATGTAATAAATATTTTTAATTTTTCAGATCCCTTTACTTTCTCAATTGCCCAGTTTACATTTCTATTAATAGATGACAATAAACTGACAAAACCAGTTTCCCCATTTCCATACCAGTTCTGCACAAAAATCTCTCCTTTAAATTTTTCTTAGCTTCATGGATTAAAATTTTTTTGATTCGGTTTAATCCCTGTACATTTTTCTATTGAAACATTTGTTCACTTTTATTTATTTAAGATATTTTTAATCTACTAATGAAATTATATTTCTGCCATATGTTGCATTTTTTAATAGCATATTTTTCTCAAGAAGTTTAAAAATAAATTTTGTGGTCCACCCTGTCAAAATTTACCTGTATGGTTTTCTTACTTTTAGAGTAATACTTAGAACATTCCTTTACCTTACTTTGTTTTTTTTTAGATAGCTGCACAATTCATCAGTATTTCTTTTTTTTTTTTTTAAGATTTATTTATTTATGCATACAGAACTGGGTACAGACCAGAGATGCGGAGGGTGAGAGAATTTATCAGAGACAGAGCGGGAGCAGAACAGGCAGATCGACGAAGTACACTGCTGAGGGGAGCAGTGGGCGGGTCAGGTGGCTCTCCTCCGGGCAGGTGGGGATCGAACTCTTGGCGGAAGTGGCTTTAGCTTCTTAGTGCAGTGCTTTAACCCGCTGCGCCACCAGGGAGGGCCTCATCAGTATTTCTTATTTATTTATATACATTTTTTTAGCATTGACATTTTTTTCTGAACATAGCTTTAGCTAAATATCCCAAAAGTTTTGATGCTATGAGATTGTTGCCATAATCTAAATTATCTGTAATTTCAGAATTATGATATATTTTAGCTTTAATTTACCCTTTACCTAAATGTTATTTGGAGGAATCATTTATAGGCTGGCAAGAGGCCAGATGTTGTCTGTCTTGTCCTAAGTTTCTTCACAGACAACCTTCCTCACCAGTGGTCTAATCGCCAAAATTCCCAACAGCTTAAGTGACAAAAGTCCCAGCTCCACCCCCATGTCCCACCAACCTAACTCAGGAAATAGAGACTAGAAAGCTTCACATTCTATCACTGATATGACATCAGGGTTTGGAGATTAGAAAGCTCTACCTTCTACTATCAAGGTGGTTATCACCACCCTCCAGTGACTTGAAGTTTGCTCTTCACTGTTCCTCTCACACAACCAAAAATTTTTCTGTATCTCTTTGTGTGTTTTGGTGTTAAAAACCCTTGGGATCTACTTTCTTAACAAATTTTAAAGTGCACAATACAACATTTAACTAGAGACACTATGTTGTACAAATCTCTAGGGCTTATCTTATTTGATTATACCTTTATACTCACTGAACAATAACTCCCCATTTTTCTTTCTGCCAATCCCCTGGAAACCACCATTCAATTTTGAGCTTCTGTGACCTTGACGACTTTAGGTACTTTGTATAAGAGTATTCACACAAATAATTATACTTCAGTGACTTAGTATGATGTGTTCCAGGTATATATACATTGTTGCAAGTAGAAGTACTTTCTCTGTTTCAGGGCTGAATAATATTCCATTTGTGTATATTGTCTCTCATTGGACATTTGTGTTGTTTCCTTATGTGCGATTTTATGGATATTTCTGAAATATATAGATGTCTCTTTGAAATCCCAATTTATTACTTTTGGATATGTACCCACAAATGAGATTGTGAATCATATGGTAGTTCCAAGGATAACTTTATCTTATACTGAAAAAATTAATATTAAATAGCAATATATTTAAATATTTAAATATTCATATGACTTAAATATTAATATTTCCCACATTACTGAAGACTAGAATATATCTATGTACATACTGAAAAATCAAAAATTACAGTGCCTAACAAGCTATATGTGAAGAATAATACTGAATAAATGAACAAATGAGTCATAGCTAATTTGCTGAAGTATAGGTAATCCTAGTTAAAGAGGGGGGGAAAGGAAGAGAAAAACTCTATGTCCATTAGTAGGGAAATAGAAAAGCATAACACATTCTTATTGTGTGATACTTTTAATCATGAAAAAAAGTCATATGGATATTTTTTTATTTATCCTTAAGTATGTTCATAATTTTTAAAACCATTAAATAAATAATGGACCTCTATGCATGCATTATCCAGCCTCAAAATCAGCATTCTGTAATTCTTATTTCATATTGTGATCATGTTTATACTTAAAGGGTGAAATGAACAAATATACATAGAATCATCTTATTTTTGCTTAAAAAGTAACACTTGAGTGTGTGTGTATTTATTTAGAGAGCTAGTGTATGGAAGTGAGCTAGTGTATGGAAGTGAGGCGGGAGAAAGCCAGGTAAGTAAGATTTTACTCTTTTATTTTATACTCCTGGATACTTCGTTTTAATATATTTTTGCAACTAATATGTTTTTTTTTAAGATTTATTTATTTATTCTTACAGAACTGGGGTACAGGCCAGAGGTTCAGGGGCAGTGAGAGGATTCACCAGAGACAGAGTGGGGAGCAGAACAGGCCTACTGAGAAATACACTACTAAGGCTTGCAGTGGGGGAGATAGGAGAGGTCTGCCGCGCCATGTGGATCACTTCTGGAGTGGAGATCGAACTCATGCTGAAGTAGCTTTAGCTTCTTAGTGCTGTGCTTTAACCTGCTGTGCCACCAGGGAGTGTCCTGCAACTAGTATTTTTAATAAAAAGGATAGAATTTTAATTAACAACAAAATCAACCAATATTATTCTTGTTACTAACTTCAGATCAAGGGAGAAATTTAATACACTGTTAATGTATGAACTTTATACTTTCCTTTTTCTAGTTGTATCAGATATCCACACTCCATTGCACCAGTTTTAGTATATATTCTGTTCCTATAAATGTATGTAGAAGACTTGTAGTATTGCCCTTCCTCGAAAAAATTAAACTAAGTTATCAGTGATAGTAAAAGACTGAACAAAATTCTGAGTAAGGCTGGGAGTTGGTAATAAATTGATTGATCAGTGTAGAGTGAGTTGTCACAAGAAAATGAAGAATAGCTAGATTCTCCGCACTACATTTTATACAGATAGGAGGTGAGTTCAGTTACTGGGTGCTCCTTGGAGGCTGATGAGTGCATTATTTATATAATACACATTGTATTATGGTGGCACAGCTGTTACCCAGACAAATATTCATTCTTTGTTGTCTCTCTTTTGTGAATACCAGACAACCTTCAAGAAATATTACATTGAAAAAAAAATCTGAGAAAGTGTCTGTTATGGACTGAATTGGAAAGCCTCCGAATTTATATCAAGCTCTAACCTCCATTGTGACTGGTGCTAGGGGCTTTAAGGACATAATAAAAGTTAAATGAAGTATTAAAAGTAAGGCCTAATCCTAAAGGATTGATATCTTTATAAAAAGAACACACTCCAGAGTCTCTCCTTGTAGAAGAAAGGCTATGTGAGGGACAGTGAGAAGACAGTTATCTACAAGCCAGGAAGAAATCACCACAGAAACTTGCTAACACCTTGATCTTGGACTTCTGGTCTCCAGAATTGTAAAAAATAAATTTCTGCTTCTAAGTCACTCAGCATGACTATTAAAGTTTGCTCTACCAAAACTAATACAGTGCCTTAAGCATCTTTCTCTGAGACTCTTTGTTCAGCTTGAGATCCCCTGTTGTTCTTTTCTGGAATCCTATTCACATCCAGTCTCATCCCTATCTTTTGTAGTCAGTCTTGTTCTCAATCATACCTTTTTTTTGGTGTTGCTAAGCTTTCATTAAAAATCTCATACTCTTAAAATAAGAAAATGAGGAAAATATACTATAATGTGAATTCATTCTTTGAAATGACAAGTACAACTTATAATTCTGACTTACAACCACATTTCCGAAGACCTTAGTTTTCATACACAATTTTGTTATCTTCATTAGACTTTCCATGTTAACTTTATTCATTTGAAAAATGATATCAGTCCATCAAAACTATGATTTCTATAGTTGTTAACTTATTTTTTGTAAACCTAAGAAGTAAAGGATTCTCTCTTACCATAACAACATCAAAATAGCAATTATATGCAGTAAAAGATGTGTTAACTTTATTGTTATAGGAATCACATAATATATAAGTACATCAAATCATCATATTTTATACCTTAAATGAATACAATGTCAATTATATCTCAACAAAATGGGAAAAAATAGTAAAAATTGTTTAATATTGTTGTAATACCTAACAAAAATCCTGATATAGGCCAATAGATGATTTTTAGTTAATTTCCATACACTATTCCTAGTGAATTCACTATTTCTTAAAATTCTCATAGGTTGGTAGTGAAACCTAAGTTAACAGAAAAAAAAATCCAAATGAAGGTGAACTTAATGATACATAAAATTTTATATTATGATAGATAATTTTTTTTAAAGATTTATTTATTCATACAGAACTGGGGTACAGGCCAGAGGCTCAGGGGCGGCGAGAGGCTTCACCAGAGACAGAGTGGGGAGCAGAACAGGTACATCTACGAAGTACACTGCTGAGGGGAGCAGCGGGCGGGTCAGGAGAGGTCTGCCACGCCATGTGCTCACCTCCGGGGCAGGCGGGAATCGAACTCATGCGGAAGTGGCTTTAGCTTCTCAGTGCTGTGCTTTAATCCGCTGCGCCACCAGGGAGGGCCATGTTAGATAATTTTTAAACATACCTTGTAATAAGATCTTTGTGAAGGCATGTAGCCTCTGTTTTTTGTCTGTAGAAAGGCCTCCACTTCTATTGTTTGTGTTTTCCCCTCAGATATGTGGTTCAGAGAAAAGTTTGAGAAGTACTGTACAAGATGATCTAGATTCCTTCAAATTCTGACATTCTTTCAGTCATATGTCATAATTCACAACCTGAGCTGCATGGCATGCTGGGACATTTAGCAAGTAATATCAAAGAATCAAGACTAGAAATTGACAATGCATTAGCTCTCCCTGAGAAAAAGTGGTGTGTAGTCAATCAGCAAAGCCCAGTCTACATCAGCTATACTCTCCAGGAGGGAAACTTTGATTTTGAGAACAATGGGCACAGCACTTCGAGCAAGATTTCTGAACAGATGTGATTCTTAGCATTAGGTGGTTTTCCAGGACCATGTCAGGAAGTACTCAAGAGTAGAATCATTGTGAAACAGGGGTGGTAATGGCAGAAAGCTGGGATACCAGCATAGGCTGAAATGATCACCCACTTGCCCTGGCTCTCTGTAAAAGAGTTGGTAAAAAGGCCCAAAGGCCAAAAGGCCAAAAAACAAAACCAGGGCTACAGCAATACAATACCCATATAATAGGGGCTTATGGGCTATAGCCCATCAAAGGACAGTGTCTTATAGAAAACATGGTATTATCTGTGGATTCTCACCCATGAGCACAATTACAAGAGACCTTAGGCTCCAGGAAAAATAACCATGGGGTTTATTTTACAAACAGGGGAAGCAAAGAATTTGTTGTAGCCACAAGTGGTTGGATATCTCATCCAGATAGTGTTCACCAGAAGTATCAGTAGAATACTGGTCCTGTCCACAGAGCTAGACCACACTGGCCAGTAGTAATGGTCAACTACTGGCCCCCCTGAAGCCAGAAACACCAAGTGTTAACTGCTTTTTGTGACACCAGGCATGGAGCCTTTGGTGTTCCTTTCTGGCAATGTCAGAGATAGGACTGGAAACCCAGTCTGATAGAAGTTTGGTTATTCTTCTATCCTCACAGACTGGCTGCTGGGTGCTGCTTCTTTCTTCTTTCAGCAGTTGGTCCTTCTTTCTTTCTCTTTGGAGCCAGAAACAGAGCTTTCTCCTTCTATCTTTGGAGGTGGGAAGTGTCTCTTTTTTCTCTTTCTCTAGCCCTGCCTTATATCCTCTTTCGGGGTGTCACGCTCACAAGTCTGATTGGACCATTTAGCACCAGTCCATTACTAGCTCAGACCTGATTGGTACACCCCATGATCCGGGAAGTAAAATGGCAGTTGCTGGGCTCTGAGAAGCAACTGCCACAACTGACTGGAGGTCTAGCAGCTGGGTGAGAAAACAGTGCTGCTGCTATTGCTGCTGCTGCTGTAAGCTCCCACTAATGAGGCGACAGGTTTCCGGTAAAAATTGGAAGAAATACCAAGAGTACTGGAAGAACTCAGGTAGAATAAACCTGATGTAGGGAATCTGGGTTCCAGTCTCATAGGCCATAATTCAGGGCCAATTTTATTTCCAGTGGAAAGCTGCATGCAGATAGAGGACCTTAAATAAACATCAGATTAACTGGCTATACCTTGAAGCAGTGAGTGTAGGTGAGCTGTGTTTGTTTACTGGGAGTGAAGATTAGAGGTAGAGTTAGTTTTCACATAGACATCCGCATCTCTCTTCAACTTACTAATGATGATGATGCCTTGGGGAAGAAATGCATGGGGGTGCTCACCTCGACCTGAGGCAAACTCCCTCTGACATTGACTCTGAAAGAGTCTGAAAGAGTCTGAAAGAGTCAAAGTTGTGACTGGACCAGCCCTTGTGGTTCCTGATATGATTGCAAGATGTACCTCTGTAAGGACCATCAGGGAACTTTGGGAAAATAAGGCTTATTATTTACAGTTCCTTGTGCTCTTCCCTCCTTTTCTTGACTTTTCTCCCATCCCTCCATGCCTGTATGTTCAGCTCTATGGTCAATTTGCAAGAAAAACACATTTTATTGTTTTAAAAACATTTTTAAAAATTTACCTTTTTTATGTATATTTTACATTATTGTTCATTTTTGTACAATGTCTGCTTCCTCCTCTAAGGTATAGTCCCTGTAAAATTCCCACCACCAATTCATCTAGTGCACCATCACCATAGTCCCTTGTGCTCTTTCCTTTCCTGTTTTGATCCCTCTCTCACCCCATCTCTTGTAAATCTCTGATTTATAGTTGCCTGTTAATTAAAAAAAAACTTAGGTTTTTTTTCCTGGTTCATTATTTGGTTCCCCCCATATATGGCCAATAGGCAAAAACATCTGAAATATTTCTTTTTCTTTCTGACTTATTTCACTGAGCATAGTCCCATCCAGCTCCATCCAAATTGCTGTGAATGGCCTGAGTTGACATGTTTTGGCTGCTGAATAGTATTCCATTATGTATAAATACTGCATCTTCTTGATCTAGTCATCTATTTTTGGGCATTTGGATTGTTTCCATAGCTTACCTATTGTCAATAGTGCTGCAATAAGTGTAAGAATGCAGGCATCCTTTTGAATTAATGTTTTGTGTGTGTGTGTGTGTGTGTGTGATCTTTGGGTAAATTCCTTTGTGTGTGTGTGTGTGTGTGTGTGATCTTTGGGTAAATTCCTAGGAGTGGAATTGCTGGTCACATGTTAGCTCCAGTTCAGTAGCTTGAGGAAACTCCACACAGCTTTTAACAGTGGTTGAACAGTTTGCACTCCTACCAGCAGTGCAGGAGAGTTCCTTTTTCTCCACACACTTGCCAACATTTGTTGTTGCTAGTTTTAAAAAATGTGCCATTCTCACTGGTGTGAGGTGCTATCTCATTGTGGTTTTGATTTGCATTTCCTTGACTATAGGTAATTCTGAACATTTCTTTTTTTTCATATACCTGTTTACCATTTGCATTTCCTCTTTGAGAAGTGAATTTTTAGCTCTTTCGCCCATATTTTGACTGGATTGTTTACTTTGGTTTCATTGAGTAATGTCAGCTCTTTGTAGATCTTTGTGATCAGTCTCATATCAGTTGTATGTAGTGGAAAAATTTTCTCCCAATCAGTAGGGTGTCTTTTTGTTTTGGTTAATGTCTCTTTTGCTATACAGAAGCTTTTTAGTTTGATGTGGTACCAGCTGCTTATCTTTCCTTCACTTTTTTGCTTTGGGGGTGAATCTTTAAATTATTGAGATATATGTCATTAGTGCCTATATATTCTTCCACATATCTTATGTTTTCAAGTCTTACGTTCAATTCTTTTATTAATTTTAAGTGGTTTTTGTGCATAATGTGAGGCAGTAGTTTAATTTTATTCTTTTGCATGTGGCAGTCCAGTTTTCCTAGCACCATTTATTGAACAATCCGTCCTTGCTCCATTGCATATTTTTTGCTCCTTTGTCAAAGATTAGCTGTTGACATATGTGTGGCTTTATTTCTGGATTTTCTGTTCAATTCATTAGTCTATTCATCTGTTTTTGTTCCAGTAAAACACATATTTTAAGCAGCAGAAGGAAACTTTATGGTATCCTTAGAGAAATCAGAGAAGGTATACCAACTATATAATAATATTTAATTAAAAAGAAAAACAAAATAAAGAGATTTTAGTAATTTAAAATATGATAAATAGGGCCCTCCCTGGTGGCGCAGCAGTTTAAAGCACAGCACTAAGAAGCTAAGGCCACTTCAGTATGAGTTTGGTTCCCACCCCGGCGGTGACCCAGATGGCGTGGCATACCTCTCTTGAACCACTGTTGCTCCTCTCAGCAGTGTACATGGTTGATCTGCCTGTTCTGCTCCCCACTCTGTCTCTGGTGAAACCTCTCACCGTCCCTGCACCACTGGCCTGTACCCCAGTTCTGTATGCATAAATAAATGTATTTTTAGGATGATAAAAGAAGCTTTCAATATGGAGATTGTGAGAAGTTAGAAAAACTCTCAAAACATACAATAAATTGGCAATGAGGTATAACAGAAGAGTTAAACTCAATGTATAGTTACTTCAGAAAGAGAAAATATAGGGGGAAATATTTTCAAAGGAATAACACTAGAACATTCCTTGGAAATAAACTTCAAAACTGAAACCACTTTTTAAAATTCTCAGGATAATGAATTAAGAAACACTTAACCAACGTATAGATAGCTTTGGGATATGTGAGTACTTTTAACAGTTGTCTAATCCGTATCTCTCTGGCTTTACTGATTGGTTGAAGTTCAGTCTCTAGTAGATCTGCAGGTAGAACCCAATGGCAACAACACAAAAAACTCAAGCGTTTTTTTTTTTGTGTGTGTTAGTAACAGTTTGCTTATTCCCCTGTATATTTATTAGTTAGTTTGGTGGTATGTAAAGTCCTTGATTCATATTTTTCCCTTCAGTATTTTAAATATATTACCTCATTTTCTTTCGGCAAAAATCTTTGTGGACAAAAGTTTGATGATAATCTAATTTTCTTGTCTTTATATTATTTGCTGCTTTTGCCTAGATGACCAAAGAATTTTTTTCTTTCAAGTGCAGTTAATTTTATTAATGTATGCTTTCTGTTGGTGATTCTTAGTCTGATGTACATAGTATGCACTTTATTTTTTTTAAATTTATTTATTTGTTCATACAGAACTGGGGTACAGGCCAGAGGCTCAGGGACGGCGAGAGGCTTCACCAGAGACAGAGTGGGGAGCAGAACAGGCAGATCTATGAGGTACACTGCTGAGGGGAGCAGCGGGCGGGTCAGAAGAGGTCTGCCACGCTATGTGGTCACCTCCGAGGCAGGCAGAATCGAACTCATGCGGAAGTGGCTTTAGCTTCTCAGTGCTGAGCTTTAACCCCCTGCGCCACCAGAGAGGGCCCCATAGTATGCACTTTTAAAATGCGGTTGTAGATTGCCTTTTATTTTAGACACGCTTTCTTTGATTATACGTTTTAGCATTTCTTTTGCCCAGTTTTACAAAGGACACACCCTTGTCCTCACCTGCTGCTGAGTGAACAAGAACCTTCCCAGTTTCAGATGGCCCTCTGTGCTTTTTACTGAACCCCTGTTAGCTTTTGAGGAGTTCATCTATTCTCTGGTTTGTCAGATTCCTGTTGCTTCTGCTTTTTTCCTGCTTAAATGCAGATACCATTGTAGGCCTTATTGTTAAGGGGAAGGATGTCCTAAAGGAACTCTGCAGAGTCTTATGGACTCCACCCCCTACTCCAGCTTTCTGGACCCTACACACCACTTCAGTGATTAGAAACTACAACTCCCAGCAGTACCAGGGAGAGAACTGCGAGGACCCAAGGGCGAGGCTAGCAGGAATTCTGCCACATTTGGGGGATAAATAGGGCGTGATTGCATCTCTCTCTCTCTCTCTCTCTCTCCCCTTCCCTCCCCACCTCCCCCCTCAGGGAAGCAGCTCTACTGACCTGTGACTCTGTGTGTTCAGTGCCTAGCTGTAAGGTATTCCACATACTTTGTATTCTGCTCTCTTTCCCTGGGTTGTTTCCTATTCCTTTCCCCTTTTGTAAATAAACCTGTTGTTGACCTTTTTGTGTGTACCTGCAGTATAACCGAATTGTGAGCATGCGGGTGAGACCCATAGACAGATGGCCCAGTTCACTCTGGGCTACTCTGTAACATTATGACTGCTGGTAGTTTTTCTTCTGATTGTACTTTGGGGTTTGTAGGAGTATATATATATGTATATATATATATGTGTGTGTGTATATATATATATATTTAATTTATTATATATAATCTACTTACACATAATATATATAATATATATTTATAATTATAAATTATAAATAAATTATATTCATAATTTATTTGTGCCTACAGAACTGGGGTACAGAGTTGCAGGGGTAGTGATAGGTCTCACCAGAGACAGAAGAGTGGGGAGCAGAAAAGGCAGATCAATAAAGTACACTGCTGAGGGGAGCAGCGGGTAAGACAGGAGAGGTCCCTGCGCCATGTGGATCACCTCCCAGGCCTGGATCAAACTCGTGTTGAAGTGGCAACAGCTAGCTACACAGTGCTGTGCTTTAACCCGTTGAGCCACCAGGGAGGTACTGTAGGAATGTCTTATTACCTGTTTTTGTTTTAGTTTTTGTATAAATTCGCTGTTTTTATGTGGCAATTTAGAGAGATTCAAAAACTATGCTGCTGTTTCTGTTTTCCCAGAGCCAGCCTTAGTGGAACAAAGAAAAAACTCTGATATATATGTTATAAAATACAGTCATGTAACAAAATTGAACAGGTTTAGAGAATCTGGTAAAGAAAAGTGGATAAATGATAATTGGCCTATTTTCCCAGATTTATTTATCATATGTAAGAGGAGAGGATGGCACTGAGGCAGTGTTGGTTCCCTAATCGGATTTTATTAGGCTGAACACAAACTCAACACACTGGGGAAGCCAACCCTAAGTCCCCCAAGTACCTGAGTCCAATGTGACAATTCTCTCAGCCACGGAGGCCACCAGAGCCAACGGGAGCTGTGCTAACAACCAGGAGGCTTTCGCTCTCAAACAGGAGCAGTGCTCACTCCAAGAAGGGTGCCCTGGAGCAGGGTTTCCTTTGAGCCGATACACAAGCATGCTGGTCCTTGGTGTCCCAGGAGTCCAGTGGTCTGAGGGGGTCTGCTAAGGTGAGAGGGCGAGGATGTAGTTGGAGAGCAGTGAGCCCAAAGGCAGAACGCTGTGGTGACAGCTAGTCTGAAGGTACTCTGATCTCTGTGCTGAATCCTGTTTTTTTAAAGTCGTTTTAGTGGTCTTTTGGGGGTCCCTGCTCTTCATTGATAAGCTATAGTTATAGGTTGGCTGTGGCCCTATCTGTCCTTGCAGCTGTATGTACCACAGCTGTTACTTTATTCACATCAAGTTTCAGGTTACATTAAAACAAGTCCTTGACATCATATGCTCCAGCTTTCAACAAAACAAATTGTTTACAACTTATGTTCCTAACATACTTACAAGGATATTATGATGACAAAACCAGACATGATCTCTCCCTCATGGGGCTTCTGATAGAGAGTGGAAGTGTGAAAGGGTAATCCCTGGGGGAAGGGGAGGTCCCAGGTTTCCAAACCCACTCAAAGAAAGGGTGCAGCTGACCTGCGGAAAGAAGCTAGAGAAGAGAAAGAAGGAAGGAAGGAGAACAGAAGAGGACTTGTAGAAGCTTTGTGGGAAGACTGACATGGCACCTTCGGCTTGATTTGGGTTTGGGTTTTGCTTCTTTCCTTCCAACGTTTTTGATTCCTTTTGCCGCTTTCCTATGGGTCCCCACCAGAAGATGCCTTAATCTGAAACTATTTTTAACTAGATTCTTTCTCTTTTCTTTATTGCGCACTAATTGCATTAAATTTCCTTTCTATTGAAGGGCTTATGTACTAGAGTATGTTTTGTCTTTATGCAGTGGATGGCAGAACCCATTTAGAGTGGGCAGGTTTGAGTGCCTTTCACACTGCCCTGTAAAGAACTCAAGATATGGATTAAAATTTTGTAATAATATAGAACTACAACTATAATAAATGCTTACATAAAGGATATATATAGGGAGACTGATCTAGTCTGGGTAACACAACAAGCCCTCTTGCAAAAGAAAACTAAAAAAGCAGGCCAAGGTGCTGAGAGAAAAGAAGAAATGGGCAAGTGGCACAAGGTGAAGCTGGAGAGTTAGAAGTCAGATCATGCAAGGCCAAGAGGGAAATAACAGAAATGGAACATGTTGAACAGTTAAACACAATGGAATGATAAGATTAAATTTTAGTCTTGTAGAAGATTACTTAACAGAGTACTTTGTGTTAACGTAAATGATCTATACGCATATGTTCTCAGTTAACTAGGAATAAGGGAACTTCCTCACTTTGATGAAGAACTTAAATAAGTGTACCTAATGGTGAGTGTTATGGCTGAATTGTGGCCCCCTCCCCCAGAAACCCACACCCTGCATTCATATGTATTGCACAGTGTGACTATTTTAGGATAGACCTTTAAAGAGGTAATTAAATTAAAATGAGGTCATTAGGCTGGGGGCTAATCCGGTGTTATTGGTGTCATTGTAAGAGAAGGAAATTAGGACACAGAGAGGTAAGGAAGAAAGACCATGTGAAGATGGTATTTGTTAGCGCCAAAACCATGAAACAGGTCTATAAACCCAACAATACATGGATAAGATCAATATGAGGATATTTACAACACTCTGGTGAAAGAAACAAGACTTAAATAGAGAAAAATTCCATGCACATGGAAAAGAAGATTGTTTCCATATTGTCAAGATGTCAGTTCCTCTCAGCTTGACCTATGGATTTGATACACTCTCAATCAAAATCTCAGCAAAATATTTTGTGAATACATATATATATGCTTTTATATATGAATAGACTGTGCCCACAAAGATTCACTAGAAATCACCAACATTTGTTTCTGTGGGCCAGGGACAGAGTATATAGAGGAAGACTTATTATATTCTTGAACCTTTTGGATTTTGTACTATGTGCATATATGAAGATGAAGAAAACTAAGTTAGGAAAGAATTTGAACAAGACCACACAGGGAGTAAGGGACAAAAAGAAACTAAATTTAGATCTTCTCAGCTGTAAGGAGAATAAGAGAAGAGGTTTCTCTTTGTGTGGGATGAGTGACAGAGAGATGGAAAGAATTTCACGGTTCGATTAGGAAAGAGCCTACTCAGAGAGCAAGCTAAGGAGTGTGGACAGAACTGGGGTATAGGCCAGATTGTGGGGTGGGGTAAGAGGATTCAACAGAGACAGAGTGGAGAGCAGAACAGGCAGATGTACTGAAATACACTGCTGTGGGAGCAGTGGGTGGGTCAGGAGAGGTCTACCACTCCATGTGGGTCACCTCCCTGACAGGAGATGGAACGCATGTTGTAGTGGCTGTGATAGCTTCATGATGCTGAGCTTTAACCCATTGCACCACCAGGGCGGGCCCAGATTTCCCAAAAAATTTTAACAAATGAATATTTTGCTTTGGTTTTATAACCAGCAGAATCTGATTATTATTCAGTCTTTATTCACAGTGATAAATGACATAATTATTCTCATGGCATTCAAATCCACATTTTATGTCTGGGTAATACCTTTAAGGGTCATAGAATATTCTGAAGAGAATAATAAGGTTAGGGAAGTAGTAATAGAAAGCTGCATCTTTAAAATGTTTTTAGAGATTTATTGATTTTAGTTTTTGAACCCTTCAAAAGCTAACTTTAAGATAAGGACCTGGGTGCAAGCCGTTTGTCAAGAAGACATCCCAGGAAATATGTTGTTGAAGAAATAGAAAAATGTGACAGGGAAAAGAAGTCAAGAAAGAGTTCCTTGATATATGCAAACTTAGGTTCATTGCAGTATTATTTACAATAGCCAAGACATGGAAAAACCCAAGTACTAATCAATGGATGAATGATTAAAGAAGACATGTTACATATACACAATGGAATATTACTCAACTGTAAAGAAAAAGATGAACTCTTGCCATTTTGCAACAACATGAATGGGACTAGAGGGGAATTATGCTTAGATAATTAAGTTGGAAAGAGGAAGACAACCTATGCTTTCATTGATATGTGGAATATAAAGAAATAAGACAAATAAACAAAACTGAAACAAACTCGTAGACACTTACAACAAAATTGCTACCAGAGGGAAAAGGGAATGGTTGGAGGAACAGGTACAGGTAAAGGGATATTATGGAAACTTATGTAGTATTCTTAAGCACTTAATGCTCAATATAGTTTGGTTTAATCGTTTAAATTAATAACCATTAATTTAAATAAAAAGAAAAGGAAAGGACCTTTAATGAGCAGGTTACAGTTGTGGGTAACTTCTTTATTCTCTGGGAACTCTTTATTTGATTGTAAACTACCTCAGAATTGTCTCACCCAAGAGCAAAAGGGTTGTTATCTTATCCATCAATTCATGTCCCTGTTTATTTGAAGGTTATTCCAGACACACTTCTGTCTGCTATAGGCCTAGCCTAAACAACTCTTATGGTCAGAAAAAACCTACAGGCAGAGACTTGCTGGGAAGCTATAGTGTAGGTGCCTGACGTTAAGTATACCATGGCTTAGGCACCCATTTCAGACTATCATCTGTCTTTGAGTAAATATATTGCCAGCTCTATGATGAAGTCACTATCAAAATGATTAAATAAGAAACTAGACTCCTCCTAAACATGAGTTTCCTCCAGTAGTTCAGACCTATTTCAAATTGCTACAGTATTATAAGAGATGCAGAGAAATTTTTACCCTTGAGACAGAAAAAATATTGAACTACCTTAATATATTCCATTCGATTTGGTTTGACAGAGGGTGTGATTCTCCAGTCTCTACCTACTACCTTCTTTGCCTGTTATTTGCATCCCTAACTCCTTTGCCTATTGCTTTTCTTTTAATCTGATTCTCTGATTTAAAGTTCTTTCCAATAACGGTGAGCTCATCTGGAGCTTTCCTCTCCTGTTCCAGATATTCTTTTCCTATCCTAGTCCCCAGTCTCATCATAACTGCCTCTCTCTGACAATTTCTGGTCTGTATTTAAATTTACTGGTATTATAAAGTGGTACTGAAATCCCAAGTTCTTTTTTTATTTTCAAGGTGAATCTTATGATTTCTCCCTCTTGGATTAGCAGATAGTTAATGAGAAAAGACAAGGAGGTTGGTCTGCTCTGCTTCAGAAATATATCCCAGACAGCATTTATATATTTTAATTATGGTTCTTAGGAGTCAGTCTTCCAGCTCCTATTATTTTTCCCAATGGAATAATGATGACAAGATTTTCAATTTGACATGGAGGCTACCAGGAAATTTCTGCTGTTTATACTCAGTTCTTAAATCACATGATTATATTTCCAGAAAGTTTTGTGAAGAGAAATAAAGTAATTTGGTGTGATAGGGAGAATTAAAGTTATATTTCCATTAACTACATGGTTATGATCTGTGCTGTTTGTCATGTAACCCTCTTCTTGGCTATCTGTGTGCTCTCCAATAAGGGTCATACTTTAACAAATGTAAGTGTGTGTGTGTGTGTGTGTTCAGTGATAATTCAAGGACAAAGTCAAATGAGCTCAGACTGTATTTGTACATTATCAGTGCCATGTTTAGGGATTTCAAAAACCGAGAGTTGATGCTATATCTGCAAGAAAAGACAAGAAAGTGTGATTATGTAATTCTAGCCAGTAAAAGTCACTATCCTCCCTCTACCCATTGCAAATAGCTGAGAAGGTGATGAAATATGAGGCCAAAGAAACAAGATTCAACAGTTTAGCATAACTTTTATGCTAACTAATCATTTTAGTAGCATTTGACAGCCTCTTTCTGTTTCCTTTTGGGGAGGGAGAAAAGAGAAAAAGAATGGAGGTATATATTTTTAAAAATCATTTCAGAAAACAGTTGCAAATGAAAATCATTAGAGTACATTATTAATCTTTCAAGAATCTTGGCCAAAATAGTGCTAGCCATGGAAAGATGCAGGGTCAAAAAACTAACGAGCAAGTTTCATCCTCATGAATACTATCTAATAAAGTTAGGAAATTTGGGTTTTAATTTAGTCTTTAATGTATCCCATTTTGGGAAAATGTGTACCAGACATACTCTGTACCCTTACTGGAATCTATGGTTTTTGCCCACCTAATGTCCCTTCCCCCTTTATTTGGAGAGTAGGACTCACTTGCCTTTTGGAGCTAACCCTCCCTCATTCTCAGTTCACATGATTTAGGTGGAAGTGACTTTATCTCTGTTCTAAAGGTGAGAAGATGTCTTGTATAAGAGTAATTAGATCATTCCATCCCCCTAGACTTGGTAATTGGCTCAGGAACTGGCCCTGATCCAAGCCAGGTTATGAAGTTGGCTCCAGGATTTTTATTAGAACTACTGGGAAAGTCATTCTCTTTCTACTAGGGTTGCTAAGGTGATAGAATATAAGTCTGAAGTTGTGGCTAGCTAGTTTTACTGTCATCTGGGGAGAACCTGCCTGTAAATGAAATATTTGACAATTCTGGTGGAAAAATCTGAGAATGAATCTAACAAATGGGACCATACAGGCAACAAATAGAGACAGAAATTCTGACAACAATGAAATTTGAATCTAGTCATTACTGAGAAAAATAAAATTTCCCCCTTGACTTTTTCAGTTACATGAAACAATACAATCTTGTTTATTTCCCAGAAACAAATTCAAGTTGCCTTGTTTGCTCTTGACAACCATCTATTTTTTGGCATTTGTGTTGTTTCCAGAGCTTACCTATTATAAATAGTGCTGCAGTCAAACATAGGGGTGCAGGTATCTTTTTGAATTAATGTTTTTGTGAACTTTGGGTAGATTCCTAGGAGTGGAATTGTTGGTCATATGGAAGCTCCATTTTTAGTAGTTGGAGGAACATTCACACGTAACATTGGTTTACAGTACTGGATATGATTTAGAAGCATTGTCTCACAATCTTCAGGTGCATGTTACCATAGCATACCCATCACTAACATACCTGTAGTCCTTCCCTCCCTACTTTGCTCTTCCTGTCTGGTATCCTTAATTCTATAATCAGGTTACTAGTGTTACAGTTTTAACCACTTTTAAATATGCAATCTAGTGGAACTAAGGATTACAAAATTAATCCATTCAGAGCAAGAATCTCCTTGATTTCCCAAATAAATCAAGATCTGTCTTGTTCTCATGGCCAGCTACATGGGAGCTGAGAAGTCGTATTCCCTGCGCATGAAATTTCCTTTTGAATATAGAATTATTGTGACTTAAGGAGTATATTCAATCTTCCTTTAATGGAAGATACAGAGGAAAAGATAATGGTCCTAACTATTATCACTAAAAGTGAGTATGATGTGAGTACAATTATTTTCAGGTATTAACTCAATAGTGGCAATAGTGATCAATGGTAACTAAGAATAATTCACAATAATTAAAATTTAGCTATTTGTTACTCTCTTTACAGCTCTTTGCATTGTTTGAGTTACTGTATTGAACACAGATTTGGTTATGTATTACAGGTGTCGGAGAATACCACAGCCAGTGATGCTTTTCTCTGGAAGGATCCATTATTTCTATGGTTACATTGTAGCAATTATGGCCACTATAGTAGATAGGGACAATAAATAAAATTAATAAATATATAGTATATTACATGCTATGAAAATGTTATTGAGGGAAAAGAAAGGTAACAGAAGCACAAAATTTTAGCATTCCATTCTGGTAAAAGTTGATTAACTTCTCCTTAATCTACATTTCTCTTCCTCCCAGGCACACAACTAGCTAATAGTTCCCAATCTCCTTTGGATATTAACTGTGACCAAACGATTGAAGTCTGTTCAGTGGAATATGAATAGACATGTATACACCTTATGCAGGCCTAACCCGTGAAAATCACCTATACACAAACCTCTCTTCTTTTACCATGAAAGGACTTAGAGGGGGAAGAACCCTCAAAATCTTTTGAAGCAATTCCATTTCAAGTGGTAATTGCTATCTTGATTTCTATAACAGTTTACCTTTGTCTCAAAATGTCTTATAAATGAAATCATATGGTGTATTTTCTATTCATCTTCATGATTTTGAGATTTATTTATGTTATATATATCAAGTCACAGACTAAATAAAACTTAGTTTGAGACAAAATTTATGAAGACTGTTTATTACTTACTTGTGGCATAGGAAGTGCCATCATTTTAGTTTCAGCAGAAGTTTCAAAGTGTAAGAAAAGTTAGTCGTATAGACCAAAAGAGGAAATATTGAGATTTTCTGATGGCAGAAAACTTAATTACATGGACTTTTGAAAACTCTTCATCGGTTTTCAAACATTTGGTTGTGGGACAGCAAGCTGTTTAGGGACATTTCATAAAAGGAAGGAGTCTGCAATGATAGGGGCCAGGGCTTTTACGTGGCAAATGGTTTCCTGGAACAACTGGGGGTCAAAGGTTCTTTATTGAGGCTGGACTGTCATAACAGACCATTGGGGGAAGGTTGCCAAGGCTGGTGATTTCTCAGTCACTGGTTCTTTTTGTGCTGAATAGTATTCCATTCAACATATTATTACAAATTGCAACTTGCTTATCTATTACTGAATTCTTTTATTAAAAAATCAACATTCGGGCCCTCCCTGGTGGCGCAGCGGGTTAAAGCGCAGCATTGAGAAGCTAAAGCCACTTCTGCATAAGTTCGATTCCTGCTGGCCTGGAGGTGACCACATGGCTAAGCAGACCTCTCCTGACCCGCCCGCTAATCCCCTCAGCAGTGTACTTCCTCGATCTGCCTGTTCTGCTCCCCACTCTGTCCCTGGTGAATCTTCTCACCCTCCGCATCTCTGGCCTGTACCCCAGTTCTGTATGAATAAATAAATCTTTAAAAAAAATCAACATTCATTCAATTGATTTGCCAAATAGTTCAGTTAAGGAGATATTATTCATAACTGTGAACGTTTTCTTCAATTTCAAAAGAATTTTCCCAAGAGATCCTTTAAGTAGAAATGATCTTGTAGCATTCATAATGTACAATCCACTTATGGAAAATCAATTTGCATGATTTTTAATTTAAATATTTTTTATATCTATTAAGCCTCCATTCCAGGAAAATATTGGTAAAATTTCTTTTTATGGTACTGAAATTTATTGATGTTCACTTACATTTAACAGTACATTTAACAGTTTTCCCTCTTCTCTTGGGGAAAAACCAGAAATACAAAACTGAATATTAACCTGTTTCCTAAATAAATTTCATCAAGACTTGTATGTACTTTTATAGGAAAAATATTCACATGATCACCTCAAATGGAATATACAAAGATTACAAATCTCCTATGGGAAATCACTAGTATTAGCCTAAGTTGTACTGATACTAATATTGTACTACCATTTGAATGAACATAAATATTAATGTTAGTACCAAAGAATAGAGAGGTACCTATTGAATCTTTCTACCTGAGATAATAAAACTATGATAAGATATCATTGTTGTTTATCTTTTTCTGCATCAGAAAATTTCAAAAGGATAAGAATGTCATCCACTCCCTCCACCCCACACACTTTGAAATAGGGAAATCCATTGAGAACCATTAATTCGCCTTTTAGTTGTAATGTGGCAAGATTACAACTGATTGAACTTTAAAAAAGGAAAAACTCCTATAAGCAGAAGAATAAAGCTAGTGTGGTAATAGCATCTAAATGTCATTTAAGTTTGTTTTGGTTTGTGAATAAACAGATCTCAAAAGTTCTTTTAACTGATTTTTGAGTCTTTTCTCATTTTTTAAACTTTTCTCTATTTATTTAAAATAACAAAAACTAGGCTTAATTTGAAAAAAAAAAAAGAAAGTCATATCCTATATCTTTAAATCATAGACAATGTTATAAACCAATACCTCAAAAAAAATTTCTTTATGTTTACAAAGGTAGAGTAACACGTAATCCTAAAGTTAATCTCCTAATTTGAATAAGAATAATGTGGTCATCAAGAGGAAAAACCAGATATCACCTCTAATTTTAGCAAGTGCCTTGCATATGTACTAGTTGACATTCTTGTATTACCAAGTCATCATTTCCCTGTACAGATTAGCAATTTGAAGATTTTATTATCTACTCACAAGGATAAGTAATATGCAGTGATTTCTCAGAATTCACTTTTATGAAATGTATATATTGTATATTTTTTTTGTTAAAAATGAACATTCAATATTATTATTTTTTTAAGATTTATTTATTTATTCATACAGAACTGAGGTACAGGCCAGAGATGTGGAGGGTGAGAGGATTCACCAAAGACAGAGTGGGGACCAGAACAGGCAGATTGACGAAGTACACTGCTGAGGGGAGCAGCGGGCGGGTCAGGAGAGGTCTGTCACGCCATATGGTCACCTCTGGGGCAGGCAGAATTGAACTCATGCAGAAGTGGCTTAAGCTTCTTAATGCAGTGCTTTAACCCCCTGCGCCACCAGGGAGGGCCCTGTTCTTCCGTTTTGTCCAATGCATGCTTTCTCCTCTCAGGTGTACTTCCCACAAAATTCCCACCACCAAGGCCCCAATGCACCATTACCATAATTCCTTGTGTAAGAACACATTCCCTCCCCTGTTTGATCCTTCTCCCTACCACTTACCCACAGAGTGTCTCTGACTAATAGTTGCCTGATAATTTTGTTTTTTAATTTATTATAATTCCCCCCCTCCCTTTTTTGTCTCCCCTACTTTCCTCCTATAAATGAAACCATCCAATATTTTTCTTTTTCCTTCTGGCTTCCAGGATTATTTTTATGTAATAAATAGTTGTGTTAGGTTTCAATGATATAACTAAAAAAATCTACGAATTTATCCTGCAATACTGTGACTGAACAATTTCCAAAGAAGAAATTTGTCAAGTTGGATTTTATTTTGGGGGAAGTAAGGAAAAAAGACTTAAACTGAGATTTCTAAAAGAATAACATTCACCTTTATATCTGCAAACTTGAAAGTTGGGAAGTTTTCTGATCCAAGTAATGCTGTTGGAATGAAAATAATCATCACACAGAAGGATCCCTATTTTGTCTCCTTAACATGCAACATTGTAAGATATAACACACAGAGTGACTTTCTTTAAAAGAGAGAGAAGAGGGCCCTCCCTGGTGGCGCAGTGGGTTAAAGCACAGCACTAAAGAAGCTAAAGCCACTTCATCGTGAGTTTGATTCCCACTTATCCCGGAGGTGACCACATGGCACTGCAGACCTCTCCTGACCTGCCCCTCTCCCCCTCACCCTGCAGTGTACTCCATCAGTTGGCCTGTTCTGCTCCCCACTCTGTCTCTGGTGAAGCCTCTTGCTGTCCCTTCACCTCTGGCCTGTACCCCAGTTCTGTAATACATAATCTTAAAAAAAAAAAAAGAAAAGAGATAGAGAAGAAGGATATAACTTGGGATTTGTATGAGAAAAATCAAAGAACATATAAGAGTATATAAACCATTGGGCAAAGTAAGTTTGCTTTACCTTCACAGAAAATGTGAATTTGATTTGAATCCTCTCAAGTAAAAATGAGAGGAAATTCAAGCTTGAATATTTGTGGGTCTTTTTGTTTGATTTTTTTGCAAGGAATGAATTTTCTCTGATTTTACAACTTTCTACAATTTTGTGTTGAGGGCAAAAGGGAGAAAGTCTTGGATAGAAACGTTCAGGACTTCTTTTACCTGTTTTCACTGCTACTTAGTGGGCTGATAATGCCCAGAACAAGAGGGAATTGCCCTGCAAGACAAGCACCACCCCTTGCTGTTTAAGTGTTTATTCTTGTTAGCAATTTTCATAAAGAGAAAACACTGACTGGAAGAAAAATAAAATCCCTTTCCATTGTCTGCTTCTCTAAATGCCTACTACATTCCATTGAAAGGCAGTGGGGGAAAAAATCTAACTCACAACGTGCACATTGTTTCTACTAGGTCAACTGTTTTTTAATGATTTGGCTGCAGTGAATGGTTGTTTTTGCATAGGGGAAGACAGTTTAAGATATTAAGATTTACCAACCATGAGACAGCTAAGCCAACGATGGTAATGGTAGTAATGAGAAGATATTTTTATTGTGCATGTAATTTTATAATGTTCCAGGCATTCTTCTGTACATCATCTACTCCCCAGTAACCTAGTGAAATTGGCATCATTGTATTGCCTTTGCTGTACCATAAGGAAATGTCCCACATCACACAGCTAATATAACTTAGAGCTGGAAAGTATAGATAGGTTTGTCAACTTCAAAGGCTAGTGTAAGCATGACATAGATGAGCTTATCCTTGTGAAGATTTAACTTGCAAATGACTGTAAGTAGCTGATTGGATATTGAAAATCTAACAATAGTAAGCCAAAGATGCCTCAGATTTAAATAGCTCTTTTTTCCTAAATAACCATCTTTAGAAAACACTTTACTATCACCATTTTACACCTCTTAGTCATCTCATTTTGAAGACACTGCTGAAGACAATTTTTATGTCTAAAACTCCTAAGAACAATGCACCCAACCATTTATGAAAGCAGTCACAGCATGGGTAACATATTTATTTTTCAGTGATAATGTTGATACGATTGGGCATGGAGTATAAAAAGAAAATAAGTTTAGAATAAGGCTAAGAAACACTGTCATATATATTTGGGCAAGTCAAGAAGGTATCTTACATAACACATACTTAGAATAATAAAGTTACAGAGATTCTTGAAAGATGCAAAGATGTGTGAAGAAAACTGAGATAATACATGAGAAACATTTGGAATGCCAAATACTATGTTGTTATGGTGCTATTTTTTGCATACATAATATAAAAGATAACCTGCATTATATTATTAAATATATATCATCTCTTCCCCCACCTCCAAGTTTCACTTTTCTATTGGGTCCTCATTTTCTCTTATGTCCCACATATTATCCAAACCCTACTGGCTATACAAGTCCTTTCATTTCTCACTATCTGTACTGCTATCCAGTTCAAGTCACCATTATTCTTTGAGTCCAAAAAAACCTCTTGTTGCTGCAAAAGACTCCTAGCAGATTTCTCAGCTTCTGCCTTGCCTTTTTGTGCTCTATTTGACTCTATAAAATGTAAGTCAGGCGCTCCCTGGTGGCGCAGCGGGTTAAAGCACAGCACTGAGAATCTGAAGCCACTTCCGCATGAGTTCGATTCCTGCCTGCTGCCTGCCCCGGAGGAGACCACATGGCGTGGCAGACCTCTCCTGACCCACCCGCTGCTCCCCTCAGCAGTGTACTTCGTCAATCTGCCTGTTCTGCTCCCCACTCTGTCTCTGGTGAAGCCTCTCACCGCCCCTGAGCCTCTGGCCTGTACCCCAGTTCTGTATGCACAAATAAATAAATCTTTAAAAAAAAAATGTAAGTCAAATTGTGACATTTGCATGCCTAAAATTCCTCAGTAAACTCCCTTACACTTACAGGACCAGATTCTTACCCTCAGCAAGTATTCAGTCCTATCTGTTATTCTCCCTGTTTCAGTTATATTGACTTCCTTGATAGTCTTTGAATAGGCCATGACTAGTCCTGCCTCACTCTGTGCAGGTGCTGTTTCCTTTATGAGGAGTGCTCGTTCTTTAGCTCTCCAAATGGTCATTTCATCACTTACTTGGGAATTTTGCTAAAATTCAGCTTCTTGGAGGATGCTTTCTTAAGGGCTAGGACTTAGAACAGATAGCCTTCACCATCTTTTTATAGTCTATATTATTTTTCTCCATTCCTAGCATTTCTCATCATCTGACGTATTCTTATTGTTTATGGTCTTTGTTCCTGTCCTAGAATGTAACTCTTGAGGTAAGACCTTTGTTCAGTTCATTGAACATAAAAAAATAGTAAATAATTGTTAAAAATACAAGAAACAAAAATGAATGAATGCAGCATGTGTCTAAGGAACATAACATTAGGCTAGAAGGATTAGTATTGTCTAATTTTTTTGTCTAGGGTGGTTAAAGCATCTGGGAAGGAAAAAAGGGAGGGAAGGGAGAAGAGAGGGAGGAAAGGAAAGAATGAAAAAGACAACAAAAAAAGAAAAGAAAAAGTGAGCAAGCAGGAATTTCTTTTATGTTCAGAAAAGATTGTATAAGTGACGAATTTGCTTTCTTTCTTTCTTTTTTTTTTTAAAGATTTATTTATGTATACATGCAGAACTGGGGTACAGGCCAGAGATACGGAGGGTGAAAGGATTCACCAGAGACAGAGTGAGGAGCAGAACAGGCAGATCAACGAAGTACACTGCTGAGGGGAGCAGCGGGCGGGTCAGGAGAGGTCTGCCACGCCATGTGGTCACCTCCGGGACAGGCGGGGATTGAACTCACGTGGAAGTGGCTTAAGCTTCTTAGTGCAGTGCTTTAACCCGCTGCACCACCAGGGAGGGCCGAATTTGTCTTTTTATTGAATTGTTAGACACTAAATGTGAATGTGTGGAAGTATGTGGTTGGGGACTCTTTTCCCAAGCGCCAAGGTTTTAGAGAGTACTAATCTTCACTCAAGGCAAACTTTTTGGACAGCTAGTCATCTTTCCAAAAGAACCAAAGTCTGGTGTATACCAAAGTGACTTAGGTTAGTTTGTAACAAATTACTTGTGTGTGATTCAAAACACAAACCAGTGTAACTTAAAAACAAGTGCAAGGAGGCCCACTACATCAACATTTATATCAGGATAACTATTGTGTGATTTTTGAAAATATTGACAATAAGGTTAATTTTTTCTTATATTTTGGCATCCTTGATTTACTTATCAAGGTTTAGTGTGCCTGGGTATAGTTCAGCAAAGCCCATGATGATGCTAATGTCGCTTCAGTTTTCTGGAGGTGGAAAAGTCAGGGTCATAATGTGCTTAGGTACTAGTATTCTTTTTCCATGCAAAATGAATCCAATGGTAAGGGAACAAATACATCAAAGGTAGAGTGAGAAGGCAACTGAAAGTCAAAGAAAGGTAAGAGCAAAGGACTGTGAAGGAACCTATGAAAAATTGAGAAGAGTTAAGGGTGAATTGCTGAAAGATATTATACCTGCTTGGTGCCCCTAAGGGCTGACAATTGGCACAGTATTTTTCATGTTCCCTTTTTACAATAAAAAACTCATGACTTTGCTTTATAAGGCCATGGAATATTCTCACCCTAAAATGAGTTTTCAGACCTTGGTTTGGAATTTGATTAAAGAAAAGCAATCTTTTCATTGTTTTTCTGCACCCAACTTTTTTCAGATTTTGTTTTCTCTGTGAAAAGATCAAAACTATTAGCTTGCATAATAGCTATGAATTTTCATAAATGGAGACATCACCAAAATTGAGGTATAAAACATGTTCCGCTTTAGAGTTAATTATAATTTTTCAACTTAAATTATATAGCTGACTATCAAAATGTGTATTTAAAAAAATCTCTTGGCATATTCAAAATAAGATATTTTGGTTACTAATGTCTAAATTACATGTTTATCATCGATACACCTTTTCATTACCTCACAAAGAATTTATTTGAGTTTTGGATATTAAAAAAAAGCATACTTTATAAGTAAGTAGTGATTCATGCTACAACATGAATGAGTCTTTATTCCACTTGTATGAAGTATACAGAATAAGCAAATCTACAGAAACAGAAAGTAGGGTAGTGGTTGTATAGGACTGAGAAGTATGTGGTTGCCTAAAGCTGGGGTGTAGGTATTGACAGCTAATGGTTTCTTTTATAAGGGGTGAAAACCTTCTAAAATGTGAGCTATCCTCTTTTATTTCCCTTTGAAACCCAGTAAATCTGCACATAAGGGTACATATCACTATAAGTACTGATATTGTAACAGGGTGGTCCCTAGGAAAAAGGGAAGTTCCAGGTTCCCTGCCCCACCCAGAAGGAGGGCGGAGCTGAGCAGAGAAAAAGGAGAAGAGAGAAGAGAAGGAAGCTGGATGGAGAGCCAGAAGGAGACCTGAGGAAGCCACATGGAGCAGCAAGCATGTGATGAAGAAACCGGTTAAGGCAGATGTGGGGAGGTGACTATGGCAGTGTTTATATTGATTTTGATTTTGCTCTTTTGCTCTCAGATTTGTCTGACCATGTCTGACCCTTTTCCATGGGTCCCGGCCAGAAGGTGCTTTAGTCTAGTGGCAGGCTTTCAGGCCTTGCTCTGGGCCAATCCCTTTTGGGTTGACTTTTGCCCACGAGGGGATGGGTAACTTCAGGTGTTTGGTTTAGAAGTTATATTCTTTGTGTTCCGTATTGTATATTTACTGTATTAAAGTCCCTTTTCATTAAAGTTTTATATGTTTTGTCTTCTTGTGGCGGATGGCAGAACCACGGCGGATGGCAGAACCACGGCGGATGGCAGAACCCACTTAGAGCAGGCAGGTTTTTGGAGCTTCAGTGGTGCCTCTCTCCCTCTCCCCCTGTCCTGGAACAGATCGCTGCCCTGTAACAATATGGCAAAATCACACAGTTGTACTAAGTCAGTGATGAGACATCTACTGTTTATATTTCATCTTTCACAGAGTTGGAATGTGGCCAGTGATTTCAAATCCATACACAGAGTGCAATGTTTTCTGGTATAATTGACAACTGAAAATCTAAATGACTGATGCTCTGCTGATAGTTTTAGCCAACCACAAACTATTTTTAAAACCAGGAATTAAAAAAAAAAAACAACAAAAAAACCACAGGACTTACAATATAGAGAAAGAAATTATATTTAAATAACAATGCTCCATCTGTAGAAAATCAAAATCAATTACATTAACCTTTCATTTTCTCTGTCCTCATTGTTGAGGAGCCAGGCAAATCAGGAGGGATAAAGCCCTCTGTTAGAATATTTTTTTCTCTTGCTGCCAATGCATGAATAAATGTACATACACTAAAAAGAGATATATTAAAGGAAGTCCCTTATGTGAAAGAAAATAACATAGTGTCTAGCACTTGGCGGGTATGTGATAAACAAATGACATAGTAGTTTCTTAATAAGTAGGAGAGGGTGTTTTCTGCTAAAAAGAAAACAGGCTTCAGCATGAAGCTCTTTGCTAATACATAATTGCTACTTCAATATATGAGGGATTCAGAATATAATTAGTGATTGTTCTATATTTAGATCATTGCTTGTTGGAGCAGGGGAGAGGACAGATTGTAGAAAGGAAATGATGTGTTTTTGGTCAATACCTACACTTTGTTAGCATGGAGAAACAAACTTTCAATCCGTGTGGTAGATGTTAATGTTTTTGACGTGGTAGATGTTAGTGTTTTAAACTTTTTATTCTCCGATTTCTTTTGAGAACTGTCAGAAAATTTAAAAATTTCCACTTTTCTGCTTTGAGACCTACAAATAAAGACATTACAGAGGTAGTGTCTGAGAGACAAGGACATTTTCCATTTTTGCAGTCCTTTTCTTCAAACTGATTTGAGAGAGTTGTTGAGTGCATCCACACCAAGCTAAATTGTTTTGACCTGCAACAGTATTGGGAGATAGAGAGATTAGAGAATTCCGAGAAAACGTGAAATACAAGTCATTCTGGCAACTTCATTAAATATAGGTATTTCTCTGTTCCCATCAGCAACAGACTTCTTAACACCTTTGGAATTTCCTTAGTGATGAGGGCAAAATAAAGATGTCTTTTGTTATTTATAAAAGCCCCTTTAACCACATCTGGGTTTAGTTAAAGATGTAACTTTTAGAAATCCCCTTTGTATGAGAGGAGTTGCATATCGAGCTGAATCACCAATGATCAGTGATTTAATAAGTTATGCTTGTGTAATGAAACTTCAAAAAATAGTTGGCGGTGTTTGGGGAGCATTTTTTAGTTGGTGCGGAGCAGGCAGAGGGGTAGGAGTAGAGGAGGGTATGGAGAGAGTAAGTGGGGGATGGGGAGGGTGGTACCAGAAGAATGGAGTCTAGGCAGAAGGCAGGAGGTCTCTGCACCCCTCCTCACACCTTGTCCTCTGCAGCCCTCTGTCTGACAGTTCCTGATTTAGATGTTCTTATATTAAACTGGTAACCTAGGAAAACAAAAAATATTCCCACAGTGAACAAGATGTAACAATATGGTTCTCTAGTCAGGAGTTAGGGATCTCCAATCATCCTCAGGGAGTTCAGAGGACAGACACAGTGTCTGTAGCCCTCCTAAAATCTGGGAATGGCAACACTAAAAAAAAAAAAAGATTTATTTATTTATGCATTAAAGCACTGGGGTATAGACAGAGGTGTGGGGGTGAGAAGATGCATTAGAGAAAGAGTAGGGAGCAGAACAATCTACTGAAATATACTGCTGAGGGGAGCAGCGGCAAGACAGGAGAGGTCTGCTGCGCCATCATCTAGTATGTAAGAGTCAGAACTAAGAGTCAGAACACTAAAGAACTTCATGTTAATTGTTTCTGGTATGTCCTCAAGAAATATTTTCTGAACATGGAAGCAAATACCAGTATATGATATTTCCCCTCCTTTTATGGAAATAGAAACAGTTTATATTCACAGAGAGGAAATGAGGAGACTCTTTTGATATCAAAATTTGGGAGAAAATGTCTGTTTAGTATTGAATATAATCACATATTGAACCAAAGTTGTGTACTTGCCATGCATCAATTTCTTAGGGAAAAAGGCTTTGAGACACTAGAATTTGTTTGTGGAATATTCTAATTAATTGTATTTTTGGTGCCTCTTTGGTTAATATTCTTTGATATGAATAGGAGATATAAAGATCTGTATACTGCTTGCCTACTCACAAACCTCTCCCCTCTTCCTTGTCTTCTTTGTTTTAATCCTCCTATTAGCACTCTTCATGAGTCTGATCCACTTTGTCTTTTCACCCAATGTGAATGAAGTATTTTGACTTAAGTCCTGCCCATTGGGAAGATGTTCCTTCACTGTTGGTCTTCAGAGTCACCCCTGGGCAGGGTGCAGTAGAGCAGGAGTCTAGTAAAAGTCTAGTTTTGGGTTGATCCCACATACTGAGTTGAACCACATACTGAGTTGAAGCCTTGTCTTTCTCTTCTGTGAGCTGTTCACAGGGTCTCCCAGCGCATCAGAGGTGTAAGCTGAGATAGAGGTGTTGATGCAATAGTCCTGAATGGCATCCCACCCGGGGCACTGCTCACTTGGCTTACTTTTTACCCTTTGCCTTTAGTTGGGTTCAATTCCAAAGGTGCCTCTTTCACCAATGCTGCTAAATATACCAGAGTTTTTAACTTTGTGGAAGTGACTGAACCTAATTCTTTTGATGAATAGTTCTGGCTACATGGCCACTATATGTCCTATGGCCAAAAATGCTTCTCTACCAAAATCTAACAACACATACCAGGAACTGTTTACAATATTTTTTTTTTGAGTCATTGATAGATAGCATAATTATACTCCAGAATCCTATGGATTTGCATGTGATTCTTATGTTGGTACTGCTATAAAAATCTGTATTGCATCTTTTCCTAAAGATACCTCTAATACCGGCCCTCCCTGGTGGCGCAATGGATTAAAGCTCAGCACTGCAAGCTAGCCGCAGCTGCTTCAGTTTGAGTTCCATCCCGGGCCAGGGAGCTGACCTACATGGAGCGGAAGACCTCTCCTGTCTTGCCCTCTGCTCCCTTCAGCAGTGTACTTCATCAATCAGCCTGTTCTGCTCCCCACTGTCTCTGTCTGCCCCTATTCCTCTGGACTGTACCCCAGTTCTGTATGCATAAATAAATAAATCTTAAAAAATATACATCCAATATCATAGATTTTCTAGATGGCAAAGTAATGCAACCAAGACCTACTTGAGAGCCCTTTGCTACTGTAAGTCTCACTAACATGGGAAGCCTTTTAGTTATTTGATAAAATGTGCCGAAGTCTTATATCCAAATGTAGAATCTGGTGCCTTCAGACATGACGATCCCTCCTAGGTATAGTTGTTTTGTACTACTCATGGGAAGTGTAGATACATTAATCTCTCCTTTCCTTTGGAAGGGATAATCTATTATGCCTCAGCCCACTGACCTTGAATTCTTTGCTGATATTGGGGGTCCTTGAGTTGGAATGTGTGTCTTAATAAGGCCTCCAAAACCTTGCCACTCCTTATGACCCAATCAACATGATGTCATACATATAGTGGATATTCTGAAAAATGCCCAGAGAATTCACTTCCCTTTGGGCTGTATTTTGACACAATGAAATAGTTAATAGAGCCTTGAACGAAAAAATAAATGCTTACTTTTGCCTGGCCTAAGAGAATTTGAACTTTGTCATCTGTTTTTCTTAAAAAATGTATTTGACAGCATATTAGTTACATACTAGAGGCAATGTTAGTATGCTCTAACAAAGATGCCACCTCCCACACTGCAGATATATTTTGGGCTACTATTTATTGAATTAGTTGTAGTTCACTGTCATCTCCATGGTCCAATTTCTATAGCAGTCAGGTTGGAGAGCTAAATAATTGTATGATGAGAGCTAAATGATTGTATGATATGAACCACTAATCCTCACAACTTTTAGGTTTTTAAAGGCATAATTAATCTGTCACCACTCCCTGAGATGTAATATTATTTTCAATTTACTATTCTTGCTGACTAGGGGTAGTTTCAGAGACTTCCATTTGTCTTTTTCCCATTAAAAAACAAGCTTACCCCATAAACCAAAGAACTAGTGGTGGCAGTCTTCTACTAAATTTATCTAGTCCAATAATATTAATACATATGCATATGCAGATAGACATGGATGATAGCAAGATACAAAATATTTAAAAAATCATTCATACACAAAATATACAAACATCAGTTGTATTTTATAGGCTAACAATAGGCAGTAAGAAGTAATTTACAAAAATATGATTTATAAGACCAAAATTATGAATACTTAATACATTTGAAAAAATATATGCAAGACCCATGCATTTAGAACTACAGTCCAAAGATAAATTAAAAGCAAAGTAAATAAATTGTTGGAAGACTCCATATTGCCATTTCTTCCCAAATTGATGTATAGATTGAATGCAGTTCCATCAAAGTCCGAGTAGATATTGTTAAATAAATTGAGAGACAGATTCTCAAATTCATTTGGAAAGTCAGTAACCTGAATAACCATAACCACCTTACAAAGAGTAAGAAATTTGGGAGACTAATATTACCTGATTGCAAGATTTATTAATCATGACAGTGTAGCACTGGCACATATATCAAATGGAACAAAATAGGGTTCAGAAATGGATCCACACATAAATAGACAACTAATTTTTCAACAAAGGTGCAGGGGAAAGTCAGCAGAAAGAATAATCTTTGCACTGAATGGTAGAAACATTGGATATCTTATTGCAACAAAATGAAATTTGATACATATTTATAGCATGTGCAAAAATTTACTCAAAATGAGTCATGTAAGCCTCTTTAATATATTTTTAGTTAATACATAAAATCATACTCAAAATGAGTCATGTAAGCCTCTTTAATATATTTTTAGTTAATACATAAAATCATACAAGATCTCTGTGACCTAGAGTTAGGCTAAGAATTCTTTGCTAATGCACCAAAAACAGAATTTCCAAGAAAAATTGATATATTGGACATCCCAAAATTAAAATCTGTTCTTTGAAAAACACTACTAAGAAATTGAAGATTACCCACAAAGTGTAAGAAAATGTTTGCAAATCATATATTTGATAAAGAATGTGCATAAAGAAAGCTTAAAATTCAAGCAAGGTAGTAAAAAACTGGTAGATGAAAAGCAAGACTTTGATAGGTCACCAATGAAGACATGTAAATAGCAAATAAGCAAATAAGCACATGAAAAGATACACAGAGGAGCTAATTATTAGGAAAATGTGAATTAAAGCCACATGAATGCTCCCACATACTGATACAAATGATGAAAATTAGGAAAACTGACCATACCAAATATTGATGAGGGTATGAAGGAATTGCTGGTGAAATACAAAATAGAACAAACTTTTGGGAGAGCAGTTGGCAATTTCTTAAAATATTAAACATATACTTACTATGTAGCCCTTTCAATTTAGTCCTAGGATTTGCTAAGGAAAAATGAAATACTTGAACAAAACTTTCCATACAGTTTTATTTTTAATAGTTAAAGGCTGAAAACAAGGTCCATAAGTAGGTTGGTAAATTAAACAATTTTGACAACATACAGTGGAATATCACTTAGAATAAAGAGGGAATATACTTTTGATAAGCACAACTTAAATGAACCTCAAAATAATTATTTGAGTAATAAATAAATAAATATAGATAATACAATCTCTATATATATATAAATAGATAAAATATGACTTAATTTATATAAAACTCTAGAAAAGTCGATATCCATTTTGATGGAAATTAGGTCAGTAGTTATCTGGGGATTAGGGGGAAGGAGGAGGATGGGTGTGAGAGAGTAAAGAAAACTGCTGGGGATAGACATGTTTATTATTTTGATTATAGCAAAGTTTTCATAGTTGCATATATAAAAATGTATATTTGAAATATGCACAGTGTATTAATTATCACTTTCAATAAAATAAAGTGTTCATCTTTTTCGACCAAATAATTTTACATGTTCAGATCTCTGTAAAATATGTTTAATATATAACGTTGGTCAAAATTGTAAGAACTGGAGACTAATGCAATATGTATTATAAATAAACAGATAAATAAATTTTGATGCCCTTATACAATGGAATAAACAACTATACTAAAATACCTTTATTATTTTCTATGCACAGAAAGATGCTGAGATATTTTTAGCATAGAAAAGTAAATTGCCCGATGGTGGGTTTGTAAAATGGCCCAGCCATTATATATATTTGTAAACAAATTGCAAATCAGTAACATTTAAATGGAAAAAAACGGAATAGACTAAAGTGTACTCTTCAAAATAGTTCATTTCATGTTGTGTGAGGTATAGCTCAATTAAAAACATTATTAATAAAACATAAAATGTGTCAGAGATAAAAGCTAAAAAGGCTATAATACAATTAAGTATAGTAAAGTGCTTTTTTTGTTTAACAATTTTAAGTATATAAGTATACTTGGAAGACTTCACTGAACTGTTAACACATCTCTGAGTTTATAGAGAATATTTATTTTCTGAATAACGTATTTAGGTGCTCTTTAACTATATAAGTATTTATCATATTTTGTAATCAAGTATAATCAAAGGCTATTAAGTTAAACAATTTAAAGAAATATGCTAAACATTTTAAAGAAATACCATACCAAAGTTTGTTATTAAAATAATATCTTAAAAGTAGTCCTTTGAATACAAGTCTTAAGAGGAAAAAAGTAGTCCTCTGATTACATGAAAATATTTACTTTTTATACAAATAAGGTTTTTTCATATTTGAAAAATATTTTAATTTAAATATGTAAGATATATATATATATATATATATATATGAGATATTTGTAATGAAATTTTACCTTCTAAGTTTTAAAGTCATAGTGTTTGTAGTGGAAATTTGATTATTGTGCTTATGGGTACTCAAGAATCTTCTAATATTACTTTAACTCAGCAAATCATAGTTCAGACCCCACATAAATTAATCCTTCGCTTTCAATTTTGAGTGCAAGGATCAGTGTTATCTTTCTCTCATGCTGAACCAGGTAAATATTAACATTTCATTAATGGCTGAAATGTGCTTTTTGTGATCACAAATACCTTTATGTGATGGTGTGGTGGACTTGAGAATATACCTTCCAGTTCTTCTGTGGCATGGAAGATAATTAACCAAAGACACTAGCTACTGTGTTCTGACTTCCATCACTGTGTCCATGCCAAGGTCCTATTTACCCTGGACTCTTCTCAGTCACCACTCATTCATAACATGGGTAAAAGGGTTTTGAAAGATACAGGACTCCTGTGTACCTTTGATATGAAGACTTTATTGGCTTTGTGAAAACTTCCTTAGACCAGAGCTGCAGTTTAACATCTTCCCTCTCTCCTTCAGCAGGACCACATCAGCAAGCATGTTCTTATGGCTCTCCAGGCCTTCTTCAGCTATCCATTCCCTGCATCCCCCAATCCCCCCTCTCCCAGTATTTGCCACCCAATAAAACTCTTATAGATCTAATCGTATTTTAGCATTGCTTCACTGATGAGAACTGGACTAACACAAGTAGTACTAAAAATGATGCCAGACCATCTGGGGACTGACCCCACTAACCATCCTGTGGGCAAAGAGGCTCTGGATGTGTCCTGGCCAGGAGAATGCTGTAGCAGAAATGGTGATTCAAATATCCTCAAAGACAGCAGAGTTGGCTGATTGCTAAATTATAATGATGCCAATAGAGGGATGAAGAGAGCTCTAGAGCCATTAACAAGCAGTTAAAGGCTAGATGTGAGAGCCAGAGGATCTCTTTGGTAGCCAGAAAAGAGACTCTTAACTCCAATAGCATGGCAGAGCAGACAAACAGACTGAAGGTCGAATCAAGTTTCTTGGATTTCCTAGATGTTTGAACATTCAGCAAGACATATCTATTATACCAAGGGCAGGATGCTTGATGAGGAAACCTAGAACCCTAAAAACTGAGACGAAGACAGGTAGGTGGCTGCCCCTAAATACATTGTCTCTGCAAGATCTTCCCTTTCACCCCAAATCCTGCCATCCTTTCCAGGTAAGCACTAATACTTCTGTCTTGCTAGAAGATGTTGCAGAGACCTCTCCTCACCAGGAACATGTGCTCCCTTCAGTAAGTTGCCCTCACCTCCTCTGTCTAATAACCAAGTTTCATGTACCAACTGGACAGATACATGCTGGGAATTATTAAGAAAGAAATGACCAAGAAGTAATATATCAGAAAAGCTCCAAGAGTTAGCTAAGTTGTACCAGGAGGAAACAGAGGGGTACATCTTTGATTATATATTTTTAAAGTGCTTTATAAGGGCCCTGGAATTTAACTTTCTCAGTACCTAATATTTAATACTTTGACAAGAACCTTTGGGAAAGGGGCAAACTCACTGCTAGGGTGGTTCTTAGATGTCTGGAAAATCAATGACAACAATCAGTGAAGTGGAAATGTCTGAGTTGCCCTTAGCAGGAAGGGCTTCAGCAACATATCTTGGCTGCAGTACAAGCAAGAGTGTTCGTTGACTCACACAATTAGTGGAAGGGATAAAGAAGCTGAGAAGGGGGGATTACAGAACATTCAAGTTCCTGCCATTTCAGGGAAATTTTTAGGGGGTCCAGTGGCCAGGAGCATACCAAGATATCATTTCAAAGCAAAATAACATCTTGGTGCTTCTTGTACCTTTCAAACATAAAGGAAGCTCAGCATCTCAGTTAATTTGTGTGTATGTGTGTGTGCACAGGCATGCACATAGGAAACAATATGTTCTGAGATTAAAAATTGCCCTGGCCATGTATACTGTGACATAGATAACTGCCAGTTTTGAATGGGGCTCAGAACAGGAAGGCACTGCAGCAGGTGCTGTAAATGCCCTGGTTGGTGAATAGGATCCGGTGGCTTTGGAAGTGTCAGTTTTGGAAAAAGACACATTGGAAAAGATAGGACTTTGAGCTAGCCCTCATGCAGGTCCCTGCTATTCTGGAATGTAAGACCATGCTACTCACCAGATAATTAGACATCTTTTGAGAAACAGTTCCCAGTGTTTCCTAAACCCTGGTGGAGATGATGGTGGTAGTCCTGGGTAAAGAATTGCCCAGTACTATTTGGGTTTCTGTTGAAACCTCCAGTTGTTGTATGGGCACAGTGGTAGCTCAGCATGAGATGAAATGATAATCCACGATCAATCCTGCACAGACCAGAGACCATTTCACACTGAAGGAGGTGGCAGGAGTAACCCAAAACATGGCTATTAAACCACCCAGAAGTCGTCTTCTTAGAATACTGAAACCACTTTCTAAAAGCAGAGCTGAAGTAGTTTGTTGAGGAAACACCCTGATAGTGTGGGATCCCATCCTACAATCTGCAGTATATGCATTAAACTAAAGACTTCTATATAGAGCTGTATATTGAGCAGGAAGAATGCATGACTCCAGGAATCAAGGTATGGGAACTGGAGTGGCCTCACCCTCACTATCAAGAACCTCCTGAAGCAGTTTGTACTTAGGTCTCTGCAGCCCTGGGCATTCCAGGGTTTCATTCTCCAAAAGGGGCCATTCTTGCCACGGGACACAGTCAGGATCAACTGAACACATAATAGCTGCTCTTAAGGTTCTTTTGATGCCATATGTTTAGTAACCAACAGGTTAGGAGAAAGGCCACTACATGGGCAGAAATAATTCACCCTGACCACCATGCTGCTTTAAACAACAGACACAGGGAGAAACAGGTTAGGAGAAAGGCCACTACATGGGCAGGAATAATTCACCCTGACCACCATGCTGCTTTAAACAACAGACACCTGAGTGTGGAACCCACGTGATCCAATCTGGTAATCTGTTGGTACTTCATTGCCCTGTTGCAAATGCTATGGACTTGTACACCAATCACAGTCTGAAAAGGGCCTGATTACCATGAGGATCAGACCTCTCACAAACAATAGTTTGTGTCATCATCAATCTAAGAAGTAACCTACTACTTCCTACTTTTCGGTCCCCTTCCTTCCTAATTTAGTTTCCTCTTTCTCCTTCATGGGGTGTGGTCTGATGATCCTCTACTAGCTCTTTTCCCATTATTCCTCACGGGCATTTCCTGTAGTAAATCTTCTGTACATCTAATCCCATCTTGGCATATGCCTTGTGGATGGCTGGTACCTGTGCTGATGGGTATCTAAGGTAGCATGGCAAATATGCTAATTTTTGTATTCTACATCTATTTAAACAGTAGTGGCAGCCAGGAGTTGAGAAAGATTGCTAAGACTGAATCTAGTCCATTATGAAAAAAGTTAAGCTCTAGTGCTAAAGTCTGCTCTGAAGGCCTGGGAGGAAGGTTTTGACCTTTCACTAGTTATAGCTGAGCTTCAATGACCCCAAAATCTCTATCAAGAAAGGTCAAGGTTAGAGAGTATCATATGTGTAGCTTTTGTTAATGAAGAGTTACATTCATGGTAACAGTGAATTATTATTAATAATGATGATCACAAATATTAATATGCTACAATGATGTAATAATATAGCTATATACTATTATATGAATAATAATGCTCAAAAATAGATGACAGTGACAAAATAGTATATCATTAAAAAGCTTAAATTGATATTAATATATGCAGTTTAATTATAATACATGAGCACTAATACTTCGACCCTAAAAGATGGAGTCACATGTAATCTAGAAAAAAGGATTCTAAATATAATGATTTGCTAGTGTTCTCCATCTTTGTTTTGGGGAGACAAAGTGAGGATGGGCTGATGTGATTATTTGTATTTTCTGGGCAGGCCTGTATTATGAACGCCATTAAAACATGATAATATCATTAATATTACTAATTTCCTTTTATCTGATTTTCCATCAAGCAAAATTCTAGTATTAATTCATTTTGAATTAAGATTTTCTTATCAGAAAGATAGGAACTGCTGACCAATTGATATAGGTATTCTTATCTATCATTTATTTCCTTCCTTAAAACAATCATTTTTTGAATTGCAAAATAAATACATGTTTATCATGAAAAGATTTAAAAAGTATAAACCCAAAATTTGAAATGTTTCTTATGCATATCTTCCTTTCAATCCATAGGAGTAGGATTTTTTTTGTTATAGATTTTATTCCCCCTGTATCTGATGTTGAAGATGTTTTCTTGACAACACTGTTTAAAAGATTGAACTAACAATGCTGTTTCTGAAAACACAAAACTAAGGGCCAACCATCTCATTTAGAGTCCTTTTGTCTTTGAACCAGTTTTTCATTTAGTCTTTTACAGTGGTAAACACTGTACTTGGAAATATGTGCAAGCTTTGGTTACCGCTCAAAATAAGACATCAGCTTGGGACAATATGTGTAGGGCTGCATTCACTACATTTTAGGGTTGATTCAGTCTATGAACCTCCATTCATCTGTTTTTGTGTTGAATTATACTACCTTTTGGTTACTTGCTAGGCATCTTTTCACTTTTCACTTCCCTGACAAGATAAGAAAAGTAACTTTTAACCTTAGTGTAAAGTTAGTATGTACCTATTAAGGAACACATCAAGACAAATTTGAAAAGGTGTAGGTTATAGATTGGCTCTTCCCTTCTTTCTCTATTTTTCTAGATCAAGATTATTCTTAGTTGGTTAATTTCAAACTCAAAATTCCTCATGAGGAATTTGCTTCCTAAGGTGAGTAAGGTCAAGCTTTTAAAGTACACAAAATATATTTCAAAAGATGTTCCTCAGTGAAGAACATCTGGATCTTTAAAAAAAAAGTTTTCTTAAGGATTTATGTATGACAAATTGAGGTCATAGTATTCAAGGGAAATTATTGTTTAGGGAACAAAAGTGCAATTTACCAAGTGATATTGTTAACACTGTAAAGACAAGTATGATTTTGTAACTTAAAAAAAAGTTAAATGGGGTTTTCACTAGGGTAAGGGACTATGTTGTTTTAATAACATGAACAAGACTTTAAAAAGTATACTCTTTTAAGGTTGATGAATTTAAAAAACAATTTCATACTAAAGACTGATTAAAAAAACACTGTGAGAATAATTTCTTAGGCAGGGCAAACATGATGGTGAACAATAATACATACATCTAGTTGGCTGTGGGGGTAAAAATTAGAGATCTTTTCATGTAGAATAAATGGTAGAGTTTTTTCCTCCAAAGCAATTTTTTCTCTCCTTTTATAAATTAGAATTGGTTTTTCTTTCAATTAACAAGCAAAACATTACCATGGAAATAAAGAAGCTCTAAGACATTCATAGACCTAGTTTTTTATTTGTTTGTTTGTTTGTTTAAACTAAAGAAAACTTGGAATTATTTTGCAGAACATTTACTATTTGCCAGTTTTCATAAAATGGAAGACTATAAAGGTTTCAAAAGTTTCAAAAATACACAGTGGAAATATCTTTGGGAAGAGATGTGATTTAGTAATATATTTGTTGATTGTCACAGATGAATCACTGGTGCTCATATTGACTATTTTCTAAATTTCATTCTCTGATGTTATAATTCAAGCATAACTTAATAAATATTTGATGCTCTTTATATAATAAGAAACAATAACAGTATGGCAAAGCCATTTCAGTCATCAGATCCACTAGATTAGCTTGATAGGCTTGATTATCATCTTTTTGAGATCAATGATTGCTTGAGGAGTTTTAATATATTTGCTTCGATTTTTTTTTTTAAATTCAAGGTTACCCATGGGCTAGGCAAAAAACCAAAGTTAGAATATGGGACTATGTATACTGCCTTAATGTGCTATTTCTCTCTCAGTTGAAAGAAATAGTCCCCTGCATTCCTGAAGATAGCCGCATCACTTGTCCTAATGCTGGGATTTGTAGCACAGATGCTAAAAATTACATAGTCCATAAAGTTATTGTATGGATTTATCTATTATGCCATGTCCTGGAAAATCCACTTTGATATTTTTACCCTTATTTTCAAACATATGGAAAGGAAATTTTACTTTAAATATCAGCATTTAGGGATGCCCTTTTCCATGTCACTTAAGTTGCAATAAAAATTTTTGGAGGCAAAATTTCTTTGAAACAAATTTTGTATCAAGGTTTAACCAAGTGATAAAATTTTTATTACTAGAGTAGTAGACTAGACAAAGACACCCTAGTAACACATTTTTGATTTTTACAAATGCTTATTTCCAGGACCAACAGGTCTAGTTTTCATAGGTTTGATCTAAACTTGAAATTAGAGCCAAGTCAACTTCATTAAAATTCCCAAAGGTATTATAAATTGGGGGGAACAAAAAAATAATAAAATAAATACATGGTAAGGGCAACTTTTGGCTGATATGAAAGTACAGTAGAACTAAGCTTTCTGAAAAATAACCAAGAATCCAACTAATCACACATATAAACCAGTTTATTAGATTGTCAGTGATACTTTGAGACAAATTCAAGTTATTTTATTTCACTTCATATAAACAGAGGAAGGAGGAAAGTTTTAAACTTCCAGCTTTGTTCAGCATGTGTGCAGTTAGCATCCACAAAAGCACCATTGGATATGGAAGAATTAGCACCACAGAATTTTTAGGACCTAACTGTTAACATGCATCACTGAAAAACTTGGAACATGAAAACTGAAATAGTACATGGTATGGTCTATTATAAACAATACAAGGCAATTTATGATTTGTTTTCATACAGTACAATCACCAATGAGAAACTTTTAAAGTACAATACAGGACAAAAAACACTCTGTACCCTGTTAACACTAAAGCCGTTACAGATTTAAAAACATGTTTCTTGTATGAGGCAGTGGGTTGAAATGATCCCTCCTCCTCAATTTTTAAATTCAGAGTTATAGAGTTACATGATCTCTTAAGAAAGTATTTTCAAATGTATGTCTCTCTACCTCAAAGCTGACAAGTGGTTTTTTTTGAGAACTGAAAGGCTTGATGAATTAAAAAAGAAACAAAACCTGACAAAGTCAATAAGTGCTCCAGTGCAGTGGAAGATATTCCACATTAGATCGGTTTGAAAATGATGCCAATGGTGTTGACAATGGTCTTCCCTTCGGTGGAGGAATGCCGAGTACAGAGGCCTCGCACTCACGATGAACTTCGGTTCATTTCTTTTCACCAAATGCCTTTATTCTGACGTATAACATAAGAGACTTAGTCCTTATTCCTCAACTGATTTTGGAGTGTCATAGGGCTGTTCCTTAGGCTGGATTTGACAACAGTGAAAAGAGTTGATATTCTCTCTGGATTTGGGGTAATTTGTGAGCTAAAGAAAAAATATTAATTTAAATTTAGCATAAATGAAATCTTAAATGGAATTTCACTATTTTCACAGTACAAACCCATAATGAATATTGTTGAAAACCTTTCTGTTAGAAAGCATGTAACAAACCCTCAATTTTAAGTTGTGTCTGGGCCAATTTTGGCATATTAGAAGATACTGTATAAGAAATGTGCAGTAAGAATAGATAAGATACAGGCATATTCATATCTCAATGCATTGATGCCAAGGAAAAAATATTTTTACTCACCAAGAGAAGAATATACCTTGAAGCATCTACGCAGACACATGAATCAATCATGTATCTGCCCAACTTCTAATTCTGGAATAGTGATAACAGGGTCATTTAGGAAAAAGTACTCAATTACAGTATGGCAGAAATGTTATGTTGTATATATTTAACAGCAAAACATTTTTTGAAAATAGAAGCAGTACTATTTGGTAATCTTACAATTCACCATTTCTATACTTGTAATACATGCATTTATTTGTTTTCCCAGTTTAAAAAAAATCTCACTAGGACCAACATCTTTCAGAACAACAATCTAACATTAAACAAAACCTTCTAAGGAAAATATTTAGCATCACAGAGATTTGAGAAAAGTCTGTTACTCAGCATCACAAAGTTCTCAATAGATCTACATTTACGATTGTTCATGCCATGACATTAACACACCTTTGGGTTAATAGGTAATTATTTCTTATTTTAAAAAGAAAACAAAGAAACAAACTAAAGAACTGACATGGACTCTCTCTAGTCTTTCCTTTGTAAGAGTAGACCACTGAAAAACTTGATTCCTTTGTGTGCCCTATCATGGTAACTGCATCTACGAAGCAGCATTTACAAGTAATAAAACATTTAAAACTAGTGATATAAAAATGGCCACAACATAGAAAGAATTAAAGGTAAAAAAAATTATATAAAAATGTTTTTTTTTCTTAAGTGAACTTTCCCTAAAAAAAAAGCAAAGCTTGTTTGTTTTGAAATAGTCTTCAGTTGAAGATTCTTGGGTAAAAGTTAGACTCCTTATAAACGTCAGAAAGATATAAGATTTAACCTAAAATATTTAACTTTTTCAAAAAAGTTATCCTTTGCTTTTTCTGATGAATCAAATCTGTTGTGGAAACCCACCACTAACTTTCTGAATAGCAAACAGCTATATATAGCATCACATTCACATCACTGATTTAAATTACATTATCAGTCGTGGCTGACTTGAGCACATAAGAAATGAAACTGATTTCTTAATGCTTTAGGGCTACATTAAAAAAGGTCAACTAAAATGAAATTGAGTTTGACTGGCTGACTTAACAGTTTTGTCTGTCCTTACATTTATTCAACATTTCAACACAAGGTAGTACCAACTGAAAATAAGAGTTGAAAATAAAAACTGTCTAGATATTGTGCAATAAAAATGCCTTCAATATTTACAACATTTTAAATGCAAATGATTGCAGACTCAGACTAACAATTTTGCAATTATCAGATACACTTTTTATTCTTGAATTTTATTTCTGTATTGTTCATTGGTTATATTATGTAACATAATTTTCTGTTAAGTTAAAATAGTTAAATTATTACGATATAAGAAACTTTAGAAAAACAGGTAGAGTAAGTTTATAAAAGGATAAATAATATTTTATGGAATTTTAGACAAATTCTATACAGACAAATAGTTAAAGGTAATAAAGTGCCTTCATTTCCAAGTAATTAAATTTTCACTAAAATATTTTAAGGCTTCATAGGAAACTTAACATGGTCAGAAGTTTGACAGTATAATGGGAGTATGCTAATAATTAGAATAGGTCTTATTTCATTTAATCTTTTAATCCATACTATTTTAAAATAATTGACTGTTAAAGTTTAAAATTATACAATTGAATTATAAATCTGAATTTATTTTGTGAGGAGAGGGGAATAATGATAATTGCCGCAGATGACTCACACATGCCTTATGGACAATCTAGTTCATTTCAAAATATGTATCAGCCAATGCCCCTCAAAAAATTCAACTGAATACTTAATCTCATTTCATTCATTCATATATTCTGTTGTCTCCACATTTAAAGTGATAATGTAGCCTTAAATGAAAAAAGACAGATAAATCTAAGATAAATTTTTCAAATGCAGGCACAATGAATATTTTTATTGCAAAAGCTAATGCATATTGGTATCAACACCTAATGTTAAAGCATTTATATTTATTTTCATCTTGTTTCCACTACCTCAGGGTATATCACGGTAACACACTGGATTCTAATAGAAATTATGTAACAGCCGTAATCATACAGAATTCTATTTCTTCTTGTAATTGCTTTTTGGAGACTATGAAGCGTGTTTTAAGCATAGCTATATCATTAGTTATCGTGTCAGCTCCAGATTTTAAGATAACTTATTACTATATGTATATTAACGATTCAATTGGTTATAATCCACAAAAACTAATTAAGCTGTTTAATATTCTTTTTCAGGAATTTAGTTAATTTTATCAGAAAAATACAAAAGTTAGTTACAGATTAATGGTCATGATGTCTAAAATGCTTCACTAATTTCCAATGGATTTTTTAAATTGTTGTTTAAGAATTTTTGAGGTTAGGATGAAGGAGGAAAGTTAAACCTCATTGAAAGGATGTTTTAAATTAAATATTCAACATAATTAGGAAAATAGGAACTATCAGCAGGGAAAAAGTGCAAGTCTTAAAATTAAGTTTGGTTTTGAATCTAATTTCTCCAGTCAGAGAAATTCGTGGGAATTAAGAAAATTAAAATGGTATAAGCCTTTATAATTGCACATTTCATTACCAAAGTGCTACAAGTTAAGTCTTTTTAAAAATGCACACAAGGCTACTTTACTAAATCGGAGTATATGTAAAATTTATGTTATCTTAATAGGGTAGTGCAATTTCACAAACTCAGCACACATATAAACAGGAAGATGACTTACAACTGTCTAAAAACAGTAAAGTGTGCTTTAAAAAGTAACTGTTGAGAACCTTTGTCAAATCCAAATACAGTGAAAGTATTCCTGTAAATTCTGAAAATATCATGAGTTCTTATTTAAGCAAATTTAGTAATACCTTTCCATGCAATGCAACAGCATAATCATATGTAACATTGGTTTCATAATCCTATTTTTTCTTGCCTACATATTATAGACGTAATAACCAGGTTTTGAAAATGGTACTAAACACTGAACCTTAAGGGCTCATTTCTGGTAATCATAGCAAAAAGTATTTGCTACATTGATTATTAATTTTTATGCTTATGTATCTTTAAGTAGAAATATTTAATGGAAATGATTAGAGATAACACAAAAAAGCCAAAAGGGCATTAGGAACCAAAGCACCAAAATATGAAACAAATAAAATAGTAAACAACTGTGTAGAAATTCTCCCAATTATTTCCTCTGGTAAATCAAGAAAAAAAATTAAAAAGTAAGATCTCTTTACCAAGTAATTCCTATGTTAATATATACTTTAAAAATAAGTAACATACACACAAATTGTTTCAGTGTGAAATTATAGTGTTTTACTAGAAGAAAACAGGAATAGAAGATCAGGATTCTCAATGATGAGTCACTTGTTTTCTGTTATGCAATAGGCTAAACACTGTGGTTAGTTCCTCATTTAATTAGGGTGAAAATGCTAAAAGTGCTAATGCTAAAATTAGGATTAATTCATAGACATGGAACATTACATGACTTTTAAAAAGGACCCCATCCTTTTCCTACAATTTGAGAATTTTGAGCATAAGAATTACTATAAAAGCATATGAAAGAGATGCCCAATTCTGTAAATTCTTTATCTTCCGAGGATGTAGATTGGGATAAAATTGGTATATTCTCTGAGAGAATTACCAATTTTTAAAATGAAGTAAATCACACTTCTCCAAATCTAACTTACTGATAGGTTAAGAGGATATCCTAGTTGCATCCTATGTAACTAATGCATCCCAACAATCCTCCTATTAGTTTCTCAGTATGAGAATATAATTCCTTACGGCTAAGTCTTGGATAGGGAAGTATCTGAACATACTAGAGAAGTAGTTCAAATAAAAACACTGAAATGAGGAAGAAAAGCTTCAGATATGTGAATATGCCACGTGTGATATTGTAAATATATTTAGCTCATATAATACCCAAATAAGAATCCACAATTTTTCTCTTGCAGAGATTTTTCTTAACTTTGTAAAGGCAAGGCAACTGTATTTCCCCAATTTTATCTTTCCTGGTATCAGTCCTACACAAATACTGAACATATCTAGAATTGTTCCTATTGCATAAATTAATCTTGTTTTCTAGTATTCATTTCTTTTGTATTTCATTTCCCAAATACTCCACAATTAGTTGTAATGCTTATTTTCATTGTATCCATAGGAGGAAAACAAAGTTGATAAATCGCTTGTACAGTAATGGAGGAATAAAGGACTTTAAAATGTTGTCCTAATTGATTCCTCCTCTGATTAGATGGGAATCTATAAAGAATTAGATAATATTTAAGTATTTGTTATGCAAAAAGGATAGTTAAACTAAAAGGTTTGCTGTTAGGAACTCTTGAGCAACTGTGATTATGAAAATTTTCTTTAAATATCCATTACTACTTCTTTTGCAACAAGACCATGTGAAGTCTTTAATTCTAAAAAAAAAAAAGCTTGCCTAATTATGCCAGCATAATGACTGTTATAATCCTTTGTATTATCAGCAAAATTTATAGTGAGGTGTTTGTTCCTACTCCCCTTAGTTTACACGAATGTGTTCCCTAAAGAGTTAAGTCTTACCAATTAAATATCATTCATAGCCTCATTTCCCATCTCAGAGGAAAATGAAATAATTTCTTGCAAAAATTATGATTTTAAATCACATTGATGGGAAAAATGGTCAACATTAAGCTTGAATCTCTGAATTGCTGTTCATGTTAATAAAAACAGCACTATTAATTATATTTTGACTGAGAGGAAACAAAAACATTAGTGATTTTGAAACTAGGAAGAAAAAAATCTATTTTTTTTGCTAGCCAAACCATAAATACTGGAAAGATGATTTATTATCAGCTTTACTTTCTGTTAAGGTGGGACTTTACAAAATCTTTCAAGCAGAGTATACTCATTGGGAAATCAGGCTTTACCCTTTTAACATTAAATTGATATCATTATTCAATCTCAAATGGGAGCAAGGGCCATATTCTCATCCACATGGCAACTAACATTATTGGCAGTTAATTAAAATTAATTATTACAAGTAAAATGATGAACTGCTTAAAGAATTCATGCAGACTGCTTGAAAGCAGTTAATCACCTTTGTAGTTGAAAATATATCCTTGAGTCTTAGTGTGATAACACTATAAATAACATTCTCTTGGTAATTCAAATGTAACTGTCCTTTCATGAGAAAAATGACTTATGCCAAACTCTACACTAAAGTAGGTCATGTTAAAGGAAAGTTCCATTTTAGTATTTTTTGGAATCAACAGAATGAAATACGAATTCAGTAAAGTAATTTAGGAACCACAGTGGGAAAGTAAATATGAGCTGGAAAAAGTAGACATATTTAGCAGTAGGCAGAATGGCATAGAAATAAAAAAAAAAGTGGATGGGAGGTATTTAGAGAATGAGAATAACCTGAAACTTTATTAATATTCTCAATAATCTGGCTAAATGTCCCATTTTGTTTCACTGACTTTTTCTACAAAGCTGATATAAGCACAGATAATAGTACTGTATCACTATTGTTTCCTTTGTAGGAACACTGAAAATGACACAGTAATGTTCCATAAAGTTGGAAAGTGCCAGCTGTGTATGCTGTTTGTATATGAGTTGGTTTTTTAGTATTTCGTGTTTCTGCAGCTGCATTTTAATTCTCAAACATAGAGATTGTAAGGATGCGGAAAGACTAATCCTTCACTTAGTTTTGTCAAAATTCAGATTCTGTTCTGGTTAAGAATAGAAATCCCTTAAAAGAGATAAAAACAGTAAAAATTCACCCGATAGATCTATTGGTACACAACTTACTAACTCCTTAAAATTATTGCTGCTCCCTAGAATCTCAATAAATCCTTGCTGAATATGATGAAACTTAGGTAAGTTCAACTAGGACTTTCATGAAAACAAATATGTAATCTTGATGCTGCTTTTGTCGTATCTGTTTCTCTCCTTACCTGAATTATTGTTCATATAGACTCTGAGTCAAAGCAGAATTATAATGAGAAGGAAAGAGTAACAGTTCTATAGTCATTGCAACTGCTGAAGTACAATTTCCCAGTTATCTATTTTTAGTAGACTATTTGAGTCTTCCAAAAGAATACCTGTTGCCCTTGCACCTCTGGCCTGTACCCCAGTTTTGTATACATAAATACAGTTTTTAAAAAAGTATCAGGAACTGTCTGATTAACTCAACGACATGGATGATGTGAAACTGTAAGAAGCTAACTACCAAAAATAACACCTTTATAAGAAATTCTAGAATAAATAAAATGATAGAAATCAGATCAGTGGTTTTTTGGAAGTCAGAATGGGGATAGGAGTGTGTTTACTGAGAAGGGGTACATGAAAACTTGTGGAGTGGGATGTTTTATGTCTTGATATTTGTCAAAACATTGTATGGTATATAAGACTTGAACCTTAACACAAAATGTTAAAAAAAATCACTAATATTGGAAGCCTGAAAAAAAATCACTAAACACAAAATTCTTATATTCTGATACATCAGACATCAGGTAACATTTTTTCTTTTTTTCACTTCAAAAGTTCTTCTTTTTGGGCCCTCTCTGGTGGCACAATGGGTTAAAGCGCAGCACTATGAAGCTATCAGTAGCCACTGTAGCACAAGTTCAACCCCCAGCCAGCGAGGTGGCCCACAAGGTGTGGCAGACCTCTCCTGCCCCGCCTGCTGCTCCCCTCAGCAGTGTGTTTCGGTGATCTGCCTGTTCTGTTTCTCACTGTTTCTGGTGGATCCTCTCACCCCCCCACACTCTGGCCTGTGCCCCACTTCTTGTGTACATAAATAAATCCTTAAAAACACACACACACACACACAAATCTTCTTCCTTAATATTATCCCATAGAGAACAACATATCTTAGAATGGGGTTCAGGGCTAGTATTCTATAGGAGACCTCAATTTTACATCAGAGCACTGAACCAAAAATAGGTTTTTATTTAATGGAGAAAGATGTAGACACTCTTTTAAAATGGGCCATGCTAACTGCATCATTTCTAAGAAAGGAGATAAAATATTTTAAAATTTAAAAAGAAGTACCCAATTTTTTTTATATTTAAAAAGTAACAGAAAATATTTCCAAATCAGATTTATCATTGTGAAAACACTCATTTCCAAAGCCAAATTAAAAGCTTTGGCTTAAATGCAACTTAAAAGATGATCATGGAAATATGATCTTTACTAATTTTTTGGTTTTACAAAGATGAGTGAACACAGGTGAAGAAGTAGTACACCCACTAGTATTGAAAAGAGACAGATGAACTTCAAGTACTTAGGTGGGAAGAAGAAAAGCTTTTACCTATGTTGCTAACCATTTTGAAAGTTAGTGGTTGGGTCCCAATATGTAATGATTACCTCACCACATCAAATCTTAGGGGGCCATACATTTATCAGCTTTAAAGAGGTTATGTTCAGGGAAAAAAGTCTCCAATAAGTTCTCAAAAGAAATCTCCAGTTATCTTAACAGGAATAATTTTATTATACCACCTGAGAATTCTCAAAATAAGTAAGTTAAAAAAAAAGTAAAACAAATAAATTATGAAAAAATTCTATTTATTCTGCAAAGACAATCATCCTGAGTAGAATGTACCTACCAGTGATGCCAACTACACATGGACAAAAAGAAAATTGTAGCTGAAAGCCAAAGTTATTATTTTTTTTTTGTAATTCCAATTCAAACCCACCAAAAATCTTAGGCTGTCCCAAACTCAACATCAAACAAAGTATTTGAAGTATGTAAATTTACTATCTCATCAACCTGAGATTAGAGAAAAAAACAATGAAAACAGCAATTTCCTTAGCATAATGCCCAGTCTATTGGAAGAATCCAAACATCATTTTTTGAATAAGTGAATGAATGTGCTCACTTCCCTTAAATTGCCACTTCTGAGCTCATACTGTGGTTTCAAACATTCAATGTGATTGAAAAGGCAAAGCACAGGCAAAGTTAATCAGTAAGAGAAAAAAAGCAATGAAACCCCGAAGGCATGCATCCTTGCGTTCGCTGCTTATTGCTATTGTTGATATAAAAGTTGTGTAATATAAATTAACATAGTTGTAAAACAATAATGAATTGACACAAAATAATCTTAAGGTTTAAGTATACAATTTTTCCTTAAAAATTCAATTTGTGACACTAGAATTTTGCTTCACTAGAGGGGGTAAAACTAAAGAAATGCATAGAGTGAAAAGTTATGTGATGTTTCACATAAACACTTCTGAGACAGTGAGTGGTTCATAAATAAAGAAACCAAAATACCAAGTATTAAAATATAGGGAAAAATGACTCAAGATTACATATATCAGATTATATTACATGAGGGCCTGAATTATAATGGCCCCTTGACCACACTGGAAAAAAGGCTAAAGGACATAGCAACTATCCAAAAGCTACTTATGCAGTTGCAATGACGCACAAGCATAATCCTGTAATAATATTTTCAAGTGTGATACAAAAGGTGAGAAAACTCAAACAAATATTCTGAATGAATCACATATACTATTGCCTACTGATTGTGAAGTAAACTGGTTAAGTAGATAACTGAGGTGTGGAGGGGTCACTTAACAAGTCTTGGTTCAAGCTCTGAAACGACAATGATTTTGGAAAAGTCACACGACGTGTCTAATATTTTTTTGATCTATTATCAAGTGAGGATGTTACATCACTGAAGACTACAGACAAAACCCAAAAAATCAAATCAGATTTAGAAATGACAATTTCTTGTTGTCAAGTCACTTTGGATACCTACACCAGTGCAAGAGAATATGTGAACGTAATTCCTCTAGTGCGGGGGGTAAGTGGTCTCCAAATAATGCAAACTGCTTAGTGAATATCTTTCAAAAACAAAACAAAGTAGTTCTGATTTCCTCCAGCAAGTAAAACTATGCCCTGCTATTTTTCCAGTCTGTGGTTAGCTTATTCATTTTCTTAATATCTTTTGATGAGCAGGAAATTTTAATTTTGATGAAATCTTACTGCCTTTTTTTCTTTTATAGTTAGTGCTTTTTATTTGCCCAAGAAATCTCACCTACACATTTGTGGGCTTTTATATTTCATTGAAAACAACTTCAAGTGACAACCAGTCCATTTCCTTGCCAATGTTAGGAATTCCTGTTGTAAAAGAAGCCTCTTCCAATTTTGCATAATTTTGTCAACTTTCTGGGGATACATCCAAATTTAAATTGGTTGGGGACAATTAATGTTATTGATATGAAATGCTTATAACAGAATTTTCTTTAAGAGAATTCTGATTGACTGTAGGAATCTTACTGTTTTTTATTGATAAATTCCCTGTATCTGAGATGACTCCATATAAAGTGAATCTTAATTATAAACAATGCAATTCTTACAATAATTCTATGAAGTTTGTCCCGAATCACACAATATGTGGCAGAACTTGTACTTGAACCCAAGACTGGCTGATCCCATTGTATCAGGCCACTGACACTGTCTGATAACTGTGCACATCTAAGCACTGAAAAAATACACTGAAAAATTTCAAGTTTTAACCCACCATCCTGCCCATGCTACTGAAATTGAGTATTTCTATTATGTGTTTTGTTTCCTGCTTCAATCAATACAATACAGTGAACAAGATTAAATTTTGTGTGTATGTGAGTGAAAATAATGAAGGCTCTAGACTTTTCATTGTCAACTGTTGTCATATAGTGGTATCTGTTACCACGTGGTATAAATGAAGGTACGATAAAAATTTGGAACATCTTTTTCAGGTTTTTGAAAAAGACTGCCACCAAATGATGTGGTTCTTCATTTCGTGTTCAGAGTATTAGGAAACTTCAATGGTTGATTTTTAATTATTAACTGAACTAAGTGTGCAAATGAAGTGGTTTTATCTCTTAAATTTGCTAAATAACATTTTTGAAGGTTACTCTGCAATGCAGGTGCCACTAAAAGACCAGTAACAGAACAGATGTGTATTTTAGTCACGAAGATCAAGTTCTGGAAATTCAGACAGTGAGACTATGGAATAGGGAAGGTCAAAGACTCAAGTGTTAGAGGTAGAGGCTGAACCCAAGTAAGTGATCTAGGAACAGACATGAGCACCAATATAATGACTTGATATACCTTCTGCCAAAACCAGTAACATATGTGTGTAAATTGAGCCTAAAGACTGACAAAGACAGAAAAATACCTAAAATGCATCTCAAAAAATTAATTTTAGCTACTAAATACATGTATCTAATTTTACCAAATTTTGATTTCAAATTTATCTTTAAGGTTTTACATTGTTATTATAAAAGCACTGGGCTCTTTATACACTGTAGTATTTTATTCAGTAGTCAAATTACAACAAATCATTTAACCTGTCTAGCCTGTTTTCTTCATCTGTTAAGTGAGGTTAGTAATACTGAACTAATTAAAATTGGTATTTTCACTGAGATGAAATGAGATACAATGTGTGAAAGAACTCTGAAAAATAGTTCAAAGTAAATGTCAAGTATTATATATAACTTTAAACTCCTTTTTTAATATTTAATTATAAAATATCCCAGAATTAGTAGCCAGTTAGGAAAAAAAACTTTCAAGACAAGTGAATATATATTTTTTTAGCCAGTAACACAATGAATATATTATAGGCTCTTTATTGCAAACTATCTGTAGTGAAAATTATTACAACTCCCGATTTACTAACACTCAGATTGGGACCTAGCTTATTTCATCGGCTAAGACATTCATAGCAGAGAACACTGATTTTTAAAATCCAGACTTAAATCCATGAAAGGAGTTTGAGAATATATTGTATATAGAATGAAAATAAAATAAAAGTGAGCATGAGGCCCTCTGCAACCTAGGGTTAAGGAAGTTATCACCACTTGAACATAAAAGGCATAGATGAAATGTAATTATTTTCATTCCAGGACTTCAAAAGAGATTTGTAATGGGGAAGACAGAATAATTATTTAAATTGTTGCAGTTTTCTAAATTTTATCTATGAAATATATTTTCAGCACTCTAACAGAATACACATAATTAATCACATTTAAGTGATATTGTTAAACAGTAGTCTAACATACTGTGATAGCTTCAAGCACACATTTCACTCACATGTAGCACATTAGTTCACATGTGGCAGATAATCAGATAAACATTTGAATGAGTAAAATGCCAATTTGATTAAGTCCTCAAAGCTGCTCTGAATCAAAAAACTTGGCCGTGACACATTTTAAGTGAATGCCAGTAGAGTATTTTTCTTTTATAAAGGATGTATTCCTAGTCTTTAGCATAGGCCAGAGAGCAGCTACTCAACATCCATTCAGTGAACAGGGAAGAATATTTTTGAAGTCAAATTCATGATGGGTAAGGAAAAAAATATCTTTGAAATAAAAATGACACAGTATTTCACATTAGGTTTTAAAAAGATTACTTTCACTACCATGTGTCATCATTTTGATTTGTCTGTCAAGTGATCCTGAAGCAACAAGATAGATCTTAAAGGCAAAATCAGAATAGTAACAGTAGTGATGAAGTGAAGAGAGACTATTTAAGAAATCAGCAGTATTAGGTGTAAAGGGGAATACAAAAGGGAAGAAACAGTCTCTGGCTTTAGACTTAAATTCAAGTTAAGGAGACAGAATTTTTATATGGGAAAATAAGTTTAAGAATTTGAATATCTTTAGTCAAGTTTTAGGCTTTATCTAAGGAAAATCTTTTTGAACTGAAAGAACTGTCTATTTACGCTTTTGTACAGGGCCAAAAACTTAAGTCTTACCAAGATTTCTATTTCTAAAAGAGGTTATATTCTAAAAAACAGGGGAGGAGGGTGTTTGAAAAGTCATTTGAGACTTAGAGGATCAACTTAGAAGAAGCATAAGGCAAACTACCTTTGTACTTGATTTAGGCTGGGAAGACTCAGGATATTTTGGAATTATGGGAGTGGGGGTTATGTCAAATAATTTGCAACCAACTGATTTTATGTCACATAGTTTGAATTTGAGCTCAGGAAGTGGGGGAGAAACTAGCATTCCCAGTGATCATTGTTCAAAAGGCTAGACAATATAGCACAACATCTTAAATGCTTGCCTCTCTGTATTTCGCCTCTCTGTATTCCAAAGTGAGCTCTAGACATTACTTGTTAATAGCATTATAAAAACAAAACTTCTTCAGCCTTTAGTGCTGTGACTAAATAGTACTAAAACTTAAGCAACTCCAACTAGACAGATGCAGAAAAAAAGGTGGTAATTCTAGCATTATGAAAAAGAATACCCTCCAAACCATTGGTAATAATAGGAGGAGCAAGACAAAAATGCCAAATTTCTGAACCCTGTCCTATACCAGCCAAATCAGAATCTCAGGGGTTGGTTGAAGCTGGATTTTAAAATATACTATATACATTAATGCTCGAGAATTACTGGGCTAAATAATAAAGGAGAAACTGCTGTCATTTTAATCGAGGTCAGAACAGATTAGATATAGAGTATTTAATGGTGAAGGGTATCCTTGATGATATCATCATGGCCATGCTTTTTTGAGTTCCTTAGAGAAAACTAGTATAAAGGGGTCTACTGGATTAAAACAATCTCTTAAAGACTGGAAGAGACACATATCTAGATGAGTCAAATGGTAGCCTGAGCTGTTAAGAGTCAACTCTCTTGCTAAGCTGAGATTTTTAGAGTTGCAATGAAAACTGTTAAAACGTTAAAGCTGGTATGAAAAAACACAAATACAGTCATCCCTGGTGGTGTATTGGATTAGGGCACAATACTGCAAGCTAGCCTCAGCCGTGACCCTGGAGCAGACTTCTCCTGTCTTGCCCACTGCTGCCCACTGCTGCCCTCAGCAGTGTACTTCGTCGATGCCTGTTCTGCTCCCCACTCTGTCTCTGGTGAAGACTATCACTGCCCCTGCAACTGTGGTCTGTACTCCAGTTCTGTATGCATAAAATTTTTTTTCAAAAAGATTTTATTTATTTGTGCATACAGAACTGGGGTACAGGCCAGAGGCTCAGGGGCGGTGAGAGGCTTCACCAGAGACAGAGTGGGGAACAGAACAGGCAGATCGACAAAGTACACTGCTGAGGGCAGCAGTGGGCGGGTCAGGAGAGGTCTGCCTACCATGTGGTCACCTCCAGGGCTGGCGGGAATGGAACTCATGCAGAAGCTTTAGATTCTCAATGCTGTGCTTTAACCCGCTGCACCACCAGGGAGGGCCTGCATAAATAAATTTTTGTAAAAAAATAAAATAAAGGCAACTAATCGGCACAAAAGCCATTCTTTCCATCCTTCTAGATACTGACTTCAAATCCTCAACAAAGCACTTTAGGGCAGTCAATCATGGAAACAAATTAGATGAAATCAATTTATCATTACTTCTCCAGGGGCATGGAACTTGGGTTCTTTAAAATCATACACATGCACACACGAATACCGTCTTTATAATTTCACACACACGTAGTATTATTTAGAGGGAAAATTTTTACGTAACTTATGGACTTTGGTGTAATATATTTCAACTTACTCAGATCTCTCTTGTAAAGGGATTATTGGCCACTTTTAAGTTTAGAAATGGTAAAGTATGGTTAAGAAATCACAGATGAATGGAAGCAGTGTTGAGAAAAAGTGGACTTGGTAGGTAAGAACTGAGTTTCATATTATTGAATAGATCCTAGGATTTAGATATACTGCCACAGATACTTTACGAGGCATAGGAACTATCCAGGAGATAACCACACATATTTGCAGCAATAATCAAGTTAACTGGAGGTTTGTTCTCTCATACAGTACATGTAAGGTAAAAGTAGCAAACTATGTTTTTTCTTCCCATTTACAATTATACTATATTGCTATGCAAAATTTCCCCCCCTCTTAACAGTTAAAATAGTAATGCAGAGAAATGTGGAATGAAAATTGTATTTCATTGCTGATCAACTTTTAAATATAATAATTTGATTTTTCAACTTAACCTAGAGCCACATAGACTTTTCCAAATAATTCAAAGTATGTAATGTTAAAAAGCAATATAAATACTAAATTTATGCCTCCATGAATAAAAGATTGAACGTGAAAATTTTGTGGAAATTATAAAAGGTGGATTTAATTTGCAGATTTCATGAAACTATCTTAAGGAATCAATTACTCATGAAAAAGCTCATGAACATCTGAAAACTAATTCTTACACTGTTTTCAAATAAAAGAAGAAAATATTTTTCTAAGTATACTTTCAGAATACTAGAAAAATTACAATCTTATTTCATTATCCTACCTGATTTAACAAAAGATCTCAACACAAAAGTTCCAAGTATGTCTTTAAATTGGAAAGAATTGAGGGAATAATCCAATTTTTCCCAATTTATTAATTCCCTTTATGCATCTTACATTAAGTTCATGTCTAGTTTTTGTCTTAAATTGTCTTAAATAAGTCCAGTAATATGGGAATAACAATACTAATCCTTGGTTGTCCTCATGTTGAGCTGAAATCTACTAAAAATCTACTCTTCTGTTTAGTCAATTCAAGGTATAATTCTAATACTTAAGTCACACTGCCTATAATAATTCTTTTCAGTTTATGGCTATCTCCGAGTCAGTAATTATTTTTCATAAATACGAATTCACTGTTTTTGAGCATCAGTCATTGAAAGGTAGGTAGTAACTGGAAAGAGAAATTAATGAACTTGCAGAACTCCCAAATTTTTACAATTTAATTTGTATTTCTGATGGAACAACAGCTACTAGGAAGTTATGTATGGTTGTATTTATTAATCATACAGACATATATAAAATGTTTTTATTAATTTTGGTAATTATATTATCTGTATTACAGAATCCCCACAGGCTGCCAAACATGAATTATTTAAGAATATAAATATTCATATATGCTCTATCAACAGGTCCAATTGTTAATTTAGAAAAAGTACCAGAAAGACACAGTACCAGAAAGATATTTTGTTCTTTGATTCTACATATCCTACATAGGGCAAAAGATGATAAATTATATACTTTTAAGTTAGTATATTTCTTGTCACTTACCTATCATAAAGAAAAATCAGCATTTTAAGCTACAGACTTTATTTTCTATATACAGTTTAATTTAGTAATAGTGAAACATTTGAGTTACATGTCACAAAAAGTAAAAGCCCAGAGGTTAAACTAATTCCAGGGTTACTTCAAGTAATAATATGAACTATTCACTAATAATATTAACTATTAATTCTTGAACATATCAACTATTCACTTTCCTTGATTAAGATTTATACACTAGTTATTTAATAAAAACTTAAGAACTTAGCTTTTCCTGTAATGCTTCATAACTGTTAATTGCTATCAGAATTAGGTTGAGAGCTGTCAAAAAATTGGAGATCAGGAAAGTTGTTAAATGTAATGAAGGATAAAAGAGAAAAAATGTTTTTACCTAAGCTCTAGAAAATATTTAAAAATGTTAAGATTTATTAACATCTCATGGCAGAACGAATAGCATTATCTTCTACCAAGATGCTACAGTAGTTCGACAGTTTCTTCCCTTCACTATTTTTTTTTTTGTAGTTAAAGTAAGATCACATCAGTCTATACTGTGGTTCTCAAAGTATGGTCCCCAGATCCCAGCACATTTTCACCAAGAAATATGACAGAAATGCAAATTTTTGGTCCTTTCTTCAACACTCTACCCACTCTTGAAAAACTGGAGGTGGGGGCTTCCAGTTTGTGGTTTAAAAAAACACTTGTTGATGATTCTTTTTTTTTTTTCGATGATTCTTAATCACAAAGTTTGAAAACCACTGGCATAGAGTAATGGAGAAAATGTGTATCACAAATAGGGCAGTCACCTCAGTTTACCTACTGGAGTGATGGAAAAGAAGAGGGGGCAATTTGGTAATTAAATATGAAAATGGACCACTGTAGGAAGCGTAAGGTGATAGAAAATGTCCCGCAAAATCAACAATGCTTGGATATAGATCAGTTATTTCCAAACCAATTAAACTAATTGTGTTACATCATGAAAAATGAAATTGTAGATCCACAGCAAATAGTAATCTGTTCTTTTTCTGCCCTTAAGGGTAGAATTGGGATAATCCATCTCAATCATTGAACCCTTTTAAAAGATGATATTTGAAGTAGTTGACAGGGATTAGAGGCACATCTATGAATTTAATTATTACCATCATAGTTGAGCCAACTGGATGAACCTTCACATAAATGTTTCCTGGTGGGACTACTCCATATAAAATAGTATATACTTGAGGTATGTAATGCCCTAGTACAGGGTAAGTATTCAGTTAATAATAGCTTTTAATACTAACACAGCTTGATTGGCTCTTTTTACTACCATCTTCTCTTTAAAAATGGTCATTTTATTAAAGCATAAATTCATTTCTGAAATTACCTGTAAATCATGACAATTATAACTTCTAAAGATCCATTTTGTAATGAAAAGTAGGAGTAACTTATCTTTCAGCTCACATCATCCCAAATGAAATGTTTTCTATTCATAACTTTGGTAAGAATGTTGTGATTATTTGAGGGAAGCAGTTGACCTTAGAATCTTCAGATCTAGCTCACAGAACAACTTCTAAATTTTCAAAGAGCAGCATTAGCCTTCACTGTGTTTAAACTGTCACTTGAACAAATAAACAGGACAGAGTAGGGCCAAGGTGGTAGTGAGACAAATGTCCTTATCTACTTCCATCAGAGAAGCAGAAAAAGGGAAAATTAAGAGGAATGAAATTTTAGAATTGTTTTTACACCTGACTATAGTCAGCTATATTATTTTCTGAGTATTTACTAAACAGTAGTAGATAAAATTCCATAATAATTAACTAAACTGAACTGTCAAAATATTATGTCCTATTGAAATTCTAGACTCACTGGTATGAATCATACTGCTAGGCTGAAGAAACTAGAAATAAAACAGCAGTTTCTGAAGCAAATGATAAGGAATGCCTTGAATTTAGATGTCTTATGCATATTTTTAGACCTAAATTATTATCTTTTCATTGTGTTGTATTTTACTGGGTAGTTTCAGCACTTAGGTATAATCTTTTGGTAAAGCTGCTTGGAAAGTTTAAAATAGGAAGCAGGAGAAACTTTCTATTTAAAATGGCAAGGGCAAAGTATCACCAAACTAATTCTTTTATATCACTTTTATAGTTCAAATACCAAAGAAGTGATCGAGAACTTAAAATGCTACTTGCTATTTTGAGGAGAGTAAAAAATTTCCTCAACAGCCAACTGAATTTGTTAAAGAGATCAACCATATTGCCACTGTGAACCACTAAGGCAAAGACTGTTTTATTATATTGAATATTCTGCAATGGAGTTTTATTGTACAGATATTTTTTGCAGTCAATATTTTGTATTTGTATTTTAACATGTGCATATGCACTTCAAAATACACTGTCTTTAATAAATAGGCTCCAAAAAGCAGCCTAGGGAGAAAGTTGTGACTTTCTTAATCCTTTCCATTAGCAGTAGTGGCCTCAATAAAAGTCTCCAGAACAAAAATCTTGAGTGCTGCCTCCATGGCCCTCTAATCACCAATCATTGGAATTCCTCAAGACTAAAACAAACATTATAATTTTTTATCTCTGCATACCACAGTTCAGCTTCAATTCTAATTTCCTTTGTTAACTGTCATTATTTGAAATGCAGGATATTTCAACAGGAGCAAGGAAATCGGGTCAAACTACTTCTCAGGAACCACTGCAATGAGAGTTGCAGTGGTATTATTTAAGAATGTAACTTTAGTGTTCTTTCAGGAACAATTTTATTTCAGGGAGTTAATTTTAAAATTATTTTACAACGCAGAACTTAAGAAATGACTACAAGATGTTTAGAAATTGGTGCTACTTCCCCAAAATGAGGCCTATATTGTTCAAAAATTTTTTTCTTAAAAATTAAAGCATAGGAGAGTTATGTAGTTGGTATGCATCAATTTGGTCTTCAAAAGGACTAGGAGTGAAATTTCATCTCAGATGACTACAGGTACATAGAAGCTATAAAACTGACACTTCTGCATGTTCTTTTGGGCGTCACCCAGGTTGCTACATATAGCTATTTTTATCAATCTCTTAGGCCATCCAATTCTGGTATTCTCCAACTATTTTCTTTCACACTCCTTTGATATGGAAATTTGAAGTAAGTGGGAATCTTCTCTTTTATCATAATTTCGTTCATTTTTCATGTAAGGCAGGCATCCAACAGAAGTTAAATGATTTGCTCAGGGTCAGGTTTTACATCGGCAGACTCAGATCTTATTTTTTTTCTCAAATGCTCTTTTAAAGCTTAAATAAATACGGATTTAGTTTTGAAAATGACAATTTTCTCATTTGCATCAAATTGATTTCAGGAAACTGTCACTATATTTCTCTTTTCTTTTATATCTGCTACATCTACACATCCTCATCAATTCTACAACAAATAATAAATAAAATCCTAAAGGGTATTACCCACAGAACCATTTTCTCTAAGAAAATAAAAGTAAATAGCTGAACATAAGAATCTCAGACGTGATAGTTTTTAATCACATAAAATAAAGCAGATATATCATTATTTTCATAAAGAGAAAAACCAAGAAAAGCTTACACTCTTAACCCCAATCTTATACTTTGAACAACTCCAAGTTTTAAATATTATGGAATTATCATTCCTTTTCTTTCTCCCTATTATTTTGTGGGAATAAGGAAAACTTTGAATAGAAATACTAAGTACAAGAGTAAAATGAGAAGACAGACAACTCCTATTTAATCTTAGAAATAAATGAGTAACATTAAAAAGAAACTAAATTCCACTTTCTTCATATTTATATCACAAACTATCTTCACCGTAATAGCACGAATTCATTGTTAATTTTTATTTACTCTTGGATGCCACTCGCCTCAACAAGAATTCTCAAGTTCCACAAGGGATATTTGAAAGAAGGCATAGAAAATATAATTTACTAGAAAGAAACAAATGAAACTCACTGATGAAAAATGGGAAATTAATTTTATTTTAGCCTAAAATTAAGCAAAAATCATTTCCTAAGGTTGAATTTATCTTCTTTTTGACCTTTCTTCCTTAAGTAAGAAACAATATTGTAAACCATCCTAAGAGTGAACAGAAAATACCTGGAAATCTTTACCAATGTTATAAATGCTACAAAGGATAATGAGTTATTCATCATTACAAAAAACCAATTGCCTTATAAATACATTTTTATGAGGATACTATCTTCCAACAATACCTCTCTTAATTATGGAGATGTTAAAGTTCAAAACAATGTTTTACTCTGTTGAGACTTTTAACATTTTTGAAAAACTTAAATAATTCATTAAAAAAATTCTCAACCCACATATCCTTTAAGATATTTTTACTTTGGTTGTCCTTCAGAGTTCAAGTATGGGGCATTCATTTTTCAGTTAATGGCATATTTTTTAGTGTTTATTAGAAAAGTGATCTTAAATGTACTCTTGATGTGCATGAAAAGAGGATTATGATTTTAAGCAGCTCTGTTTACATTTTCAGTAATAGTTAAGTATGCTAATTTCATTACATTTGCTATTATATTTGCTTTTTTATATTCTTTCAGGAGATAATGGAGATATTTCAGTTGTAGTTGTAACCTTGTATCTCAAAGTTTTTAACTGAGACCTAAATCATCATAGTACCTTTTGGTCTCAAGGATATCTTACAGATTCTGGATCCTTCCATGGGGCATCATGCTTTAAACAAGACTAATGTTAGAGTGTTATCTTCTATCTAGTCTTTTAAGTTTCTAAATGAATTATTGATAAATAACATTAGACTTTTTTCATCATAAAGATAAAAGCTCATGTCAATAAGTCAGAAGATTTCAATAGTCATTACCTTTTACTATTGTCCCAGTATTCATATGCGCTTATAATTGCAAGGTATTTGGATAAAAATAACAGGTGTATAATTAGTAAAAACTGAGTAAAAGAGATAATTTGTAGATACGGGTTTTTTAGAGTACATAATTAATCTAAAATAACATTTGGTTAAATAACATACTGTTACTCCTGAATTTTATTATGTCAGGACAAAGAACACTTTTCTTGAGGGGAGCAAAGCGGACAGTTAGAAGAAGGCAAGATGGTTAAGATAAGGAAAGGAACTATTTCAATATTTGAAAATTAATATGTATACATTTTAATTTTAACCAATGGGGTTCATTCAAAATTCCCTTGATAGTCCACTGGTATAAGAATATAGTTTAAATTAAATTCTATGTTAACTAGATCAAGTATAATATCTAAGTAAAAAGGAAATTAACAGAAATGACAGACAAAAAACTGATACTATTAGGTATGAGATCCTGCGTATGTTTTCATTTTGCATGTTTGAAAAGAATTTATGTGTGTACATGCAGAATAACTCTAGGACATACAAGAAACTGGAAACTGATACTTTGCACTGTCTACTCAACAGTAGCTTTTAAATTTTGTACTGCATGTTTTCCCTATTCAACAACATTAAGAACCCACTATGCCAATAAACTTAAATTATTTAAAAATTCATGTCAAATTAACAAGAGTATTTTTACTAAACAAGAAAATATACTAACAATATACTAACACTTTCCCCCCTAAAATCAACCTAGATAAGTCTTGCATTTATGACAGAGTAACTGTAATCTAGGTATCTGACATTAAATTGGGAAAAATATACTTTCCCTGTACCTCACTGCTATAGCGGTGTGGACCATGGATTGTCTCAACAGCATGCTAAAGTCTTTGTACTTTTCCTATGATGGGTCAGTCATTAGCCACCTTTACTTTCTGAAATTCAATAAATCTTTAGGGAAACTTCAGGAAGATTTCAAGAATCCCATGTGACAATGATAAATATTACATTTGCGTTATTTTGTTGGATAGGATCCATTTTAACCTCTCTTTGTGGTATACTTCAGCTTTTATCTTGCCGAAGATGGTTGGTGTTTGGTAAAGACAGATTTCAAACTAAAGCCCTTTCATAAATCTTGGAATAGGAGTTTGTAAAGAGTTTCAATGAAAGTCACTTGGAAATGAGCAGCAAAAAAAATCTCACACTCAGAAAAAATTATTTTCAGGAAATTGCTTAAAATTCAAATTATGTCCTTTTCACTTATTAAAAATAAACCCAAAACAAAAGCTAAAGGAATGATAATACATACATCAGTTTTCAAAGATAGCTGCTTATTAAAAAATAAATGTCTGAGGGTGTATTTCAATTTCTCCTCTTCAAATTGTGCAGCTTAGATAAATGTTTATTTTACTGAAAATATTTTCAAAATTACAATATAAATACATGATTATATTAAGATAGGATGACTACATATAATGTATCTTATCCATAGATATAAAATGAATGCAGTAAATATAGCATACTATTAATGAATTATTAGTACACAGTGTTTCTTAGTAAAGAACATACAACCTACTATTAAGCAACGATTACTAGTTTTCAAATGTACATCTTAGGAAATTTTAGGATGGAAGGATATACTAACTCCCCTCCCCCTGTACCATTTTTGGTTGGTGAAACCCAGCTTTTCTGCAAATTTGAAATATCATATTGATTTCAGCAACTGTTCTTATGTTCTTTGCATTTTTTAATCTGAAATGCAAATTTTTTTTCATTATTCTAGCTTTTTCTTAACGATGTCATATCAATGAACCATACATTTAATTCTAATACAGTATCATGTACTGTCTTTTCATTTGCTAAACAAACATCAACAATTTGAAACACAATCATTAAAAAACTTTTGGCTGCAAAAATTCCCAAAATTAACTTTCAGGGCAATATGGCAATTTCAACTAGATCTAGTCTCAGTTGTAATACTAACCTGGGCTAGATTAAGGTAAACTGATTCTAGTCCTTAAGGATATGAATGTGAACTCTAGTTTTGTTAAATATACTGGAATTTGCTTCAAAAGCATCTTCTACCTTTCTCCATTACATTGATTTAATGGAAACTGTGTTACTACAGTAGTTCCAACATAAACATGCATGCAAGATATTACCCTACAGGGCCTAACTACGTAATTACTAAAACACATCCCACCTGTCAAGTGGCATAAATGTACATCTTCTATATACAAAAGGTAAAGTGCATTATTAAATTAGTGAACTGACAGATTGTCTGCCTGGACCATATAGCTTTCAAATAGACAAATGTGAAATTCCCCCATTAGAACCAATTATTCCAAGAGGTTCCAACTAGCTTTTCCACCCTGTCATTTATTTTTTGGCCATGCTCTTTAGTGCAAATAAGCTTGTGTTTGACTCAAGTTTAAGGGACATGGCAGTTTGGGGCTTTAACAAGGAAAATTATAAAATGTGGCAGAACTTTAATACTTTTATAATACATTGCATCTTTTGCATATAAGCAACAGATTAATGCTGCTTTTCAATTGCTAGGAGCATACTGCCAACTATTAAGAGGAACCCGTTTCCAAATTTCATACTATTAGCTTATATTATTACAGTTTTGAGTCTGTACCACATTATGCTTGAATTATTATGTGCAAACATCATCAGTATTTTAGAATTATACAGTGAACTAGCAGTATTTTGGTTACTAACTACAATAATCATGTTTTTAACTTCTAACAACCAGATGCCTTAAGACTTTATGGTCTTCAAGGCTATTATTTTGAATACCATGTACACTTGCAACTCCATTTATATTACAAGTAACAATAAATAAAATGTATATTGCACAGATAAGAATAATAGCTTATTTTATAAGATACATGGCAATACATGTTCTAATACCAGAGTTCTGAACTGGATCTTACTTGACTATGGCTAGTGAATGAAAATTTTAAGCATCAAAAAAAAATCATAGCATCATTTCACTTTTCAATGCATACATGAAATGTGAAAAAATGAAACAAAGGAACTCGTAGAAGGTATAATGACTATAAAGTATTCAATTGCCAGTATATATTCATCTACCCAATCTGCAGCTCTGAGATGGTAAAAACTTTGAAGTATATATACAAGGTAGGGAAGCTGGCTGCTTAACTTAATTCTTTACTTAAATAATGCAAATCAAACTACTAGTATTTATATACAATGAATTAGATATTTGTCTTTGAGTCTGACATAGCATTGTGTGTATGTATATACATATAACACATACACACATATGTATATATAGACACACATACTAAAATATTATCAGACTAAAAACCAAACAGAAATCATTCAGACTTAATGGATATAAATATTTCAGAAGGGAAAGTTTTAAGAGCAATTGTATAGTTGTAGCAATAGTGATAGGAACACTCAGATGCTGAAATATTCACAGCTCCAGTTTGCCAAAATCTGACAGGTTGATTATTATTAATAGGCACTATGATGGGCAGCAATAGCAATCAGTAGTACAATAATTCAAGTGCACACCATTCCTCTATATACCAAAACTACTTTTTATCAAGCCTAAATAGTTATTTTACAGTTAGGACTGCATAAAGATTCTTGCTACTTTTAGAGTTTCTACACCCACCATGTGCTATTAATTCTAGTACTAACATTATCTTCTAACCTTCAGTTGTTCCACAGTGATCTAGATGGCCCACACTTATAATAAACAAATGGATTCCTTTACACTACTTGAGGAAACTTGAAATGCAATCTGTAAACCAACAGCAGCATACAAGTCTAGGTTATAGATCACTTGCTTTTAAGCAACATCAACTGGTGAATTTACTTTTCTTATACCTTATTATAGTCTTCTTAGTGATCTTACTCAAATGTATGTGGGGACAAACCTCTGAAGGAAAAAAATGTTAAATAATTTTGACTTACAGCATATAAAAGAAGAGCTACATTCTGATCTCAACCCATGCAGCCAACTCTCATTACTGAGAGCTATATTTAGGGGTTGAAATCAGTGCCTGGCTCTTAGTTATGATTATATGGACATATTATGTGGGAGGTGAATGAAATCAAGATAAAACACAATTTCATTCACAATAAAATATAGCTCAACCGATAAAATTTCAGTCACTTAATATAGGTTGGTTGGTACATATAAACTATATCCACTTGTTTAAAAAACTGCTTAGATTTTGAAAAATTGGTGTGGCACTTCCTGGAAAGAAATTTTAATACAAGTAAATGGGTAAGTCTTATGTAAAGTAAACATTTTTAAGTTTCACAAAGAGCACCTTGGAAAATGCCTGAATTTTCCTTTAAATATGTCTATAACTAATCTTCCAATCTTTTTCCCAGGCTTAAATTTACATTCTGAATAATTTTTAGAAAAAAAAGTTTTTTTTTTCTTTCTGGAATTAAAGCAATGTAAAAGTCAGCTTTATAAATCAGCTTTATATTGGAAGATTTTACACTGCTTTAAGGGTAGCAATTGCAAAAGTGCTACTGAAATATATTATTACAGATGTATTTTTATATCAGTTAACTGGTGCACCAACCCCTCTGAAATAGTGTTAAAGAAGCATAAAATATAACACCTTGAATCCATGATATATTTTAGGAAAAAAATCTCTCACAATCTTCAAATTAGCATCGAAAGCTAAAACACCAAGATTTCCATAGCAAAGCCACAGGATGAAGCCTCCCACTTAACAGTGACATAAAAGTACAATTCTTGAAATTTCAGAAAGTCAAGAAAAATGTATAGTATGATAAACAGAATTAATGATAAGTTTGTAGCTACCATAGAATTAAACTCTCCCATGGCTTTGATATGGCAACTATAAACTGTAGGGTTACCACAAAATTTGAAATTATAGAATACTACAGTAACTGTAAAATTTTATTCTCTAAGAGGACTGTTTAATATTTAGTTATCCAATTAATATATTTCCACTTGCACTTTGATAAATAAATGTTTATAATATACTTGAGCTCAATTTCTGTTTCTGTGGTAACTGTCCTACAGGCAAGCTTAGAGCTTTTAATGAAGCAGGAATGGAGTACTTTTTTTCTGGAACTTGTTAAACACTTCCATATTAAGTATAGGTATCTTTTTTTCAAGATTTTGTTTTAGTGCAAAGTAAATCTTAGTTATGGTTTTTAGAAGGTCAGAATGTCACTTTTTGTGCTGATTTGCATACTTCAATAGTCTGGAGCAGTTGAAGCAGCTAAACTATTTAGCTTTGGGAAGGATGGAATTCCCATAAGAATTATAATGTCATATGTATAACATAACATGAAAATCAGACTCCTTGAAGTATAAACTACTAGCGGTATTACTAATAACAAAGGGCCAAAAAAAGGAAAAACTTCAAATGATTGTGGATCAGTACTTTTAGCCAATTTATGATTTAAAATTTTGCCTGAAGGAGTTCAATTTCACTCTAGTCGAGGCATTCTTGTTCTTCACCACTGGCCCTTCTGCCATCCATTCTCTTTTCTTTATGGCTGTTGCAAATTTTCCTCATCTCCTCTTCATACTTGATAAAATTTTCCCCAAACCTTGTCCAAGCTTTGAATGGAACAGTAATAGTATTACGGTAAGGTGGTCTCACCTCACTTACCTTCAGGAAAATTCCATATTTATTAGAGCCCACATCAAAGTAGAACCTTTTATTGTCCACTCTGAAAGAAGTCCCCTCTGGGAGTTCAACTGGGTCATCGTCTCCAACTCTTCGTTCTTCTATGTCTCCTTCGCCATAGTCTTCAATAAGCTGAACCAAGGCATCACGAAACTCAATCATTCCTTGTGCTGGGAGTACAATAGTCTGTTCTTGGCCCAAACTGTGGCCAAAATAACCTATCATACCAGTTCCCCGCATCATGGTTTGTCTAATTCTTAGGAAGCGACCCCGCTGATTTTCCTTTAGATCTAAATAATATTTCCTATTGTCCCTCTCTATGTAGTCCGTTTTGAGGACACTATGAGGATGCTCTTCAGACCCCACGGAGACTGGTGGGGAAGGTGCTGAGTGTTTCTGTCTCCTCCTGGAGCCTTGCTCTTTGCTGTGGCCATGCTCTTGCCGGTGGCCTTTGAGGCCCAAGTGGGCGTAGTGCTCGATGAAGTCCCCTAGACAGTCCTTCAGTTCTGCTGCCACAGACAGGGAGAGGGTCAGTTTACTCTTTCTGATATTGTCCTGCCGGCCTCTCCCTATCCAGACTTCGGCTATCTTTAGGAACCGGCCCCGGGAGCTTTGTTTCACGTCTAGGTAAAACCTCTTTTTCTGGATGTCCACTCTTTTAGAGGCCAGCTCTTGGATTTCGGCTGCGCCCCCGGCCTGATTAGGGGTGGCTGAAGCCGCGTAGTGGGGGTAGTGTGAGTGCTGGGCCTGGGGATAGAGTCTACTCTTGCTTAGGCCAGAGCCCCCTACATTCTTGCCTCCGCGGCCGCGGCCACCGCCGCCTCCCCTTCGCCTGGCTCTTTCCATCTTCAGCTGCAAGTGACAAACAGACACATGGAGTGGGGTGGGGGAGGGGTGTTGAGAACAATCGCAGACGCCCCTAGGCCTGCGCTGCCCCCACCTCCGCCCAGGACCCCCACACCCGGCTGCTCTCGCAGGGCACGGGCAGCCGCAGCGTTGGGCTCTCGTTTCTGCCAGGTCGGCGGCGGCGGCGGCGGCGGCGGCGGGCGGCATCGCGGCACCCGCAACACGCACACAGCATCCCTCCGCCGCCCCTGGCCTCCCGCTCCCGCTCGCTGCCCTGCCGCCAGCCTCGGGCTCGTAGCCTCGGGGTCCCCAACCAGCAGACACTCACATCAGCACTGCCATCACCGCCGCCGCCGCCGCCGCCGCCGCCGATGCCCTTCACGACCACCGCCGCCGCCGCCAGCTCTCGGCCCCTCTGCTGCAACCGCCGCAGCCGCCGCCCCCCGCCTGCTTCCTCGCCGCCGCCGCCGCCGCCGCCCCTACTGCGGCCGCTGCGGGGGCCGCAGCCTCTGTTCAAGCACCCGCCCGGCACCCGCCGGGGAGGGGAGGGGAAGGGAGGGGAGGGGACAAGGAGGGGTGAGGGAGGGTAAGGGAGGGTAGTGGAGGGGAGGGTAGTGGCGGGGGGCGGGTAGTGGACCCCGCCTCCTCCTCGCACAGTCGGCTGAAGGGAGGAGGGTGTCTCGCGCTTTCCTTCAGGGCACGCCCTAACCGAAGCCCAGAGCGTGGGGATGGCGTGTGAGCGCGAGGTGATAGGACTGCTGTGAAGATGGGGATAAGGAGTGGGGTGGCAAGTGTTCTGACTTCTCCAGGTTCTGCGGGGATGTAGGAATTCCTACAGCCCTCGGATGCCCCCACGGGTACTACAATTCCCGGGATGCTTTGCGGCAGCGAGCGTTCCTGTGCGTGCTCACCGCGTAGCCAGCTGGGTTATTCTGGGAGGGAAGCTACTCTGCGCCGAGCGTGCGCGAAACGCGTGAGGGCGGGAGAGGGGCTGAAGGTAGGGCCCAAGTGCAAAGGAAATGTGGGGGAGATGTCTCTGGCTGACACTCTCTGTACTGCTTATGCTGTGACGCTCCCGAGTGTTCTCTGCTGCCGGGAACGAAGTTTATTAAACTGGTTTACAGCCTGGGTGCCTGGGTCGCGGTGTTCCTGCTGTGCGGTCCACGAGGCGTCTGTCTCAAGGAGAAGACCCGTTGAACTGGCTCTGCTCTGGTAATGTTTCTTTCTCACCTTGTTTCCGTCAGTTTCAGACCCGGAGTGTGGCTCTAGCCGCTCCCGACTCAGGTGCTCTGTCCTGCAACACAAGCCTCTGGACTGTGTGGCGGGTAGTCCTTACAAAGGGACGTCTTCCTTACCCTCTGCACCACCCGCACACCGATGAGAAGGATCCCCAACTGCAGGCCTTCTCTGAGCTGCTGTCAGTCCCAAAGTGTGTTGCTGGCTCTGCCTGCCACCGGCTTGTGGGACTGGTTGCTCAGTGTGCCCTTAGGAGTCTGCCTTTGCTACTGCAGAAATACAGTCACGCATATTTACACAGGAAGAGTTCAGGGGAAATAGCCTGTTTTGTATATTTTAGCATATTATGTTGAATTTTTGAGTTTAGGCACTTAACGTGTCCCCGCCCCACCCCGTCTGAGTCTGAGTTGTTTTCAGTGTAGGTTTAACTATGTAAAAATACTCCTTTTTAAATTAAAAAAAAATTATGTACATGTATACATTTTTTACATCATTCTTTTTGTACAATGTATGCTTTCTCCTCTCAGGTGTAGTCCCCGTAAAATTCCACCAATTCACCTGTGCACCATCGCCATAATCCCTTGTGCTCTTCCTTCCCCTATTTTGATTCCTCACACTCTTCCCCCACTGAATGTCTGATTTATAGTTGCCTGCTAATTTTGTTTTTAAAATACTCCTTTTTAAAAATGAAATTATTTTTATTGAGGTCAATTGGGTTTACAATATTGTATACTTTTAGGGGTATAGGTTCACCTCTGCAGATGTCTGTTATCACACAGGCCATCACTAGTCCATTTGGCCCTCCACCCCTTTCTTCTCCACCCGCCTACACTGCTAGTAATCTCAGTTCTACAGTCATATTAGTAGGGTTTGTTTTGCTTTGCTTTTGTCTGTTTTCTTTGGGTTACGATCCTCATGAGTGAAATCAAAAATATCTTTCTGATTTAGCTCACATTAGCATAATCCCTTTCATCTTCCAAATGGCACTTTCTTCCTTTCTTTTTTTGTAGCTGAGTATGAAAAGGTAATTTGAGTAAAAGAGCAGAAGGAAGCTAGTCTTTTGGCTACCTGAAGGGGGGTTGGGAAAAGAAGGTGCAGAATCTCTAAGGGACCCTTATTGGTGAGGCAGAGAGCGTGAGTCTAAGTTAGAACTGAGTGAGATATTAGGGAAAGAATTGTAGGAGTTAAAGTTAGACAGGAAAGAGTAGGTTTATTTTGAAGGTTGGTCTTTTCATTCTGAGGGAGATGGGAAACTAATGAAAAATTTTGTCAGGGGAAAACCATGATCTGAATATCTTTTAAAACTCATGATTGGGCCCTCCCTGGTTGCGCAGCGGGTTAAAGCACAGCACTAAAAAGCTTAAGCCACTTCTGCATGAGTTCGATTCCTGCCTGCCCCGGAGGAGATCCACATGGCCAGGCAGACCTCTCCTGACCTGCCTGCTGCTCCCCTTAGCAGTGTACTGCTTCGATCTGCCTGTTCTGCTCCCTGTGCTGTTTCTGGTGAATCTTCTCACCCTCTGCATCTCTGGCCTGTACCCCAGTTCTGTATGAATAAATCAATAAATCTTTTAAAAATAAAAATCATGATTGTTGGAGACACTTGAGGAAAGCAGTCAGGCAACATGCAGAACGAGATTCAAGATTTAATTTGGGTTTCAGAATACCAGCCAGCTGGGACCAACACCCTCTAGAGAGTGTGGCCCCGAGCAGTTACAGAAACCAGTTTTTATACACTACAGGCAAGGAAACGAAACTTAGTTGTTACTGAGATAACAGTCTTGCAATGGGCCCTAGGCCATATGATCCGAACATATGACCCATATCCTAGTCCTATCATATGACCCATATCCTCCTCCTGTTACAGAAGGAAACTGATTAATCAATTTTACAAGTTTGCTTCCTCTTACAGCAAAGTTATTTTGGGGAATATCCTATCGCTTCAAGCAGCAAGCAGGATACAGGAGCAGAAAAGGCAGTTAACACAAAATGGCGTTAGCTTGGTTCAATACAGATCCAACAGATACAATATATTTTAAAACTTTGACGTGTTAACCATTGGTAGCATACAACTCTGGAACTGTGCTTATTGCCCATCAATATGTCTTCTTTGGAGACCTGTCTATTCAGGTCTTTTACCCGCTTTTAAACTGAGTTGTTTTGTTGTTGAGATCTTTGCATATCCTCTTTATTAACACTTATCAGGTAATATCATATGCAGATGTTTTCTCCAATTTCTTGGTATTCTCTTCCGTTTTGGATGTTCTTTGATTCATAAAAGTTTCAAATTTTAAACAATGCGATTTGTCCATTTTTGTCGTGCCTGGTGTCATAATGAGAATTCATCCCAAACCCAAATTAATGAAAATTCTTTCCTATGATTTAAGAGTATTAAAGTTTTAACTCTTGTATTTGAGTCAGTATTTTGAGTATATTTTGAATATGTGTGTGAGATAGACACCAAGCTTCATCTTGCATTCAATTTTCCCAACATCATCTGTTGAAGAGCCCACTTTCCCTACTAAATGAATTGTTATCTGTGATACTTGATTTGTAGAAAAATGAATTTCTCATATATATTTGGTTTTAGTCCATAGTTCCTGGCCTTCAGCTCCCAAAAGGCTGAGAATTTCCTAAGTGTTGAGAATATAACTTATATCTTATTATGTTAATGAAGTGACTTTGGGAAGCAAGTAAGGACAGAGGTCATTACCAGGGGAACCTAACTTATAATTAGAGGATAGCAACTTCCAGTGCTATTGGTGACTTCTGGAAGGCAAGAGGAGCTGGAGGTTGAGTTTAGTCTTCAATGGCTAGTGAGATAATCCATCAAGCCTAAGTAATGAAGCCTTCATCAAAGCCCAAGCAGAGGGTACTTTGGAGAGCTTCCTGGTTGAACATGTAAAGATTTAGGGAAAATGGTGCTTTTGGACAGGACATGAAAATGCCTTTTCCCCATACTTTTCTTTGTACATCTCTTCTACTTGGCTGTTCTTAAATAATATCCTGTGTAATAAACCTGGGATTTAATGATTTATTGTATTTATTGAATTCTGTGAGTCATTCTAGCAAATTGATCAAGCCGGTGGAACCTCTGATTTATAGCCTGTCAATCATAATTTGGGCTTACACTATATACCTGAAGTCTGAGAAAGAGATTGTATGAGCTTCCACTTTATAACTGGAAGTTTAGAAGCTCACCTAGCATCCTAGACTTTTGACTTCTGTCTGAACTGGAGGTTGGTCTTGGAAGACTAAATCCTTACCTTATATAGTATGATGCTGTGTCTGGGAAGATAATGTCAGAATTGAGCTGAATTCTTGGATACCCTATCAGTTGTTGGTATGGGGAAGCCACCACATATGTATCACATTGAAATTGGGCCTAAGAATCTACCTCATCACCGTTGTCAAAAAAAAAGTTGGCCATAAATTTATGGGTTGATTTCTGGAAGCCCAGTTCTATTCCATGGATTTAAATGTCTTTGTATCAACACTGCACTATCTTGATTACTATAGCTTTGTAATATGTGTCAAAATTGGGAAGTGTGTGTTTAGAATTTCGGTCATTTTGAATACTTACTTGGGCTACTTGGACCCTTTGCAATTCCATATGAGTTTGAGGGTTTTTCAAAAAAGGCCATTCACGCAGTGGGTTCAAGCACTGCACTAAGAAGCTTAAGCCACTTCCGCATGAGTTCGATCCCCACCTGCCCCAGTGGCGAGGCAGACCTCTCCTGACCGCTCGCTGCTCCCCTCAGCAGTGTACTTGGTTGATCTGCCTGCTCTGCTCCCCACTCTGTCCCTGGTGAATCCTCTTACCCTCGGCATCTCTGGCCTGTACCCCAGTTCTGTATGAATAAATAAATAAATCTTAAAAAAAAAAGGCCACTTAAATTTTGATAGAGGTTGGTTGCACTGAATATAGAGATGGTTTTGGATTGTATTTACTTATTGTAAAATTAAGTCTTCTATCATGAACACTGGTGCCATTTCATTTATTGCTATTTTCTTTAATTTCTTTCTTCAGTGTTTTATAGTTACCAGTGTACATTTTTAAAAATCTTATTAATAAACTTTGCTTCTAGGTATTCTTTTAGATAATGTTGTAAATGTTGGATTAAAAAATAAATAAATAAACCCTTATGTTAAGAATACTTTTGAGGGCCCAACACGAGTTTGATTCCTGGTTAGGGAGGTGACCCACATGGCACAGCAGACCTCTCCTGTCTCACCCACTGCTCCCCTCAGCAGTGTACTTCATCAGTCTTCCTGTTCTGTTCCCCACTGTGTCTCTGGTGAATTCTCCCATTCCCCATACCTCTTAATCTAGGATGCTGTGATGTTTAGAGACCAAGGAGGTGAGGAAGAATAAGCAAAGGAACTGAGAAGGGACTCTTAGCCAGGTTGAGTATTCACACTCATTCTCATGCCTGACTTCAATTCCTTCTTCCCTGTAGGGCCCCTATTAACTGATATGTATCCTACGAATTATTCTTTGAATTTACATAGACAGACTTACATTTTATATTTTGAGATTTAAATGATTAGTATGTTGACACTTAGTTTTTCCTATTTTATTTGGGTACATGTTAGAGAACTTGTCATTTTAATACACATAATTCTACTTCATGTCTTTACTGTTTATTAATACAATATTATGAACATGGTGAGGCCATTTTCTGTTCTCTTGCAAAACTTATATATGATTAATCTTTTTAAATTTTGCTACAGTATCAGTATGTCAGTAGGATAGCTAGTTTTGTTGACCTCATTTATTGAATACTTTTCTCTTTTTACAAAGTAGATTAACAGTGCCCCCTTATACATCACATTTCTGTATTTTCATGGCTTTGTTCTGAACATGGTATGTTTTGTTCCATTGATTTATCTTCCTATTTTTATATCAGTTCCATAGTACTTTGGTTATTCTTGTTATGTAATGAATCATATGTACCCAAGTGAATTTCTCCTTGTTGTTCTTATTTTAAAACAATATTTACTGCTGGGAGCATTTTTTACTCCTAGTGAAATTTAATATAAACTTACATTATTTGATGAGAAATCTTACTTTTTTTTCTTGGTATTTTACTTGAGCATATTGATATAATTAATGTTTTTATGGTTTGACACTAACCATTGAGAAGCTCAATGTAGCTTATATAACGTTGTTTTCTTGATGTCTTGATAAACTTTTCTAGCTGTCTTTAAAATGTTTTATAAATATGTGTGCATTTCCCGGCCCTCCCTGGTGGCGCAGCGGGTTAAAGCACAGCACTGAGAAGCTAAAGCCACTTCAGCATGAGTTCGATTCCCGCCTGCCCCGGAGGTGACCACATGGCGTGGCAGACCTCTCCTGACCCGCCCGCTGCTCCCCTCAGCAGTGTACTTCATCAATCTGCCTGTTCTGTTCCCCACTCTGTCTCTGGTGAAGCCTCTCACCGCCCCTGAGCCTGAGCCTCTGGCCTGTACCCCAGTTCTGTATGAATAAATAAATAAATCTTTAAAAAAAAAAAATATGTGTGCGTTTCCCATATAAATTGGGTTATATTTTTGCTGTTATTGAGTATAGATATAAATTATATTTTCTAGTCAATTCTTACTCATAAATTTGAGTTGGTTAAGCTCATTTTGAACCTGGTCATCTCAAGAGTATTTTCATTAATCAAATAGATCAAATATCTGTTTTTAAAAGACACTAGGGAATATTATTCTGGGGAAAAAATAATTTTTTGACAAAAAAATTAAGCTTATCTCTTGTAAAAGATGGTTAGTAATAGCAATCAACCTTTTTAAAAGGGAATTTTATTTCTTGTTTTGATAACGTGCTTACCAAATAGGAGGATTAAGAAAAAGGATGGCTTTTGAACAATTTCTCATGTGGCAGTAAGAAATTGGAGTAGCTTCATATGCTTCCCAAATTAAGTAGAACCTGTGACCCTCCCTTCAGAATCTACTTCAGCCCTTGTGTCTTTCTGACACCAATGTTTTTGTCTCAAAATTTTTATGCTCTCTCGTGTTTGTGGTCTATAGCTCTTCAGGGAAGGTAGGGATTTACCCTCCACTTAGGTATCTTGGAGACTTAGAAGTTAAAGGTATAGGATCCTTATAGTCTGTGGTAGGAATAATAGAAGGTATTGGGAAAAATGTCAAAGCTTTATTGCTTCTTGTGGGAATTTTGATGCATGCATCCTGAGCTATTGCTATTGACTATTGACCTGCTTTTGCTGTTCATTCATACAATAGAGGAACTTAAATACAGTGGAAAAATAGTTGGACAGGAAGTTAAGTTTTGCCTTTTAAGATGTACCTGATTATAAAATTATTGGTTTCCCCTTTTTATTCACTTTTGATAAACTTGCCCTATCTGAAAATAGTTTTTTTTTAAATTTTTTTTTTTAAGATTTATTTATTTGTACATACAGAACTGGGGTACAGGCCAGAGGCTCAGGGGCGGTGAGAGTCTTCACCAGAGACAGAGTGGGGAGCAGAACAGGCAGATCGACAAAGTACACTGCTGAGGGGAGCAGTGGGTGGGTCAGGAGAGGTCTGCCGCGCCATGTGGTCACCTCCGGGGCAGGCGGGAATTGAACTCATGTGGAAGTGGCTTTTAGCTTCTCAGTGCAGTGCTTTAACCCGCTGCGCCACCAGTGAGGGCCTGAAAATAGTTTTTATAGAAGATTTGCATTGAGTAAATTTATGATTACTTTCAGAATTGTGCGTTAATTTTCCAGTTTCATTTTTACCCTGTCTCCATTTTTATCTTTCTCTTTTCCTCCAACACTTCAGTTGGTCTTATTATAAAACCTATACATTTTTCTGTCCACCCAGTGCAGAGTACATTTATCCCAAAGTTAAACATTACACCTCTTTGTTGAATGGCTACTTAGTGTTATTTTAATTCTTGTGATTAGACATTTTGAACCTATGAAGTAATGAAACTTTCAGTACGGATTATTTTATGTGGCTGTTTTACCCTTATAATTAAGTTTTTTAAAAAAATGTTTGCATAGAAGGACAGGAGTGTAGGCCAGAGACAGATGGAAAGCAGAACAGGTGGATTTACTGAAATACACTGCTAAGGGGAGCAACTGGTGAGACAGGAGAGGTCTGTTGTATCTTATGTAAATTAGCTCCTTGCTGGGAATGGAACTCAGGTCATAACAATAAAGCAATGAGACTTAACTAGTAGGCCACCTGGGAGGCCCCATATAATCAAGTTTTACTTAAAATAAGGAAAAAGACACACGATTTTATATTCAATTACATTTGTTAGACCACAAGCATTGAAAACTTGATTCAAATAACCTAAAAATATTTTAAGAAAACTTACTAAATTTGTAACTGGAAAGCTGAGGTAGATCTGATTTGAAGTCTGGTTTACTCACTAATTATAGCTCCAGTTTCTCATCTCTGTCTTTAGTGTGTTTGCTTTCTATCTATGTTGGCTTTGTCCTTAAACTTACCTTTCATGGTAGCAAAATGACTATAGAAGTTTGGGCTTTAGATTCTCAAATGGAAGGCATCTAGCTTGGTAGTTTTTCTTACAAGAGTAGATAATGTTATTCTGAAGACCCCCCTCATGTTTGGGGCCAGGAAAATGCATCCCTTATATCTCACTGACCTGAATGAGGTCTTATAATTTTTCTTAAATCCTGGGACTGCTGTGAGTTTACATTCAACTTTTGAGTCATTATTGTGGCAAGGGGACTGGCATTATAGTTAGATCAGGATTTACCTTGGGAACTGCAAGTGGCAGGCTTCCAGGAATCACGTTGGCTTTGGTTAACTGGTTCTGACTGAATTAAATTTGCAGCTGTAAGAAGGATTCAGGGTGAAATGAATGGTGGGGAGCTATCAATGTCCACTTGCTAATCAGTCCTATAATTCATTTCTGTCCAAATGCAGTGGCAGTAATAAATACAAAGAGAAAATAGGCCACCTAAGCAAGTTTTAAATTAACTTACCTGAAAATTTTCTTTGCAGTTTCCAAGTTTATGATAGTTGATTTCAGCTAACTGACTATAGCTTCTTAGAGAATAGAGGAAATTCATGAAAATTCATTAAAAATAATGAATTATTCATATGACTGTTGAAATTCAGTTATAAAGCACTTCACTGGGGCATGGATTCAGTTCAGGTCAAATCATATTCTTATGGGGTAGTGGGACTTCTAACTATGACATGGCACACAGAGAGGCTTTTGTCCTTTTCCAGTTTCTAGCAATTTAATGTTCTGTTGGTTAGTTACATCTATACTTTTTTCATTTGACTTGATTAATACAAAATTGCTTCTTATGTAATTTTTATTTAGTTAAAATGTATAACATAACATTTGACAGGAAAACTGGGAGATAGTTACAAAAAACAGGTCTCAGCAATTCATGTTACTAATTTTAAAGATTGGAATGTCTTACTATAAGTAAAGCAAATCTTATAGGTCATTTTATTTAGCTTTACTAGTTTGCTTACTTGGATTATTTGGAGGGAGATTAAGATTTGTAGAACAGATTAATGATAGTCTTGCAAACCTCTTTAGGGAATTTATGAAGGATTTATCATGGATTTTTGTTTTTCTCTACCCCTTCCTGTTCCTATTAGTGCATGAGAAATTAGAAAGGAATTCTCAAAGATAGTACAAAAAAAATCATCTTGATGATATCTTAATAAATTATAGGTTGTATTGTTACAGGGCACCCCAAGGTGAATTGGGTTGCCTGTCTGTGGGTCTTCACCCGTGCGCTTATGATTCAATCGTATTATGGACACACTTCAAAAGGTTAAATAATGGATTTATTTATAAGGAGAAAGGTAAAGGGATAACCCAGGGAAAGAGGGAGAGAAACACAGGTTAACTAGGATGTCCTACCAGTTCTGCTGACGTGGACTCCACCGGCACGCTGAAAACCGATTGAGCGCCAAAACGATCAGCTGCGAACCACCAGGCCAAGAGCCCCCCAGAGCCCACATGTCCGGTTTTATCCCAACGTGGCTGCTCAGCTCCGCCCTCACGTCCCTGCGTGCTTCTTCTTGGTACTGATGGGATTTGGAGTTCCAGCATGGAGTGGGGGCGGAGTCCGTGAAACCTGTACCTGTTACAGTATACATGTACATATGTAAGTACATATGTAAAGGTGTGTGTATAAAGTAGTTGCTCTTTTGTAATGTTGAAAAGGCATACTCCCTAATTGTCTTCTAACTTTTGGATAGTGTTTCTGACTGTAAAGTAACATTGGAGCCTATGCTTTCTGTTTTCATATCTACATCTCTGCTTCTTCATAATATAATTTTAAGTATGAGACCAATTTGCTAGCTTTTGTGAAGTAAGCTAGCCTTTGTAATTAGTTTTCCTTGCTGCCCACTGAGGGTGATATAGTTTTCTTTCTCAGAGATATTGTAAGATCAATATCTTTGAGAACTGGAATTATAGTTTACATACTATTACTATTCTTTTATGACATTTATTATAAAACTTGAGTATTAGGCCCTCCCTGGTGGCGCAGCGGGTTAAAGCACAGCACTAAGAAGCTAAAGCCACTTCTGCATGAGTTCGATTCCCGCCTGCCCCGGAGGTGACCACATGGTGTGGTAGACCTCTCCTGACCTGCCCACTGCTCCACTCAGCAGTGTATTTCGTTGATCTGCCTGTTCAGCTCCCCACTCTGTCTCTGGGGAAGCTTCTCGCCGCCTCTGAGCCTCTGGCCTGTACCCCAGTTCTGTCTGCACAAATAAATCTTTAAAAAAAAAATTTGTCTATTTTATCAGATTAGCTTTTACATTTTGTGAGCAAAATACATTTGAGACATTTGTTATAATAAATGAAAATTTGACCACATTAAACAGCATAATTCCTTATTATTCATTGTGCTTTGAACTAGCATCTAATAATTTTACCTGCATGGGCTGCTTAACCTGATAGTTGTTTTGTTTTGTTTTGTTTTGTTCTGTGCTTTTCAAAAGGTTGGGGTACATTATTCAGTTAACCCTCAAGCAGTTAAACAAGTCATTTATCCTGGTAACAAGGATTTTCCTTACCTTTTTAGAGGTTTTAGAAACAAAAAAATCTCTGAGCTAATCCACTAGAACCTAGCTTTCTCTTCAGACTGGTGGTTTCTGACCATGTTCTAGAAGATGATACCATCCAAGTGGAAAATGTACTTTGGAGATGAATTTCTAGTTTGACACCAGTGAGGTAGAGTATGCTTCAAACTAGTTGATTAAAAAGTTATTCCTTAGCTAATTTCACATATGTGGTCTTAAGTGTTTCAGATTTGTTCCATCTTGAATCTTAAATATTATTGGTGTTATTTCATATTGGAGTGAGTAGAAGAATTTAGTTAGTTAAAATTGACAATACTTTTTCTCAAGGAATTAAATAGTGCTTTAAATAATTTATGGTCAAATTTAATTTCTGCAGATATTTACTTTTCTATTATAATGTCTAATTTTTTGACTAAAGCTGTAAAGTTAGCTGATTCCTGAGTTATGCATAGTAGTAAAAATTTAATCAGCAATAGGGCAGTAAAGTAAAAGATAATTTCAGAATTGAATTTGGTGTTTATTTAGTTGCTCACTTTTCAGCATAAACCAAGTGAAGTAGTGTATTAAGCGATATACTCTCACAGGTTTTCATAAAGCATTTATTTTACTAAACAAAATATTTGAATTTTTGAAAGCATCTTTGAGCACAAAGTAACAAACAAATTTCATTTACAAGATCTATAGACATTATACTCAGAACTTAAGGTATTTTACAGGATTACAGAAATAATGAAGCTCAGATACCTCACTGGTTTGTCTGTTTTTCCCTTTTTTCCTGCTTGTATGGAATATTATAATGACTGCCAGTGAGGTAAAGGAAATGGAAAAATTGCCATTTTCAACTAATCTGTTAGAAAATTTGAAGATTTGGTAGTGACCTTGTTCTCTGCCTTTCTCTTTTTCTTTTTGCTGATGCTGCAATGTAGTCATTAACCTCTGGCTTGCTGTCTCTTTGAAACTGAACACTAAGTCTTTAGTTAAGTTACAGAATTTTGATGGAGCAATATTTGAAGTTGATGTGGAAATTGCTAAATAGTCTGTGACTATCAAGATCATGTTGGAAGATTTGGTATGGATGATGGAGATGACTACCCAGTTCTTCTACTAAATGTTAATATAACAATATTAAAAAATATATCATTTAGTTGGGCACCTACCACAAGGATGAGTCTCCTCTTGAGGATGATGAGAACAAAGGAAAGCAGATGATGTCCCTGTTTGGAACCAGGAATTCCTAAAAGTTGACCAAGGAACTATTCAAACTTAAACTGGTTGCAAATTCTTAGACATCAAAGACATGTCTGTTGTTACATGCAAAACTCTTATCAGTATTACCAAGGGGAAAACTCATGAGATTTGCAAGACCTTCAATATAAAAAATGACTTCACTGAAGAAGTCATTTTGCAAAGTGAACCAGTGGTCAGAAAAATGAAATGCTGTGTCTATATTGTAACACTGTAACATATGCTAGTTGCACAGTTTTGTTTATAATCGCTAATATTAGACAAATCGTAGACAAATGAAGCAGCAAATCATTTGTATTTGTTGAATATTGTCCTTACTGCTTGTGTAGCTTGAGTAGTTTCTAGACGAAGAACTGCGTTTTTTTTCTAGTGTAAAAATAATTTCTGTTTTTTGCTATGAAAGTGGTACTTCAGACTTTTCCTCTTTTTGTAAAGCAGTTCTGCAAATTTTATTGTCCTGTTAACTTCAGTACCTTTAAAAAGTTGGCACTGGGCCCTCCCTGATGGCGCAGTGGGTTAAAGCACAGCACTAAGAAGCTAAAGTCACTTCAGCATTAGTTCTATCTCCTCCTGGGAGGTAATCCACATGGCATGACAGACCTCTCCTGACCCACCTGCTGCTCACCTCAGCAGTGTACCTCGGTGATCTGCCTGTTCTGCTCCCCACTCTGTCTCTGGTGAATCCTCTCACAGCCCCTGTACCTCTGGTCTGCACCCCAGTTCTGTATGAATGAATAAATAAATCTTAAAAAAAAAA
>NW_004567115.1:18698598-18742709 GCF_000260355.1 Condylura cristata
TTCTAATCCAGTCATCTACTTTTGGGCATTTGGGCTGCTTCCATGTTTTTCCAATTGTAAATAAAGCAGCAATAAACATGGGGGTACAATTATCTTTTTCAATCAGTGTTTTTGTGTCTTTTGGGTAGATACCTAGGATTGGGATTGCTGGGTCGTAGGGGAGCTCCATGTTTAGCAGTTTGAGGAACCTACAAACAGTAAAAACTATATAGAATTCTTGAAGAAAATGGTGGGAAGGGCTCCATTTGCTTAGTAATAAGTTCTCAACCCAACTGGGGATGAAATATTCAAGTGAGAAATGAATATTTTAGAACATATAAAATATAACTGGAAGTTTGGGAATGATTAAATGGGAAGGAATAAAGGCTTTTCATTAATTTCAATATAAACCAACTGGCATTCCAAGTAGTTTGTCTTATACACAGGAAATCTTTTGTATATTAAAGTTTATCTGTAGTTCTGAACTCCATATTTAGTGATGTCATAAAATGGTGAACCTAATGAAATCCAGACTAGTATAGTACTCTTTTCAGCTTTATGTGAAGAAAATTATTTTATTACTTAAGTGTGTTTATAGTCCAAAGAAGATTTATAAGTTAAGAAGAAAATTTCCAAATCACTCTATATAATGATTCTTACTTTGAAGATTTGTTGCAGTATTCTTACGGACTTCAAAACATGCTATCCTTAACTGACATTTTGAACACTGAATTAATCAAAGGTGCACTGATGGGGTAGAGGAGGAGGAATAAGGGAAAAGGATTGGCATGGGAGGTTTGGTGGGGAAATGAGTAAAACATGTGTACATAAATGTAAACCCAAAGTTACCTAGACATAAACTACTATAAATTAGGAATAAAAAATTCAGTGATTATCAAAAAATATATTAACCTGTACTAATTTAGTTAATGGGTTTAGTGTAAAAATTAAACTTTAGGAGGGTCACTTCTAAGAAGTGATTTAATTAGTGTTAATTGAATCCCAAAGAAAAATTAACAGTGCTAGTAAAGTCAGTGTATACCTGAGACATAGCTTAACATTATGTTCAAATACTTGATATAAAAAATTTCATTTGTGTATAAAGCTTATTTGCATCATCTGAAGGAGGTAAAATTTTTCAGTAGCAGAAAAGGAGAAGATTTAGAGAATTTTACCACTCTTGAAAGTAATTTAAAGAGGTTGAATTGTTGTAATGCTGACTAATAGTGAAAACGGAATTTTTACTATTATTTGGGGCTAATCGTCCTCTTTTAGCTGTTTGCTACAAACTTGCAGAACAGGGATTTTTTTTTATGATGATTGCAATGTAGAATACAAAGAAAATGTTTAAAAGTGTTATCAAGAGTTATGTGTACCATTTTAAACATAAGACTTATATGCACAGAAGTTAAAGTTCAACCAGGCAATTCGAGCAATCTCAAGTTTCTTAGTTAAAAAGTTTGACAACTATCATTTTCTAATGATAAAACAAAAAAATTTTCACATTCTCATTCGAGATGCCATTTCTATTATGTCATAAATCAGTATAAAATTTTATTGTATCGAATATTTGAACATAATGTTAAGCTATGTTTCAGGTATACACTGACTTTACTAGCATATTTTCTAAATTTGCTGTGATGTTGAAAATGTTCCTGACTCCTGTGTAGACATTCATAAATGAACAGTCATTATTGGAGGCAGTTCAACAGATATAAAGCTGATTAGTTGCCCTGAAGGAAAAAAAAAAATGATTTCTAAACAAAAAAGGTCCTTAAAAGTATGTGTATTTAGGAGTGTGTGTGTGTGGGGGGAAGTATGTGTAATTATTATCAGTGCATTCAGCAGGAAATTGTATTAGTAAAAAGAACCCAAAATGGTAGAAAAGGAAACACTGGAGGGTAAGAAAGGAATGAAAACATAATTTCCTAAATAAAATGCTCAACAATATTACTGTGGTAAAACAAATATTACTAAAAATTGTATGTGTTGAATGAGCTAAGTAACTTACTGTTTTCGGGAAACCTACTTGATCTTTTATGCCTTAGAACATTTTCAGAGGGCTCAGAATGCTGTTGGGGTTGTAATTTTGGCAGTCACTGAATAGATAATTTGCTACCTCATACTTCAGTAGATTTACAGTCTCTTGGTTCCATATTTGCAGTTTCCTGAGGGACCCTAAAAACTGATGATTGCTGATATTAGTGTTATACTGACAAAATAAAATAAGCACTGTACCTCAGGAATCCAGCATCAGTGGAAGGTAGATCAACAACACATTCAGAGTAAGAAATTTCTATTGAAACAGATTTTTGAAATAGATTATAAAACTATCGAACCAGATCTTTGAAATAGATAACTTTTACAAGAGAAATAGTAAGTACATTTAGGGAGAAAACTCCAGTACAAAGAAACTTTCTAGAACTAACAATCTTAATAAAAAGAGTTCAGTAGATAAAGCAAAGAAAAATGTCACTGTTGAGAATGAAATTAACATCTTAGGAATCAAATAGAACTATCTTAAATATAGAACAAAATTAAAAATGTTGGTAGTCAGGAATTAAAAAGTAAGATACAATTCATAAGTGAATAGATAATTCAGGCAAAAAGAAATTCAGGCAAGAAGACATTCACTATCATGTGAATTAATGCTGTACAAGGGGAAAAAAAGTAGATATGATAGTTAATAGCTGAATAGTAATAGGGGTACTTTAGTTTACTATAGATGCCATAATTATCACAAAGTGGATGATTTAATGCTGGTGGATGGAAATTAAACTTTTGATGGACATGATATTATAGTATATATAGATCTTGAATTATAATACTATATACCTGAAATTTATAAACTATTATAAGCCAGTGTTACTTCCTTAAAAAAAAGAATAAGGTATAACACAATAAGACTACATTTTTTACAACTATGTAGAGGCTTAGGCCCAGCCAACAGCCCATTCTCTTACCTGTTGAAAAATAATTGTCATATAGGCAGGGGATCTGAGTTTATTATTTATATGGACTACTGAAAGAAAATAGTTGAAAGTTCTCCAGATACTTGAGTTAGAACAGAGGTTCAGGATGTAGGAAAATGACAGGAGGAGGAAACTATAGTTAATTAAACATAGTTAAAATATTTTACGTATTTTATTACATGTAATGCAGGTGGAAACCTTAAGACTTGACATGTCAGTTTTGATTTGGGGAGTAATAGACCTTTCCTCAAGATTTAAAGAATACAGACATGCACTAAGTGCAGATGGATATTCTGTTTTTTGGAGGGAACACCAAACTATCAGATACAGATTCCAAAAATGTCCTTTTCTTTAGGATATGTTATAATTTTGGTTTAACAAAATAGTTTTGATCAGTGTGTTGAAAAAAATATTGCCATAAAGGAAGTTCTTTGAAACACCTCTTTTGATTTCTTTTAATTAAACAGCTACTTTTGGGAATCCCCATTTTCTACCCATAAATTGATAATCTAATGAAGTCATACTTCTGAGCTTATATATATTAAGCAATTTAGATAGTTGAACTATATCTTGCTAACAACATTTTCTAGATTGATACTCTGGTAATATTTTGCTAATTAGAGTACTGGTAAGTTTACAAGGCTGTCCCAAACCTCTGATTTGAGGTTTTTGAATGTTTACTAGTAACCGGGCTTGAACTTTTCTTTCTCCTTCCTAGAAGGGAGAGTGAATTACTAACTTACAATTAACTCTTTCCTTCTAACTCCATAAGAGTTGTAAAGTTTGTTATCATGGAAAATTTGTTTGCTAATATTTTAATTTTTCTTCCATAAATTATCTTTATTCTCTGTCTTTGTAGAAAATGGGAAAATGGGCTATTAAAAAATACTTGCCAGGTATTTTTTAATCTGTTCAGAGTTTATATTGCTAAATATAGCAGAATCTCTCCAAGTCATAGTTGCTTTGATTTTTTTTTCATGTTAACATCATGTTTTATCCTAAGAATCTTCAGATATGTATTTAAAATGGCTGCCCTTTTAGAAGAAATTTGAGGTAGGGATTGAAGAAATTTTTGTCAGTGGTGAAGAAACTATTTAGAATTAGCCCCTTGGGATTCAGTTCTGATGATCCCAGTTTTTTTTTTTTTTTAAAGATTTATTTATTTATTCATACAGAACTGGGGTACAGGCCAGAGGCTCAGGGACGGTGAGAGGCTTCACCAGAGACAGAGTGGGGAGCAGAACAGGCAGATTGACGAAGTACACTGCTGAGGGGAGCAGCGGGCGGGTCAGGAGAGGTCTGGCTCGCCATGTGGTCTCCTCCGGGGCAGGCGGCAGGCGAACACAAGAGGAAGCGGGTTTAGAATCTCAGTGCTGTGCTTTAACCCGCTGCGCCACCAGGGAGGGCCCTGATGATCCCAGTTTTGATGGTAATATCCAAAGCATTATGGTTAGGAGCCAGTTGCACATAGTCTTCTTTTATTCATCAGGTCTGACCAGGGTGTTGACCATGACCACATCATTATTACAGAGCACAGCCTGTTTGATCTGGTGCTTGTTGGCCTTGACTTTAACCATGAACACAAATGCATTGTTTTCTGTATTCCTTGCAACTGACTCAGTGGTCAGAGGGAACTTGATAATGGCACAGTGGTTAAACTTGTTTCTCTTGGGGGTGTTCCGAGGATATTTGGGTTGCCTTCGGAGTCATAGTGTTATGGGTGTCCAAAAGGTGGCTGAAGCTTAGATTTTTTCTTGTGGCTGTGGATGCCTTTCAGTGCTGCTTTCTTGACTTTCAGAGCTCTGGTTTTGGCTTTGGGAGTGGCTTCTTCCTTCTTTACCTTTGGTGCCATCTTTGTATAAAAAGGACTGAAGAAATTTATTAAGAACTTAAGGCTACTTCAGTTTAGTATGTTAAGTATGGGTATGTATTAGGGTATGGATCCCTAATTTTAGTCCTTGTGTTTTTTATAATCATTCTTGAAGTTTTGTTTACGTTGAGGAAAACCCTCAAAGAAAGTAGCAGACTTAAAAAATAATCTATGAAACTTTTTGTCATCTATGGAACTTTTTTCTTAGGAAAACGTGGTCACTTGCTAGATCAAAAGACTAATTAAAAAATACAGGAAAGCTATTGTTAATTGTGAATAGATCCATACCCTGTTATGGATCCATATTTAACATACTAAACTGAAGTCTTAAGTTCTTAATAAATTTCTTCAATCCTTTTTACACATTGAGTGCTTTCTTCAATGTAAACAAAACATCAGTGTGAACAGTTCTACAGCTTGCAGTTTATTTAAATGTCAACAGTTCATAGCAATGTGTATGCCCAAGAATTTCCATCATTAATGAGGTAAAGATTACTTTTGAGAGGTTCAAAGTCATGGAGTAATAGGATTTTGAGGCGCTAAAATCAGACATATTTTAAAAGGAAGAAATACTAAATAAGCATTTAGTTATGAAATTTAGTATACTGTATGGTTTTCTTGTCATTCTACCTCTTATGAGCTATGCTTGGGCCCAGGTGCCATAACTTACTTTAAATATGGATGTCTGGTTCTTCAATCATATTGACAGAATTATCTTTGAGTTTTCTTTCAAAGATTGTATTATATTTATTCATAAGGCAACTATGTTGTTGTATTCTACATCTAGAACGTTTGATAGATGAATAAAAAAAAATGGCAACAACTCCACCAGCTCGGAAACTTCCTGTGTGGATGAATATGCAGGATGAGAGAGGAGCTATAGAAGAAAAAAAGGTATGCAATTCATTAATTATTCTTTCAGGTTGGAAACTTAAACTTGACTGTAAAATGAGCCAATCCTCACTTGTAAACTTCAGGTCATTAGTTAAGTTTGAGTTGCTGTGGTATGATTGAAAACAGAGTCTAGTCACTGAATGTGTGAATAGTATTACATTAATTGGTTATACAAACTGAGAATTCTTACTCTGCCTTTTTTCATTTATATAGTTTGGATGGCTGACCATAATTAATCAGTTCAAATTCAGATAACTAGATAGTATTTACCTTGATGAATTTTGCCGTTAAGCGATAAAATCCACCTGTCAATCTTAAGCATTAATTTAAGGCAATAGTATTACATCTTCAATACTAATATAATTACAGAAAAAACTCTCACTAAAATAAGTGCTCTTGAAAAATATGATTATAAGATTTTGCAAATACTTGTTAGAAAATGCATTTATATTTATTATTGTCTTATGACTTCATTAGTCTAGAAAGCATAAGTTGAGAAAATTTAGAAAGGTAATTTAAATGCTTCAGTTAAGTTTTTTTGTGTCAGATGTTTATTTTTTAATCTGAGCTTTATGCTTTTTGGAATTTCTTTTACCTCAAGGCACCCATTAAGAAGAGTGTTTTAGAAGAAGACCTTCCCTTCTTAGAATTCTCTGGATCCATAGTGTACAGTTATGACGCTAATGATGGTTCTTTACTAGCTGAAGATATTAGGTAAGAGATTTGATTTTCACAATTACCTTTGACTTTGGACTCTTCAAAGGTGACTATTATTTGTAAGTATGTTTAGTTTTATGATTGAGGTGTTTGTTATTAACAGAGTAACAGAGTTCAACAGAGTTAAGTGTTAATTCTGATTTTTAAATTAAAACTTAGTCACTGTGTTAAATTTGTAATGTACCTATTTTGTTCATTTATAAGCCTTTCTGTATTTTACCTATTTTTTGACTTTATGTATATATAATATAATATTTATTAGTATTGGGACACTATATATTTTACCAATTTAGGGAAAAAGCAAAATTATTTTTCATTTTCATATTTCCCTAAAATATACTTTTAAACGTCAATAAAAATGCTGCAATCGACTCTGTTGTGTTTAGTTAGCAATAATTGTAGCAAATATCCTTAAGAGGAATATTAGAAATGATTATGTATTTTTTTAAATATATTCATTATATCATCCTTCATTTTTTTGTACAATGTATAGTGCCCTGGTGAAATTCCCACCAACAGTTTACCCTTGTATGATCACCATAGTCCTTTCTGCTCTTCCCATCCCTGTCCTTGACTTTTTCTCTCCTCCTCTCTTACAGAATGTCTCTTTATTATAGGTACTTTTCTTTTTTTTCCTGATTCCTGTTTTGTTCTCTCTACTTTACTCCTGTGAGAGCATTGATATTTTTCTTTTTCTTCTGGCTTGTTTCACTTAAGCATAATCCCTTCCAGCTCCATCCATGTTGCTGTGAAGGGCATGAATTTATCCTTTCTGATTTCTGAGTAATATTCCATTGTGTAAATGATCTTGATCCAGTCATGTATTTTTGGACATTTGGGTTGCTTTCATAGCTTACTTCTTGTAAATTGTGCTGCAATAAATGTAGGGGTGTAGGTGTCTTTTTGAATTAATGTTTTTATGTCTTTGGGTAGATTCCTAGGAGTGGAATTGCTAGATCATATGGAACTCCATTTTTAGTAGTTTGAGGAACCTCCACACAGCTCTCCACTGGTTGGACCAGTTTGCAGTAAAGGATAGTTCCTTTTTCTCCTCATCCTCGCCAACATTTGTTGTTGCTAGTTTTTTTAATATGTGCCATTCTCACTTGTGTAAGGTGGTTTCTTATTGTGGTTTTGATTTGCATTTCCCTGATTAGAAGTGATGGTGAACATTTTTTGAATATGTCTGTTGGCCATTTGCATTTCTTCTTTGGAAAAGTATCTTTTTAGCTCTTCTGCCACTTTTTTGACTGCCAATATTTTTTTACTTTTTTTTTTAAATAGTTGGATAATTTTTTTTTTAAGATTTATTTGTCCATGCATACAGAACTGGGGTGTAGGGGCAGTGAGAGGATTCACCAGAGACAGAATGGGGAGCAGAACAGGCCAACTGATGAAGCACACTGCTGAGGGCAGCAGCGGGTGGGCCATGAGAGGTCTGCCACGCCATGTGGATCACCTCCCGGGCAGATGGGGATCAAACTCATGTGAAAATGGCTTTAGCTTCTTAGTGCTGTGCGTTAACCCACTGTGTCACCAGGGAGGGCCCTATTTACTTTGTTTTTGTTGAGTTTCATTAACTCTTTGTAAATCTTTGTAAATCCTTGATGTTAGTATTATGTGCAAGAATTTTCTCCTAATCAGTGGGGTGTCTCTTTGTTTTGGCTAATGTTTCTTTTGCTGTATAGAAACTGTTTAATTTGATCTAGTTGCAGCTGTTTATCATTTCCTTCATTTTCTTTGCTTTCAGTGATGTGTCTTTAAAGATGTTATTACTATGTATGCCATGTAGTGTTTTGCCTATACTTTTTTCTATATATTTTGTGGTTTCAGGTCTTATATCCAGTTCATTTGATTTTGTATTTTTAAAAGTTGCCATGTGATATTAGGATGTTGCAGTACTTCAGTCTAAGACTCTTGAATATAAGCAGGTGTAGTGAGAAATTCATTCACATCTTTTTTGAACTTATCCTTTTTTTTTTTAAACTGAGGTGAAAGAAGCTATTTCACCTCAGTTAGGTAAGGTAAGCTATTTATTAATGGTTTCCTGGTGATAGATATAACCTAAAAATAGTATTTATCTGTACCTCACTCTGGTTATAGTTATCTGTCTACTTTTAGGTGTCATTATATATAGAACTAAATATGTCTCACAGAAAAGATAAAATCTACTATTTGTAATTATATAGTAATTCTATCTTTGGCAGTTTTAAAATATTGTAATTCTGAAGACACTAAACATAAAAGACTGAAGAATATATATTTGATGAATTGTATGTATTTTTTTAAAAAGATTTATTTGTGCATACAGAACTGGGGTATAGGCCAGAGGTGTAGGGATGGTGGGAGTATTCACCAGAGACAGAGTAGGGAGCAGAACAGGCAGATTGATGAAGCACACTGCTGGGGAGAGCAGCGGGCGGGTCAGGAGAGGTCTGCCGTGCCATGTGAGTCACCTCCAGGGCAGGCGGGGATTGAACTCATGCTGACGTGGCTTTAGCTTCTTAGTGCTGTGCTTTAACCCACTGCGCCAGAGGGAGGGCCGAATTGTATGTATTTTAGGAATGACACACAGTGCCCTCCTACCTACTCCATCTCTCTGATCTTCTTAGGCCCATTTTGCTATAGTAGGTTTTCGACAATTTGGTTATGATGTGATTTTGTGAAGTGTGGTTTGTGCAGGCAGATCAGATGGCTTTTTTGTATCTGCATGTTTGTAGGGCAAGTGAAAAAAGTTTTCTCAGGATATTTTTTTGCTTTGATTTCCAGCACAGGTGACCTAGTAAATAGCTATAACCTTTAGATGTAGTCCACATGTGCAGGAAACAGTAAATAACATAATTTTGATGTTTGTATGTGCAAAAACATATGTAACCTAGGCATAAATTTGGCTCTGCGCTGGCTTTGTCTATAAATCATATAAAGACTAACAGAGCTCCCAAGGGTGTCCCAGCTGGGGCAGTCCCCTACCCTTCTGTCCAGGAGCAATTGCTGCTGCCCCTTGTGTACTATGACCAGGCATTTGGATGTTGCTACTGCTGCTGCTGTCTCTTGCTGCTTCCATAAAGACATGTTGTTGGGCCTGCCCAGGCATCCAGAAAGAATCTGGCCACACTTCAAGCACTGGACCTACAATGTTTATCTCAAATTTGAAAAATTTCTTAGTTTTTTAAAATTCATCCTGTTCTTTTTCTCCTTCTGGGATATTTACATATATGTAAGTTGTATCACTATTCTGTTTCGTTCGTCACTGAACTTTTTCTTTTTTTATTTTTAGTTTTCTTTCTCTGCTGTCAGTTTGAATATCAAGTTTCTTTTGATATGTATGCAAGTTCACTTATGTGAATTTTTTATTTTAGATGTTGTATCTTTCGTCTGTAGAAGATCCATTTGGTTCTTTTAAAGAAATACTTTCCATCTTAGTGGCCATCAAATTCCTGTTTTATTTTAAATCTTTGAACCTATTGATCATACTTATAATGGTTGTTTATATTATCATTTTGTGATGTCCATGTTAATACTGTTATTCCAGTTATTTATAAATGATTTTTATCCTGGTTAAGGGTCATAGTTTCCTGTTCTTTTTCTCGAGGCTGAAAATTTTTGCCTTAGCAATGATTTTACCTTGTCAAATGTTAGATTTTTGACCTCCTTCAAAGAAAGGAGCTTCTTCTAGTTGAAAAAAATGGAGTTTTTTGTTTTTTTTTTTTAACAGGAGGAATAGTGTTGCAATAAATATCTTACACATTTCTGCCTCCTTATGCACATATGAGAGCTTCATAGATCATGAGAAAAAAATGCTAGGTTATCATGTTTGTACATCTTCAACTAGACATTGTCAAAGCTTTTTCCTATAGTGTATATATTTATCCCTATACAAGGGTCCCAACTGATATCCTTCTCAGCACTTAACTTTTGCCAGTCTGATAAGCATGAAATTTAATTTGCATTTCTCTGATTTCGAGTGAGATTTTGTGACTTTACGTGTTATTTGGGCTTATTGGCCATTTATTTGTATTTCCTCTTGGGAATTGTGAATGGATTTATTTTTAAAGATTTTATTTATGCATACAGAAATGGGGTACAGGCTAGAGGTGCAGGGGTGGTGAAAGGATTCACCAGAGACAGAGTAGGGAGTGGAACAGGCAAGATCCACAGAGATATACTGCTGAGGGGAGCAGAGGGTGGGATAGGAGAGGTCTGTCATGCTATATGGATCACCTCTGGAGTGGGGGATCAAACTAGCACTGAAGTGGCCACAGCTTGGATTAGCTTTGCAGTGCAGCACTCCAGACTTGTGCACCAGAGTCCCTGTATGGACTTTTTCTTCTATCTTTTTTTACTGGAGTATTTGTCCTTCTTGACTTTTCAAGGAATTTTTAATATTATATAGTTGTTCATTATCAGTGATGTCTATCACAGATATCTTCTACTGTCTGTGACCTCTCTTTTTAACTTTTTGAATGATGTCTGTAGTTATATTGAAGTATAAATTTTGATGTAAGTACTACTTATTTTTCATGTAACTAATGTACGTCTTTTTCAACTCCAGGATGAGTCTGTCTGATGGAGATGTGGTAGGATTTGACATGGAATGGCCACCAGTATACAATAAAGGAAACCTGGGCAGAGTTGCATTGATTCAGTTGTGTGTGTCAGAAAGCAGATGCTACTTGTTTCATGTTGCTTATATGTCAGGTTGGTATTGCTTTTCTTTGTTTCATTTTATGTGGTAAATAATTATATTATGTTAAGGTTATCCTTTTTAAATTAAGTTCTCAAGTTAGTGGGCACTTCTTTAATACCATGTTTTTTGTGTATTTATGTTCTACCTGATTCATTCACATCCCTTGTTTTATTTAATGTTCACATCTCTGTCAGGCATTGTTATTATTCCTGCAGTAGAGTGACAAAGTAGAGTTTAGTGGGTGAAGTGGGGAGGTATACATTGTTATTATTAATAGAGGTAGAACTCTATTACTAATTATAATAAATTACAGAGAATTTATAAATGTCTTGTCATTTATCAATCAGGACTTTGTACTTTAGGTACAAAGAAATAATTCAATGTGAATGTATTTCTGAAATTAAACCTAACACATAAAAATTGAGATATCAACAAAATTGTAAGAAATAGAAAATAAATCCATCATATTTGTTGAAATCCTTTGAGGTAATAATAAAATGTTATAGTTTTTCCCCAGGGATTAAAGATGTTGCTTGAGAATGAATCAATTAAAAAGGCAGGTATAGGAATTGAAGGAGATCAGTGGAAACTTCTACGTGACTTTGATATCAAGTTGAAGAGTTTTGTGGAACTGACAGATGTTGCCAATAAAAAGGTAGATGTAATATCAAAATTTATAAAGAAAACCAATTTTTCTATTTCATAGAATGTACCCTCTGTCTGAATTTTAGAAAAATTTTGAGGAACTAATGTAAACTGTGTAATATTTTTATAAAAATGAGGCTTCATAACAAAACCCTTCAGTTTTAATCCATTGCCTTAGCATACAGCTTCTTTAAGCTTATTCTTCAATATCGGTACTATTTCACATTTCAAATTTAAATATTTCTTTAATTCATTTATACCAAATAACTTATTTTAAGGGGAAGCATATGTAACTCTGGGGTATGATGCTTTTAGTGGAAGTTCAGTCAGTTCTACCACCTATTATTTCCCATATTTTTTGATGTTATCATTAAGTTCTCATATTTGATTGGGAAGTAGGAAATCTACTAACCTACTTTGCTTTTTTTCATGAAAAGTACCCATTGTAATCTCGGATTTTAATATCTGTATTGAATAAATTCCACAGTTAGATTCTTAAAATATGAGTTGTACATGAGGTGTTTTTTTTAAGTGATAGGAAATATGTTAAATACTACCTTTTGATATAACATTTCCAATTTTATTCGTGTCATGGCCATTTTATAGCATTTAAGAGTATCTGAAAATTAAAGGAAATAATTTTTACTATGCTGATTTTTCATTACTTCTAGCTGAAATGTACAGAGATGTGGAGCCTCAATGCTTTGGTTAAACACATCTTAGGTAAACAGCTTCTGAAAGACAAGTCTATCCGCTGTAGCAATTGGAATAATTTTCCTCTCACTGAGGACCAGAAACTGTATGCAGCCACTGATGCTTATGTATGTATTTCAAGATCTTAATATTGTAATGTATTTTTAAAACCTTGTAATAAATCACAGAGAACTTATGTACACAAACTTAACTAAATATTTTAAATGAACTTTGCATTAAAAACTCTTAGGCAGACACCTAGTGAAACTGTTAATTCTCAATATTCATTAGCAAGTACCAGTGAACAAATTGTCATGAAATCAAAGTGAAGTGCAATTTGCGTGTTATGATTATGCGTTATCTGAAAGCATGAAAAACTAATAAACTCAGATAGTATAAGTACAAATTGTAATGATGATGTATTTGATTTATAAACAACTTCAGAATAAAAATTACCAGGCAATTTCTATATTGGAACTGGCCTTATTTTTATATTTACATTTGAAGGCTGTTAGAAATTTAGAAAAACTCTAAATTTTGCTTTTCACTGTTGGTAGTCAGATATATTTTCATATTTACATATTCATACATAGTGAAATCTGGATTTGTTAAATCTACTTTTAGGAATGGAAACTCCCTTTACTTATAAATAGAAAAAGATCCAATTTTGCTGCAAAATAGGGCAATGGTTTTCCTTTATGTTCTGTTGTTAAAAATTAATGAAATTTACAATTGAGATGGCAAAAAATGTACAAAATGATGTAAATAAACTCAAATTATGAAATTTGTTGAAAACTAGTACAAATTCTTTAGCATTTTTTAACTATTTATATAATAGTTTGTTTTTATATCATTTGTACATTTTTTATATCAGTTGATCCCTGTGTCTTTTGCATTTTTATTTATGTAAAATCAATGTGACTTAATTGTTCCTATTAGAAGCATCTAAAAGGAACAGTGTTCTTACTAACATTCTCAGCTAATTTAATGATAGAGAAATAAGTATGTGAAACTAAAAAAAATTTCTCTCACCTGATTTATATTGTTAGATTCCACTTACACATTTTTTGATTTGGATAACATTGAATGTCAAAATCTGAAAACTGAAACTTGTTTCTCACTGTTGGTGTGGTGATTAAATGAAGACATTTAGATACTGGTGTAACATTTTTGGTTAAATTCAACTTTTGAGGTACCTTAGGAATCATTATTTTGGTTATCATTAGTATTTTCTTTTCATTTTGTATTTTTGTAGGCAGGCCTCATCCTTTATCGAAAATTACAAGTTTTAGGTGATGCTGTGCAAATGTTTGCTTTAAACAAAGGTATGTTATAAAAATAGAAGATAAAATTCTATTTAAATTTAAGTTTGAATTGAATTTAATCTAATTCAAATTTCTTTACTGAAATTTATCTCCCAAAACATTTACATATGAGTGAATTATCTGTTATTATTCTAACTTCTTGAGTATGTGAGCAATATTAACATTCAGGTGAGATCTGTCTGGCCTAAACTTAGGGGTTCAGTCATGATAATGTGGCAAAGCAGGACTTACTATTTTATTTTGTAGCTTTGCTATTAATTAATCTGAGAGTTTGACTTTGATAATCAATGATCTAATCAGCTAATTCTTAGTCTGGAAATTGTATACCCTTGCTATAAATCTTTCGAATGTAGGAGAGAACATTGGTGATATATTCCATGACATCAATGATAAACATGTTTTGGAGACTCAGTTCCTGTGGCAAGATAATAAATAAAAGGAAAAGAAAACAATTGGGCTTACCTTAGATTAAAAAGATTTTATGCAGGGAAAGAAAGTATAACTAGACTAGCGAGATCCTGCTGAGTGGGAAAAAATATGACCTGTTACATACCAACAAGGGGTTAATATTCAAGATATATATAAAATTCATACAACTAAACAGTAGAAAAATAAGCAACCTAATTAAATGGACAACAGATCTAACAGGCAATTCATCAAAGAGGATATCCCAAAGGCCCAGTGTTCATCTTTACTTTCAGTAGAGATGCAGATTAAAAACACAGTGAGATACCATCTTATACCTGTGAGATTACACAGTGAGATACCATCTTATACCTATTAGAAAGACCCCTAGTGATAAGTGATAAAGAGGATGTAGCGAAAAAGGAAGGAACTCTGTTACATTGTTGTTGGAAATATAAACTGGTATGGCCATTATGGAAAGCAACCTTAAAGAACTAAACATGGGCCCTCCCTAGTAGCACAGTGGGTTAGGATACAGGACTGCAAGCTAGCCACAGCCCTTCAGTGCAGGTTCTATCCCTGACCCTGGAGGTGACTCACATGCCACAGCAGACCTCTCCTGACCCACTGCTCCCCTCAGCAGTGTACTTTGTTGATTTGCCTGTTCTGCTCCTCACTCTGTCTCTGGTGAATCCTTTTAATGCCGCTGCACCTCTGGCCTGTAACCCAGTCTTGTATGCATAAATAAATAAATCTTTAAAGAATAAAACCTAAAAATGGAAATACCATACGTTTCAACAATCCTACTCTTAGGTATCTACTGAAGAACATGAAGCTATCAACTCAAAAAACTATTCTCTACTTGGCTTATTGTGGCATTATTTATAATAGCCAGGGCATGGGCAACTGAAATCCCCAGTCAGTAGAAGATTGGATCAAGATGATTTATGCCTACAGTTTGGAATATGATTCAGCAACAAGAAAAGTGAAGTGTTAACATTTATAGTAAAATGAAAGGAGACTGAGGGAATTATGTGTAGTAAAGCAAGTCAGAATGTCAACGATAAATATTGGATATTTAGATATAAATCTTTGAAAGTATAAGATTGTTTAATAATCCTCTGGTCTAAATTTCTAAATTTTCCCTAGTGTAGAAAAACTCTGCTGTTTTTCTCAAAAGAATGACTTATGGTCTGTTTTAGATATCTTGATAGATCATGATATTGATCTGTATAGTAGAGTGAAAGACTGGGCTTTATAGGCCAGTGGAAGAATCCCAGCCATATGAGTTGGAGTTTACTTGTTTCCCTATGTTTGGAATGTGGATGATGACATGTCTACTTTATAGAGTAGTTTGAGCTCTAGTAGGGGCACAGTAGTGAAGTAGGTACAGACAGTACTTAAAAAAGTGAAGCTGGATAAGGTGAAGTAGGGAATAAATAGAATGAAGAACTGAAGAGAACAAAAGATTGACATCGAGGGCATGCCAACATTTAGAGGTCAGGAAGAAGTCAGGAAGAGTGCAGATGATAATGGCTTGAGAAGGAGCAATCATGAAGAATGCATTTTAAGAGGCATTGTCTTCAAATCCAAGTGAAAAATGTTTTAAGTAGGAGGAACTTATTGACTGTTTTAAATATATCTGAGAGTTAGAGTGAGATGAGGAACTAGAAGTAATAAATTTGACAGTGTGGAGACCATTGGTAACCTTTCTAAAAGCTACTTTGCTGTACTGCTGGGGATGAAAGCTTAGTTGAAGTCAGTTTAGGAGAAAATGGGAGTAGAAAATTGATTAAGTATGTATGAATAACTCTTTCAAGGAGTTTTTCTATAAATGGAATTAATATGATACAGACTATTTAGCAGATTGGTGATATAGAAACTGAAGATATTATTTATATCTATTCTCTTAGGGGAAATAAGAGGTGGATTTTGTTAGAGGCTTGAAAAGAAAGAGTTTTGAAATAGTCATTGTGAGAGGGGAAAAATAGGAAGTAGAGAATAATTATCAGTACTGAGGGTTCATTTGAGATGTGTGTCATATGATTCAAATGAAATGAGTCAAAGCTTTGTTTTATTTTCAACTATGTTCAACTACTTAGATATAGTTATTAAATAGGTTGAAATATAGATTTAATTAGAGTTGGGTTTTGTCATGTAAAGTACCACATGAGAAGAGAAAAAAGAACCGAGGGTCCATAAAAAGGAATGATTATTATAATGTTGGTAAGAAAGGAAAGTAAGACATGATGGGTAGTAGGAGAAGGATAATGGGTAAGGAAAAGGTGATAAGACCAATGGATTTGGTTCTGAAAGTGTTCAGTAATTCTTGTATTGGGGAAAGCATGCTGGGAAGAAAGATTGCATGCTGGTATTTAGAGGGTAGAATGCTAACAAGTAAAGTCTGGAAGTTGTTACTTTATTGGTAATTATAAGGTGTAGGGAATCACTATGGAAGTAGGTGACCTGAGATGATAGGTCAAGAGAGGGAAAGATTGATGGAAATGGAAGAACCTAAGGAACTGAAAACCTCATGTTTTTGGATGGAGTATCTCTGTGGATATTGATATCACTAGGAGTTAACACAGGTCTAGTGAAAGTGAATCAGGGAAGTAAATCTTTAATGAATGAAAGGATATTATTTTGAGATCACAAGACTTCAACAGAAGTCAGGTATAGCAAAGGCTATGGTCATATATGTTTCAGGGGAGCCAGGCTTTTTGAAGGATGAGAGAAGTGGTGATGAAGAGTAAGAAATTTAAAAAGGGGAAGGGCTTGCAAGAAGAGGGCAGGTTTTGTAGTTTTGACGGAGAATGTTATACCGGACAGAATGAAATGAGTGTTTAGAAGATGTTCTCTGATTAGAAAAGCTTACATATTATTTTGGTGATGATTGTTAATAAGGGAGTGCGGGATGGCTGTCAGGGTAAAGTTGTAAGGAGCAGCTCACACATTGTTATATTGATTTCTGATTTTCGAAAGTGCCCAGGGTTTAGATCGTCATTTCTATCTTTTCCTTTTGCCTAGATTAATAACACATTTATTCGAAATAGCAAAAATTCAAAAGGAAATAAAGTAACTGAGATAATTCAGAGATAGGATAAGTAAGTCTTTTTCTTGGAATTTATTTAAGAAAAAAAAGGAAAATGTGAGTCTTGTTACTGTTCAATGAGGCAGCTAGGTGAATGCCTCTGCATTGTGGTCTGAAAGTTAATATTGATTCTTTTTCAGAGGAGGAAATACTGCCTAGTGTTGTGAAGAAACAGTTGACTTCAATCTCTGAAGAGATGATGGATCTGGCTAAGCATCTTCCTGACACTTTTAGAAAATTGGAAAACCCACAGAGGTTAAATACTATCTATTTTTTAGCAATTCTGTTTGTTCTTACATTTTCTTATGTGAAGAATTACTTTTCATTCATGTAGACTCATACATGATTTTCTTGAATATATATATACACACACACACACACAGACTGATGTATATATTAAGGAAATATCATTTCATTTGTTAAACTGTGTATTAAAAGTTTAAGACTTTTCTGTCCGTTTTGTACAATGTTTTATGGCATCTTTCATTTAATTATAGTTTAGTTACTTGAAATCTTTAAATGCAAATTTTATACTTAGTTATTTCATTTTTATGGCTATTAACTGAGTATTACTTAAGAATTCTACCTAATCAGTTGATCAGAAGAATTCATATTTTAACAATCATTTTGAGTAGGGCACTGGATAGCTCCTCATACTTGGACAATTGGTACTGTGTAGCTAATTCTCTTTGGAAGCAGACCTTATCTTAGTCTTAACTGCTAAATGACATCTATTGTCAAATTCCTAATAGCAGTAATGCACTTGACTAGTGAACATTTACAATGTAATTTTTACTAAAAATACTTTATAGAAATATGAAGCTATTAGGACCTCCCTGGTGGTGCAAGGGGTCAAAGCGCAGCACTGCAGAGCTATCCATTCCCACTGCAGCACCATTCCATCCCTGGTCAGGGGCTGACTCAAAACTCAACTGCATTTCCAGCAGAGGGTACAGGGTTACATTTGTAGCATGTTTGCTTTTTGTTTATAGATACAGTTTGACAAGTTTGGATATCCATTTAAAACTAAAACTAATGTGGAAAAGGAATGGGATACACATGACTGCAGCTTGGAATTATAACCAACAGTCTATGAAGGAGTGGGCAAAAGTATAGAGAGTAGAACTAGCTAACTAATAATAGTGCAATTTGAGTTTTTACAAAGGGAAACAATTTTGTACTACCTTGTATAATATACTTGAAGCAATGAATCCTATGAGTTTAAAGATTTCTCCTCCAAATTTTTAGTTATTTTGATTATAGTTAATCAGACAGAACTTTTTTTTCCTTAGGAAATTTACTACATCTTTCCATCTGTTCAATTTGTGTGTGTTTATGTATCATTGATTTGACCTACATTTAATTAATTTAAATGCCATAAAAAGTACAGTTGACACAAACAATTAGATTGGGACCAAATACTATAACAGTTAGTAAACCTACTTGCTACAGTTTAATGCAGAAAGTGCCTAAGTAACAATACTGGAGGGTAGGTTACCAGCTAGCTGTAAGTATATAGTGAGCATTAGAAAAACAACTTTAATCCATTGTGTTCTTTAAATGAAGGACATTTTAAAAGGCTGCTATTAAAAAGCATTAAAACATGGCCTTCTAGTTAATGTAATTAATGTTGTTAACATTTTCAATTTTTTAGGGTTTCCATACTATTGAAGGATATTTCAGAAAATCTGTTTTCATTGAAGACAATTATATTTAGCCCCACTGACACAGAAACTGAACTGCAACCCATCAGTGATTTTAGCTTATCACCACTGGAAAATCCAACTGCTGGTGGTGGAGTACCACAAGAACAAATTAGAAAACATAAAATTTGTACTGAAATTGATGAGGAGAGATGGGATACAACAATTGATAATTTAATTGGATGTGATGTGGAAAATATACTTGGAAATAAAGAGAAGCAAGAAGAAAATAAATTTGAAGATGGATTAGAAGATAATAAATTGATAGAGAATACAAAAAGGACTTGTTTGATGTCATTAGACATTACAGAATATGAACTCCAAATTCTGGAACAGCAGGCTCAGGAAAAAAACCTGAGTGATGTTATTTGCAAGTCTCCTGAGGTAGAGAAAACAATTTTTATTCACTAGTAGTTTTTTTTTTTCTGTAAGTGGGCAGGTAATAAATATGGTAGGCTTTGCCAATCACAAACCTGTGTTTTAAAAACTTAGTGTTGCCATTGTAATGTGAACCCAGCTGTAAATAAATCATGCTGTATTTCAATAAAACTTTATTTATAAAAGCAGAAGTAGGGCCCTCCCTGGTAGCGCAACTGGTTAACACACTACTGTAAGCGAGCCTCAGTTACTTCAGTGCAAGTTCAATCCCCACCCCTTGGAAGTGACACACATGGCATGGCAGACCTCTACTGTCTTGCCTGCTGCTCCCCTCAGCAGTATACTTAGTTGGTTTGTCTCTTCTGTTCCCTTCTCTGTCTCTAGTGAGTCCTCTCACTGTCCATGTACCTTTGGCCTGCACCCCAGTTTTGTATGGGTAAATAAATAAATCTTAAAAAAAGGCTGGATTTGGTCACAAAGCCATAGATAACTGCTTTTGATCTAATGCTAAAAGTAGCATTATACAGTGGAAAAATTTATAGTGTTAGTATATATGTCTTGTAACTTGTTTGTTTAGCCTAATTATCTTTTTTTTTTTTTTTTTGAGGATTATATAACTACAAGTGTTTCTTTTTCCAAAATTGAATTTGGGAATTTTTATTTTCTCATACAGATTTTCTTGGTAGTATAAGAGGGTTTTAATAATATTTTTGTTTGATTCTTCTTTTGCCTAGAGTCAGTTAGCTATGTCTTTCTGAATAGGTTATTGTTAAACATTTTTATTATTTCTCAATTTTATGTTTAGATTTATAATTATTATACTAGATGTGATTAATTTATGAGACTTTTTTGCTCCTAGCTAAGGTAAGCATGATTTTCTTGAAATAGTGAAGTGTCCTGTACTGAAAAGACAAGTCATATAGCTCATTTGTTTTCCTTAGTTAAAAATATTACCTATGATACTCAGAATCTCTCAAAACCTAAACATTTTCTTTTGCAATAACTGTTACACATTTTTGAAAAAATTAAATTTGGAATTCATTTATTTCTACTCTTTTTTTTTTTAAAGATTTATTTATTTATTTGTGCATACAGAACTGGGGTACAGGCCAGAGACTCAGGGGCGGCGAGAGGCTTCACCAGAGACAGAGTGGGGAGCAGAACAGGCAGATCTACGAAGTACACTGCTGAGGGAAGCAGCGGGCGGGCCAGGAGAGGTCTGGCTCGCCATGTGGTGCGGGAATCGAACTCATGCGGAAGTGGCTTCAGATTCTCAGTGCTGTCTGTGCTTTAACCCGCTGCGCCACCGGGGAGGGCCATTATTTCTACTCATTTTTTAATGACAAAGTCTACTCACTATTTGAGAAATTCTCTGCCTTTTGGTAACTATTTAGTAATCACTTGTATTAGTGTATAAATAAATTTTATTTTAAAATTTCCCCCATGTATTCTCACCATTTGTAAAATATTCACCTTTTGAAAAATATCTTTTTTTAAATGTATGCATTAACCTTTAATTTTCTTTAAAACGATACTTTAAAATCATTTTTATAAGCTTTTATAAAATTGTGGTCAGGTGCTTATGATCTGAATGATATATCTTACCTCAGTCACTGCCATTTTTTATTATCTAATAATAAAATTTTTTCCTCTTTATTCCTTGAGGATATCATTTAAAAAGTAAAATAATTTTTCTCATATAAAATTTGTTCTGAAACTATTTTCTTAAAGCTTTTTTTTTTTGTAGATTAATTAAAGCTGTGCTTTATTTTCTCACTGCCTATTTAAAAAATGGACATTATTTTGGGTCCTTCTATATATTCCCTTTGTGGATTTTTTGTGATTCCCTTTGTGGATTTTTTGTGCAGGTTCTCATCCTGTTGCACTTTTACTTCCTGAGTATAGCCAAAATACTGTAAAGTTTTTCATATCCCAGTATTGTCAATAGCAGAATAAATATCTGACACCGTTTTTTCAAATATATGCAAATGCTCTTTTGTAACATAGTGATTTATATGAAGATAAAATTACAACCATAGTAGCTTTTTGCGATCTCCTGACTTTGTACAGAATTTTCAGCATAGTAAAGAGGTTCTTAAATGTAGAAGTTTGGGAACACAGCTTGACAGTATTCAATCATAGTCCAACTTGTGACCTTGTGTTCTCATTTTAGCTTAAGAGCTTTATTTGAAGTCTTTATCTTGTCTGTCTTTCCAAGTATATTTCTTTCTTTTTTATTGGTTCTTTATTCTGTTTTTTCTATTTCTCCTTCCCTAGCACCCCTTCTCTCCTTTTTCCTTGCTACTTAACATATAAACATATAAATAGCAATTAAATTTTATCTGTTAGAAAAGAGGAAGTTGTCTAGATATCTACTATATAGAAAATTTGACTTGTAGAAAAGACTATGGAGTTGATTATACTAGAAATTAATGTTTGAAATACTTGTTTTAAAGCAATCATCTCCCAAAAATAGTGAAGAAGATATTTCTTATGTTATTGAAAGTGATGAAGATTTGGAAATGGAGATGCTTAAGGTATGTTTAAAACTATGGAAAATTAATTCAAATTCTTTACAAAGAAAATTTAAGTAAATACTTCCTAATTCTAAACTGGTTCTACCATAATGAGATTAGGATCAATTATTTTGTTTTCTAATTCATATTTATATATGAATCATGAATAATGTTTTAGAAATGGTATACTAATTTTGCATACTAGAAAATCTCTGTTCCCTCATAGGTCACTTAATTTTAATATTTTTCTGGAATGTAGTTAGTTTTCAGCATTACAATACTGAAGTATCAGTATTGTTTTTCCATCCATCTAAAATTTCTCTTTTATCTGGAAGGTTTTCCATCCATCTAAAATTTCTCTTTTATCTGGAAGTTCTGTTTTTTATACATTCAATACTTGTCATTATTTGGTTTTACTTTATGGATATTTTTTATTTATTATATGTGAACCTCTAGTGGGTCTGGTACCTGGGGCATGCCTGTGAAGGACAAACCAGAGGGATGACTGCTGTGTCCAGCATGCAGTGAATCTTTATTCTGCAGAGTGCTCTTTATATACTCCACACTGTCAAGCTGTAACAATAGCTTCTTGACTTATTCTAACAAACTATCTGGTGGTCTTATTCTTGGAACACTGTGTCTAGCCCCAGATGGCCGAGCCCTAGCACCCACATGGACACTTCTCTTGATAAGCTCTTTTGCCATCTTTCTCAGACGTGGCTGTGCTTGCATGACCTATTTTCTCACATTCTTGGAGCTCAGACCCACCGCTCGAGAGCATTCCCCCAAGGTGCATGCCACTTTCACATGCCTTTCAGTATCTAAGTCCAGGTGCCAGTCAAGGTCATACAAGAGCTCTGCCAACAATGATATGTGTATATATTAATAAATATATATAATTTTCTAAAGTTTAAATGGTTTAATTTTACACAATTTTATTATCATAGTTGAAATATTTTGTAATTTATGTATTTTCTACCCCTTCACTCAAGCTACCAGTTTTTTTCACTCAGTCTACCAGTTTCTTTGTAAGGTGTTGTCTACCAGGGTTATAAAAAACAAGGAATAGCCTGTTTAGCTAAATTAAGTGAAAACTGAAGTGAAACACATTATATATAATTTTTAACTTTATGTATAATTTTTATTACTCGCCTTCAGATCAGTATGATTCTTTTTATTATAAAATGAGATTGGGGCCCTCTCTTGGAGGCGCAGTGGGTTAAAGTGCAGCAGCACCAGGAAGCTGTCTGCAGCAACTGCAGCACAAGTTTGATCCCTGGTCAGTGAGGTGACCCACATGGTGTGACAGACCTCTCTTGACCTTCCCACCCCGACCTCGATGCTCCCCTATGCCAGTGTATTTCAGTATATCTGCCTGTTCTGTTCTCTACTGTATCTCTGAATCCTCTCACCCCCAGCACCTCTGGCCGGAACCCCAGTTTTTGTATGCATAAATAAATAAATCTTTAAATGAATAAAATGAGATTATGTTTCTGTTTCTTTAGTTTTGAGGCAGAATAGTGGGTAGTAATTAGCAATGTGGATTCTAAATTTAGATACAAATTTGAATTTCTGTTTCTTTTTAAAGATTTATTTATGTATGCATACAGAACTGGGGTAAGGTCAGAGGTTCAGGGACGGTGAGAGGCTTCACCAGAGACAGAGTGGGGAGCAGAACAGGCAGACACACGAAGTACACTGCTGAGGGGAGCAGCAGGGGAGGTCTGCCATGCCATGTGGATCACCTCTGGGGTGGGGATTGAACTCATGCTGAAGTGGCTTTAGCTTCTTAGTGCTGTGCTACCAGGGAGGGCCCCTGTTTCTCCTTTTATTAACTGTGTGACTTGGGGCAAGTTTCTTAACTGTTTTATTATTTAGTTAACAATTACAGTTATCAATGAGTATTACTTATGGAGAGTTGAGTATAGAAGCCAGCATTTTGTAAGTGTTCAATAAACATTAAGAGTAATAATAGACCATGAATGCTAATCAAGGTTTCTTTATTAATTAATCATATGATAATAAAATTGGGTAAAAATATGCCATTTAAATATTAGAAAACTATAGCTGTGTTGATGGTTAATTGATAAAGTAATTTATCTGAGGCATGCTGATCAGCTAATATGTCTGTAGAATATGTGTGGACTTTTACAAATACATATTGAACATCTTGGGAAGCAACCTGAATGCCTATTTGACAGAGCTTCATTTTCAAAATGATTTTCTATAAATATTTATGAAATTGAATAAAAAACATTTTTTTTTTCTTTTGTGGTCCTGAAATAATACTACAAAAACCAAAACCCAAAGCCTCTAGAGTCAAATTTGTTAAATAGGAGATTTAATAAAAGAAAAGATCGTGTAATTGTGGTTTAAGAATTCTTTGTGTCACTTCTCAATAAAATTTTTAAAAAATACATAATCTTTATTTAGGGGAGGAAATCTGATACCAACAAGCCAATATAAAAACAAGTAACTTTTTTTCACATTTGTAATATCCCTTTCCTACTATTTTTTGAATCTTTTTTTCACATTTCCAAAAACTACTTTTATTGTTTAAATCTTATACTTACTCAAAAACAATGTGACTGACCTGGTAATTGAGCAACTGATTATAAAAATAGCATTAAAATCCACATTTATGAATTGGGAATTGAAAATACTGAAGTATGATAAAGAAAAAAAAATGCTTATTGGTCTAAACTCAAAATTTATATAACTTTCCTCAGGGCTGTTCACTATATGCTATTAATGAGCCTTGTTTATGCTGGAAAAATTCCATCTTTGGCCTTGTGCCTTAGAAACCATTCTTGAGCACATTTAACTGGAGCGCACATGTTCTTTTGTGATATTGCTTCCACATCTGCCAGCTTTGAACAAAATTGTAGGCTCTGGTAATAATACTCCTTTTGTGTTTAGTGAAAAAAGATGACACTGTCAGTGGTTTTGCCTTTAAAATTTCTTTTTAACTTTCAGTCTTTAGAAAACTTAAATAGTGACACAGTAGATCCAATTCATTCAAAATGCAAAGAAAGGGAAACAAATCTGGGTCTTCCTTCTGAACAACATGAAGATAAGAATGAAGCTATTGAAGAGGAAGAAGATGAAGAAGTTGAGTATGAAGGTATTGAAGAGGAAAATGATGACGGTGAGTACTAACCTATTTAAAATGACTCAGCTGTTACTGACTTTATTTTGGTGTCTATTTTGACGTCAGGGTTTTGTGTTATAAGATTGTTAGGGCCTAAAAACTTTTAAATGTCTTAGTGCTTTGGTCTTTATGAGACATAATTAGGCTTTATAAAGGTAAGTCATAGTAATCTTGTATCATTTTGTTAGGGGGTAGAGTTCACAAAACCTGTGTCTGTTTAGTGTGCCATTGGGGTTCCAAGTCAGTGGAACTGGTAGGATGCTCTAGTTAACTTGTATCTCTCTCTCTCTTCTCTTTTTCCCTGTTGTTTTTTTTTTTTTTTTTCCCCTTGTGAATAAGCCCATTATTGATCTTTTTGTGTGTATCTGCAGTACAGTTCAATCTTAAGTGTGTGGGTAAGGACCCACAGACAGGCATCCCAATTCACTTTGGGTTGCCCTGTAACAATTTGATGAATATGGTGGTAGAAAACTTTCATTCTGAATTTTATATTTTGTTTATCAAAGTCAAAAGATCATCAATCAAACAATCATTACATTTAAAAGTATAGAAAACAGTAAGCTTTTGTACCTACCACTATTTTGTAAACAACATAGATAGATACATAGTATCTGTTCTTAAGGAATTTATTATTTAAAACAAGTGGTACAGAGATAGTGAAATGCACTAATTTTTACATTGTGTATATTGAATGTATTAAAAAAGTTACTAAACAAACCACCTATTATTGCTGTGTAATAGTATTCCTATGGTAAACTGTAAGTTCTCATAAAGCAGAACTCTCCCTAGAACTAGATTGATTAATAATGTGGAAAATTAAAAATGGATGGAGAGTGTCTGAAAAATGTGTTCATTTTCTTTTGTTAAACATAGATGTGATATCTGCAAATCAATTTAGTTTTCTGTTTAGAATTGTTAAAACTGAGAAGTATGATAATTTCATTTGTTTAGAGATGAATTTTCTCTTTGTTTGTTTTGCTCTTTCTTGGCTACACATGAACCTTTCCACTCTAGTGGATCATGGTTATCAGTTGGTTAAAACTAACATAGCTGTTATATACCCGAGACATTTTATGGGATGGATTGGGGAATGGGATCAAAAAAGTGAGGGGAAGGGAAATGCACACATGGATGGTTTGGTGATGGGAAGCCCATGGGGATTACAACTGAGATGGAAAAAGGCACAAAAATGATGTAAAATAAACTTCTGTTATAGATAGATATATAGATATAAAACTAACATAGCTGTATTGTACTATGTAGTTAGAACTTTGGTCAAAGATTTGGTGGGGTAATGACTAAAGTCAGGACTTTATTTTTGGATTTTATTTGTAACACTAACAATTTCTGGTTATCTTTCATTGAAAGTTGGTTATTTTATGAAATTTGGATAGATATATTGCTTGAAATGGTTGAGTCTAAATGTTAACTTTTGGAATTATAGAAAATTCCACAAGCACTTTTTTTACAGTGCTGGCAAAGTGTGAACCATAGTAAAGTTCTAAACCTTAGTACTAGGTAGTAAGCAAAGTGTTTATCTGAAATGTTGACTAGTACCTGGAAGATCAATTTGGTTAAATAAAAGACTAGAAAGCAGTAGCCTTTTGTACCTATAACTATATTTTTTGCAAGGAGCAAATGCCACAATTTTTTTCTTCTCTCTTAGCTAGTGTACTTCTATTTTAACATGAACATCCATTTTATTTTAAGACCGTTCACTGCCGGGTCCTAATGCAGAGCAAATTACTTGCCTCAAGACCTACTTTGGCCATTCTAATTTTAAGCCGTGAGTATAATTGCAGTTTTTTTTTTTATTATTTTTCTTCTTATAGAAATAAAAGTAGTCCATTCATTTAAGAGTGACTGAATAAGTCATATTACATGCTACACTGTAATTCCTGTGACTACAGAATTATTTTACAGTAGTATTTATATGTCATTTTTATGCATTGCTTTTATAATAAAAAATAGTTTTCTTTTAGCATAGAGAGTTCTGAGTAGAACCTGGTTTATTTATTTATTTTTAATTTGACTTACTTGTTCCTGAAGTACCATTTTACCACATCCTTGCTATTTTAGAATCTGGCTTAAATGCATTAACATCTTTTGCTCCATTCTTATCCTTATTTGTGCTTTTTAAAAGTTTTGCTACAATTTATACTTTTAAAACTTTTGCTAAAATTTATATACAAAGAAATATGTAAATTTTAAATGTGTGCTTGCAAATCTTAAATTTATACACATAGAACCATGAAACCTAAACCCTTATCAAAATAAAAGTGCAAATACAATAGAAAGTTTCTTCATTTACCTTCTTATTCAGTCCTTGCTCCCAAACATTTCTCTTATTCTACTTACTGGATATTTAGTATGAAATTTAGAATTTATTTATACTTTAAATATATGTAAAAAAATCTTACTATATATACCAATGAAAACTTCTAGTTGTTCATTCAGCTTGGATACTGTGACTCTTTAAAAGTTACAGGGTTCTTACATTTTTATATTGAAGCTCAACAATGTAAAAGAAATTGTATTGGAGGAAGTTAAAAAATTAAATGATTTCAACTTATCCCTCAAGTTTCTTGTTAGTAAAACAAAACAGCATTTTGCTTTGCACCATCTAGGGTTCAGTGGAAAGTTATTCATTCTGTTTTGGAAGAAAGAAGAGATAATCTTGTTGTCATGGCAACTGGTAAGTTGTACTTAAGCAAATAAGCTAATTCTTCACAAACAAAACTTAAAGATTTTGAAATGTTTAGTTTTTTATTGGTCTGCAATGCAATACAAATGATGTTAAATATAGAGTGAGAGTGGGTGCTCAGACTTGTATGTGTATTAGCTGTTAGGAAGATAGCATAGATCATTCATACAGGTATATTAGAAGTCATAGTGCCAAGTCATTATTTGATTGCTATGAATGCAATATTTTTATTTCTAGGATATGGAAAGAGTTTGTGTTTTCAGTATCCGCCTGTTTATGTAGGCAAGATTGGCATTGTCATTTCTCCTCTTATTTCTTTGATGGAAGACCAAGTGCTCCAACTTGAGTAAGTGATGTTACTTGAGTAAGTGATGTTTTCACTGTCAAATTATCGTGCATTTTTCTTCCATAAAGAAAACTTTTGATCTCATGTATGTTAAAGTCTAATTCTGAAAACGTTTCTGTAAATGTTGTGTTGGTTTATCTTTATTAGTAATAAATGATGCCTTAATGAAACAACTTACCTTCTTTCTTGAGTTCTTTGTAATGCCAGGATTACCAGATGGCTCTGGTAGAACTTGTTAAAGAGCAAACATTTGCTAGTTTACATTGCATATCTCAGAATTCTTTTCTCTTCCTTGCTTTTTATCCTGGGATGGAAGTATATATAGAAGTATATATTTTTTTATTATGAAAAATAATTAAACATTTTTAACCCACGCTTACAATATTTTTGAAAACCCCATCTTAACTTGCCTTCTAATATGGTCTTTGAAGGAATTTACTTATCAAATTATTGAGCTACAAGAACAGTGAGACTTGGAAAGAAGAGGAATATACATACTGTGTTTCTTTATATCTTCTTACTTAAGGATGAAGTTGGTCTTTGTAGTGTGTACTTGGCTTCAGAGAATAATTCTTTTTCTTCTTGCAGAATGTCTAACATTCCAGCTTGTTTTCTTGGATCAGCACAGTCAAAAGATATTTTAAAGGATATTGAATCGTGAGTAATTTATGTGATTTCTTTTTTTTTTTTTTTAAGATATATTTATTTATTCATACAGCACTGGGTACAGACCCTGGTGAGGGGCGGTGAGAGGATTCACCAGAGACATATTGGGGAGCAGAACAGGTAGGTTGGCGAAGTACACTGCTGAGGGGAGCAGTGGGCTGGTCAGGAAAGAGGTCTGCTGAGCCATGTGGGTCAGCTCCGGGGCAGGGGATCAAACTAGCACTGAAATGGCCAGCTTGCAGTGCTGCGTCCTAACCCATTGTGCCACCAGGGAGGGCCCAATTTATGTGATCTCTAATCATGTGGTCAGGTTTATGGTGTATGAAGGGTTTTGTACCCAAATTTTTAGTCAGTACATGAACAAAATTGTCCATGATATAAAAATATAAATTTGTATTGGTGCATTTGCAGAACTGTCATTTTAAAATCTTATAAGTAAAAGAAATCTATTATTTTCGATTCATAGACTGCAAGGTTAGCACTGTAATTATAGATCTGTAAAATTTGTGCGTTAGAAGTATAGAAGAAAGTTTTAGAAATGAGAAGAAACTGAGTAACAGAAAAAGTAACTTCCATTAAATTAATTCAGTGATTTGATAACTAAGTAGGGACTCTATTCTAGATCTTTCACCCTACAATTCTTTCCTAATGTAATTCTTAGTGGGAATAAAATTTCAGTAAAAAAAAATTTTTATGTGTGTGTGTATGGGTACAAACTTAAACCTACTATACACATATGTCAACATTTATATACATACACATATGCATTTACTGAATTTTGATAAATGTATACAAATACGTAACCCAGAACTATATCAAAACAGAATACTATTGTCAGGCTACTTTTCAGGCCAAGAAGTTCCTCTGTGCTCCTTCCGGCTATCTTTCATCAATGTAAACTATATTTCTTTTTAAAAAGTTTTATTTATTTATTCACACAAGAGCGGGGTACAGGCCAGAGGTGTGGAGGGTCAGAGGATTCACCAGAGACAGAGTGGGGAACAGAACAGACAGGTCTACTGAAATACACTGCTGAGGGGTGCAGCAAGTGAGACAGAAGAGGTCTACAGCATCATGTGGATCAGTTCCCTCTCTGGGGATCAAACTCCTACTGTAGTGGCTGTGGGTAGTTTTATAGTGCTGCACTTTAACCCCTTGTGCCACCATGGAGGGCTATAAACTAATATTTCTAATTTAAACTTCTATTTCTAACTTTATGATTTTTCTACCATAATTTTTTTCTGTCCTAGAACTTTACATACATAGTTATACAGTAGAAACTTTTTTAATGTCAGACTTCTTTCAGTTCATCATAATGTTTTGAGAATCTTGCATATTGTTGCTTATATTTGCAGTCTTTTTTTTTTTTTTTTAATGATGGAGTGTTTTGATGTGTTTTTTCATTCCTTAGAGATGGGCACCTTATCTGTTTCTAGCTTTGAACTATTAATGATAAAAATGCTGTATGCTTTCCTACAAAATCTTTTTTTGAATATTTTTTCCTAATCATTTTTAATATCCTTTTTTGAGGTAGTTGACAGAGAACAAATTTTATGTATGTAATATGTAAAAAATTGTTAAGTTTTGGCATATAAAAACCCATGAAACCATCTCATAACCCAGCTCCAAAGTTTATTCAGAACTTTTATCATACATTCATCTACTTTTCCCTATCTTCTGTACCATTCTGATCATGTTAACTGATCTGCTTTCTATAATTACAGATTAGGGTAGTTTATGTTTTCTAAACTGTATGTATACAGAATTAATCATAAAATGTGTTCTTTTTTGTCTGGTTTAAATCACATAGTTACTTTGACTTTCATTCATATTGTTGCTTGTATCAGCGGTTCATTCCTTTTTACTGCTGAATGGGTTATGATATATAAATTATCCACAATTTGTTTAATGTCACTATAATGTTCTTTGTATTCTCAGTAGTCCCTGATATTTGAATTGAAATCAGTGCACAAATATGTATGGGTATATACACACATGTGTAACATTTATTTAGTTTTTAGTAAGTGATAGAGTGTATTATTTAAAAATGTATCTAGTATTAATGATTTGGATAATCATTTTTCTTATTGTAGCTTACTTTATATATATATATTTTTTGTTTTCACAGAGGCAAATATAGGATTATATACCTAACTCCAGAATTCTGTTCCCATAACTTGGACCTACTCAAGCAACTTGAGGCTAATATTGGTAAGGGGCACAATGAGATTTTTATAACTGTCTTATTGAATTGAATTATCCTTTAAAGTGAACTCCCTGGATTGATACTGGATTTCACATCTCTTAAATTTATTTCTGCTCCTAGACCTCCCAGGTAGGACAGGGGTTAAAGACAGTGCTATCAAGCTATCCTTAACTATTTTAGCATGAGCTTGATCTCCAGCCACATGGAGACATTCCCTCTCTCCTCTGCTGTTCTTCCCAGCAGTGTATTAGTTCATCTGCCTTTTCTGCTCCCTACTCTATCTCTGGCGAATCCTCCCACCCTGTACCTCTGGCCTATACGCCAGTTCTTGTATGCATAAATAAATAAATCTTTAAAAAAATTATTTCTGCTTCCTCTACTTGGTGTCTCTCCTGTCTTTCCCAAAAGTGCCCTCTAATTTCTCTGTCATAGAAATAAAGTTCCTGTTTTATAATTACTTTATAGATATGTGTGTGTGTGTGTGTGTGTGTATGTATGTTTTCTTCTTAGTAGGAGAAAAAGCCTATAAAGAAAGCTAACGTATAAAGTTATTGAGGAGAAAATGCCATTTTCTTTGTATTTTTTAAGTGCAATTTCTCTCTCATCGTAGGCACTTAAATGTATTGTTGAATAAATGTTTAATCCTAGATTCTGTGAAATAGTAATTTCCTTTTTTTTTCATATTTTAAATATAAATTAGCTCTATATTGCCTTTTAAACTTTAGAAAAATGTAGGCAGTCAGCCTCTAACCTTGAAAATTCTGATTTAACATTCTTGGGATAGGACCCTGGTGTTCGTAGTTTTTCACAGATGATTCCAATGTATAACCAGGGTTGGAAACCATAGACCTTTGATTGTTTGCTACCCTGAGTAAATTAATTATGAGAAAAAAATAGGTGGCAAGTTTTAGAATTAGTAAAAAGCTGACACCATTTTTTTAAAGTTTTTTTTTTTGCCAGTTTTTTCCTTTCTAGTTGTTAAACTTAGCTATCTAATCTCTTAAAGTTGCAAATGCACCTTGAACTAACCAAATAATATTATATGATCTTATTGTATAGTTACATATTAAGATAATTCTGGATAGGTTAACTTTTCAACATGCAGCTTCTTATTTAGTTGTTACTTACATATTAACTGGGAGAGCATTAACATTTTTTTCTAAAAAATGTAATGACAACAAATTTTTATTTTTGTAGTATATGTTAAATGCCAACAAAAGCATGGAGGCAGGAATTAACATTTGTTTAAATATATTGTCAGAGTTCGTGCACTGGCTGTTCTGTTTCATTGCTTTTTTTCTTTTATGGGGTTAGTTAATAATTAGTTTAAGTATTTCCTTAGATCTTTTTGACAGGTACTTTTAATTCTCTGTTTTTGGACTGGATTAAATTATGTGATCAATTTAATTGCATATGTTCTTCCTAGTTGATGGTCAGTATTGAACAAAAAAAAGGATAAATTCTTTTTGGAGTATTTTTCTTTAGCATTTGTTTTCAAGAATTTGTAAAAGGCTTGTGTAAAAAGTATAGTCACGATTTTTTTTTTTCAATAACATTGAGCCACTTTACAAAAAAAAGATTTACTTATTTATGCATAAAAGTGCTGGGGTACAGGCCAGAGATGCAGGGCTGTGAGAGGATTCACCAGAGACAGAGTTGGGAGCAGAACAGGCAGGATGAGGAAATACATTGTTGAGGGGAACAGTAGGCAAGGCAGGAGAGGTCTGCTGCTCCATATGGGTTACCTTCCTGGATGGGCATAGCTTCTTTATAGTGCTGAGACTTAACCCTTTGCACTTAACCCCTTGCGCCACCAGGGAGGCCCCTAGTTAACCACTTTTTATGACAAATGTTAAATTATTGAGGTAGTATGAGTTTATAAGAGAAGCAGCCAACATAATTTTTTTTCGGAGACTCCTTGAAACTGAACACACTTGCAGTTGTTTTTTAATGTTGAAAATCTAACTTGAATGACAGATAAGCTACAATGAAATATGTTTGGGAAAATCTAACTTGAATGACAGATAAGCTATGTTTGGGAATTGGGTGGACACTTGCACTTTCACATGCAAAGTGAAGTATGGAAAACACTTACGTATATTAATTGTGTGGGACTAAGTTTAGCTCCATTAAAAAGCAGTCAGGGACCCTCCCTGGTGGCACAACAGGTTAGGACGCAGCACTGCAAGCCACCTGCAGCCGCTACAGTATGAGTTCGATCCCTTGCCCTGAAAATGATCCACATAGCACAGCAGACCTCTCTTATTTCACCAGCTGCTACTCTCAACATTGTACTTTGTAGATCTGCCTGTTTTGCTCCCCTTTCTGTCTCTGGTGAATCCTCTCACTGCCCCTCCACCTCTGGCCAAACCCCAGTTCTGTATGCATAAATAAATAAATCTTAAAAAAAAAAAAAAGGCAGTCAGATCTTTATTTTTTAAGATAGTTTTAACATGGGTGAACCATCATCATTGTTTTACCCTTTCCAAATAAAAATCTGGGTCATTTAGTTTATATAGCCAAAATAAATATAGTGGTAACTACTTTTTCCCATTTACTCAGTAATAACTGGAGAATTTTGATATTATTCAACCTATTTTGCTTCTATTTAGTAGGTTACTTTTTAATTCCTGCTGTGGCTCTCAGAGAATTGTAATTATTTATTTGCATGTCTGTCTCCTCTTTTAGAATTGTGAGTTTTTTGTGGTCATAAAATGCTTTTTAACTTTTTTAAAGATTTTTTTTAATTTATGCATACAGAACTGGGGTACAGGTACAGTGAAATGATTTGCCAGAGAGAGAGAGTGGGGACCAGAACAGGCAGATTGACAAAATACACTGCTGAGGGAAACGGGGTAAGTCAGGAGAGGTATGCTATGCCATGTGTGTCACCTCCCTGGCTGGGGATTGTACTGCATTGGCTGTCATAGCTTCATAGTGCTGTGCTTTAACAGCTTCATAGTGCTGTGCTTTAACCTGTTGTGCCACCAGGGAGGGTCCATATGTTGCTTTTTATTCCAAGTAAAGTGGTTGGATCAGAGTTGGCATTTAATAACCATATATAATAATAGTAATGTTTTGTTATTGAGCTCTTTTTTTTTACGCCAGGCTCTACCTTAACATTTTCTATGAATGATTTAATTTGCTGTTCCGAGTAACTAAAAAGTATAGCGTTCTTTTATTGTCCACTTTTTACTTATGAGAAACAGACTTGGAAATTTAAGTAACTTGCTTAAAAAATAGAAATGGTAAGTGACACAGCCAGGTTCTATATTCAGGTAGTCTGACTGTAGACCAAATGTTAATCAACACAGTAGTGGCAGAATGTCATTTAATATTCAGAATTAAGTAGTGATCAGTCTTATTGAAGGGAAAATTATTTTTGTCTTAAGTATTAATTTAGTATTCAGAGCAAAGGCGCTACGGTCATTATTTCAGAATATCTGAAGACATTTTAATGGCTGGTTATACAAAAAACCCTTTTCTTTGTTTTTTGATTTTTAAAAATATATCATACATTTTTTATATCATTCTTCATTATCATACAGTATAAGCTTTATCATCTCGTATATGAGCCCCAAGATATTCCGACCACGGATTCACCCATGTACAATCACCGTAGTCCCTTGTGCTTTTCACACCTCTGTTTTGATCCAGTGTCCTCCTCTGCCCCCTGGAGAATATATCTGGTTTATAATTGCCAGCTGATTTTGATTTTTACTTTATTATAAAACTTACCCATCCTCCATTCCTTATTTGGGTCCCCAACAATCCTCCTATAAGTGGAACCTTCAGGTATTTTTCTTTTTCTTTCTGGTTTATTTCACTGAACATAATCCCTTCCAGCTCCATCCATGTTGCTGTGAGTGGCATGTCTATCTTTTTTGATTGTTGAGTATATACCACATTTTCTTGATCCAGTTATCTACTTTTGGGCATTTGGGTTCTTTCCATAGCTTACCTATTGTAAATACACTATTTACTTAGTGTAATTATGTAAATAAATTTAGGGGTGCAGGTACTCTTTTGAATGAATGTTTTTGCATTCTTTCGGTATATACCCAAGGTAGGATTGCTAGATCATATGGGAGGTCCATTTTTAGCAGTTTGTGGGACCTTCACAGATTTCCATAGTGGTTGGCCCAACTTGTATTCCCACCAGAAATGTAGGAGGAGGGTTCCTTTTTCTCTACATCCTTACCAACATTGGTTGTTGCTAGCTTTTTAAATATGTGCCATTTGCACTGGTATGTCATTGTATCTTACTGTTGTTTTTACTTGCATTTTTCATATGCCCATTGTGTTTTCTGTTTGGAGAAGTGTGGTTTTAGCTCTTGTATGCCTGTTTTTTGACCAGGCTGTTTCCTTTGCTTTTGTTGATTTTAGTCAGCTTTTTGCAGATCTTCGTGATAAGTCCTTTATCATTAGTATTGTGTACAAAAATTTTCTCCCTGTTAGTGGGGTGCCTTTTTATTTTGGTTAATGTCTCTTGTTGTACAGAGGCTTTTTAATTTGATGTACTCCTAATTGCTTATCTTTTCCTTCATTATTTTTGCTTTGGGTGATGTGTCTTTAAAGATGTTACTAAGGTATATGTCATGTAGTGCTGTGCCTATATTATCTTCTATATATTTGAGATTTCAGGTCTTATATGTCTAGTTCTTTGACCCATTTTGAGTTGGATTTTATGCATGGTGTGAGGAGCTAGACCATAAAGTAGTCTAGCTTCATTTTTTCCAGGTAGTGGCTTAGTTTTTCCAGCACCATTTCTTTGTTCCACTTCATATTTGCTTCTTTGTCAAAGACTACTTGTCTAAATCTATGGGTTTATTTCTGTGTTTTCTATTCATTTCCATTGGTCTGTGTCTGTTTAGTTCCAGTACCATGCAATTTTGATTATTATGGCTTTGTAGTATAGTTTGAGGTCTGGGAGCGTGATACCTCCATTTCCCTTTTTAGTCAGGAGACTATTTTTTTTTAAAGATATTTATTTATTTATGCATACGGAAATGAGGTGCAGGCTAGAAGTGCAGGAGCAGTGAGAGGATTCACCAGAATTAGAGTGGGAACAGAACAGCCAGATCAACAAAGTACTGCTGAGGGAACCAATGGGCAAGACAGTAGAGGTCTGCTGCATCATGTGGATGCCCTCTGCGGCAGGGATCGAACTCACACTGAAGTGGCCACGGCTTGGCTTAGCTTCTCAGTGCAGTGCTCCGATCTGCTGTGCCACCAAGGTGGGCCAGTCAGGAGAAGTTTGTAAAGCCCTTTTCTTAAATGCATTACTGTACTATTGATTCTGTTTTATTGTAGGTGTGTGGTGTGGGGTTGGGATAGAGGGGAAAATAAAAGTTGCTAGGGAAAGAACAAATTGTCTTCTTACCTACTTTGTACATTATGAAATTTATATCTCCCCTTACACATTAAAAAATGTGGTTGTCATCCTTTCTTCCAAATATTGGCACTTCTGAAAAACTCTCTACAATATCATATGTGATCAATTATGATAGTTACGTACTTAATCTAAGTAGAAATGCAGAGACTTTTTCCATCTTTTTTGATGTTAATCCATGAGGTAAAATAAAGATATTACCAAGAAGAAATAAAACACCTTTTTTTTTTAAGGTGTTACTATTGTCTATGTTTCATTAGTGATAGTTGAGGGCATAGTAATGGTAACTCATTTCTCTGTAAAAATGATGAAAGTGAAATCCAATAAGTATGTTTTTTGAATAATCTATATCTATTTATTTATCTACCTATCTATCTCTATATATGTACACACACACACATACACACATTTCTTTCTTTTCTCCTTATGCCTTTAATCCATATATCTTCCTCTGTTCTCAGTAATATTTTTTTTGTATGAAACTTTTACTTTGATTTATGTTATTTTTCCTGTGATTTTTATATTCTAAGTGAAAAAATTGATACTTATTTGGATGGGTTTATTCTTTCTTAATGAACTTCAGTTTCCTCATTTCTATATTTTTCTCTTTAACAGGTATCACACTTATTGCTGTGGATGAGGCTCATTGTGTTTCTGAGTGGGGACATGATTTTAGAAATTCTTATAGGACTCTCAGCTCTCTAAAGGAAGTACTCCCATTGGTAAGCTTTGCCAAGCACAGTGATTTGAAATGATATTCTTATTAAGGGATATGGTGGGGTTGGAGAATGGCCCAAGAGCTGAAGAAAAGGCAATTTTCTTTGTGAAAAGGCAAATAAAGATGTAAGCAAGGGTTATAGCTTTGGTTTCCTTCTGGTGTATAATTTGTTGAGGAATAGTATACTACCAGGCTTTAGTAAACAAACCAGTATGATAGAGGAGTAGAATTGAGAAGCCCACAATTATATGGACAATCTGTGACAAAAGGGCCAACAGTGTATAGACTTTTTACATTTCTGAATTATTTTTTGTTTATGATTTACAATTTTGAAGAATTTAATACTGTGTTCAGAAGGCTGAAAAACAAATGAGTGTTTCTTTAAAATATATTTTTCATGCTTTACTTCTGTCACTTTATAAGAAGGTAATAGGAATGTTAGGAATTAATGAACTATATCTCATTCAAAGATACTAATTTTCCTTCAGGTTCCAATTGTTGCACTCACTGCTACTGCACCTTCTTCAATCAGAGCAGACATCATACAGTGCTTAAAACTGAAGGATCCTCAAATTACCTGCACTGGTTTTGATCGACCAAACCTGTATTTAGAAGTTGGGCGAAAAACAGGAAACATCCTTGAGGACCTGAAACAATTTCTTGTTAGAAAGGCAAGGTGTGCATTTCATGGTTCATGATTTTTGATAACTCATACCTTCTTTTATTATTCATCTTACTATTTCCTTCTAAGATATATACACCATATTTCAGAATCTACTTAGTTTTTGTTCAAATAAGTGTGATGTTATGTAATTAAGAGAGTTATTGAAGAAAAAGTCTGAATTTGAAGGCAGGAACTAATTCTACAGAATTTGAACTCTTGTGGTATTGCTTGAATGGAACATACACTTAATTGAAAGTTGAACAATAAAGACAAGAGTCTTTTATCCTTCCATCTAGTTCACTAATTGTGTGATTAATTTGAATATGAACTTAACTATTGATAACTATTGATGGTTAAACCCTCGTAATTTCTCAGAAAGCTACATATTATTTTCATCTGATAATAAAGTATCCTTTTTATTGTTAAAGGCAGTTTATAGGTATGCTGAGAAGCTTCCTCATAACCTTATTCTTTATTCACTATCTGCTCTGTGAAATGCTTATACTTTTCATGTTATAAATTGTGTTTTTAAATCAGAATATATTGAAATGATGTTTGTCCTATAAATAAAAACACAAATCAAATCTGGGCAAGTAGAACTACAGAACATCTTAAATGTTTTCCTTTTCAAAAAGGAATAAAAACATTGATCCTACATTAAGAAAACCTTGTGTCAACTCTTGGGGATCTTACTGAAGAATTTACATGTAGGATTTGTTTTAGGTTTGATTATCTTATATTCAGAATAAAACAAGAATGTAATGAAGATGTTCTCAGTGTTTTGGCTATTCCAGTCATATCTCTGCAGTTACTACTTATTGTGCTTCCTTTGTTTCCATCCTAAAGGGTAAATCCTTACTATTTACTCTAGGCTAGAGACTCCACAATCACGTCCTTATCTACTCTCCTAATAGTTACTCCTTACCACCCTCATTATTCTCATTCTCTTTGGTACTTTCTATAACTCTGTCTTTTGAAACTGTATTCATCTTTTAAGTTTTTTTAAAAGATTTTTATTAAAAGTTTTTTATTCATCTTTTTTTGTGACATTATGACATTCTATCTCAGTGTTTTATGCTTATGTAAATGATCCTTTATACTGTTTATTTTGTTAATTCTTCTAATTGCAGTTCTTTATTATTTTAACCTATTAGATCATTAATCTCTCAAATGGGCCTGTCTCCTCCTAAGACTTCCTTGTTGCATTTTTTAAAAAAAAGATTATTTATTAATACAGAACTGGGGTACAGGCCAGAGATGTGGAGGTTGAGAGGATTCACCAGGAACAGAGTGGGGAGCAGAACAGGCAGATCGATGAAGTACACTGCTGAGGGGAGCAGTGGGCGGGTCAGGAGAGGTCTGCCACGCTATGTGGATCTCCTCCAGGGCGGGCAGGGATCAAACTTATGCTGAAGTGGCTTTAGCTTCTTAGTGCCATGCTTTAACCCGCTGCACCACCAGGGAGGGCCCCCTTGTTGCATTTTATATACAAATTGCAGATTTATCTTCCTAAAGCATCCTGTTTTGGGACTCCTTAGCCTAACATCTAAGATTTTGATTTTCAATATGGACATGATTTTTCTGAAAGCTAGTCACAAAAGATTTTGTACCCCTTTCCAGTGCTCAAAGAAGGGAACCATTGAGGGATTACCTTCTATATGTCCTAGACAAACAGATATTTTCCTCTCAATGAGCAATGAGATGGAGGAAAATTAGAATCACAGTATTGCTTTTATTTGCATTTCCTTCTGTTCATTTAATTCTGCCATTTGTTTTATGAGTATTCAGTGTTTTATCAGTATTAACATGTCTTAAATGCTCACTTTATTTTTTCTATATTCATGCTGCATTTAAATTAGATAATCTGTATCACTTTGTGGTTAAGTAGAAATAGATTTTATCCCCTTCAACAATTGTTTTATTATTACTATTATTATTCTACTTTTTAAAATCCCTGTTTGGTTTTTGAGATTCCTATTTTTTCACACTCTAGATGTCTCCCTTCAAGTGTGATCACTATTGTTTTCCCATACTAAAGTGCCCATCCTCAGGAAATTGTTATGAGGAAATGACAATCTTTAGTAAATCACCTGGTGAAGTAATTAAGTCTTCTGTAGTAGGAGCTTTTGACACTTTGATTTTTCTATTCTGTAAGTTCAAATTTGTGCATTTTCCAAAATTTTTAATGTAAAAAGTGATGTATAATCTTAGTGCCCATTTGAACAATATAGGTGCATATATACTAAAAAGTACTTTGTTTTCTTTCAGTTCTTCCAGTGAACAAGTTTTTCCTATTTGGAAAATGTTGTGACTTTTGTACATTAAAAATAATTTCTAGCTTTCCTAAGTTATCTACTGTGAATTTTTGATACAGAAGCCCCTTTGATTACACTAAAAAATTTAAGTAAATTATTCAATAAAATAAGTTTTAAAATGAATTTATTGCCTTATTTTTCCTTCCCCCTGTGTTTTTCAATGATTTTTATGATAGTCTCTCTTAAAGGTTTTATATACATTGGATTTTTTAATGTTCTCTTAGTATCTCATAGTATGAGTGTACATAATGATAAACAATTAGATTGGTTATCATTAAGTAACCAATTAATATAATGAATACTTATCACTAAGATAACCATTTAATATAATGAATACTTATATTTGTGATTATATTTTGGTAGATGTAAATATTTGTAAATTTGGCAAATGCAGGTATATGTAAAACAGATGATTCTAAAGCTGAAATTGAATCAAAGGGTCCATGCATTAAAATTTAAATAACGTTTTCTAAATGTAAAATAGCACATTCTTTTTTATATCTTTTTTATGTTGGTTAATGCAATGAATATTGAGGAATTAAATTTTTTGTGGAGATCATTATTACGCGTTTCATATTAGGTAGTTTTCAAACAGACTTTAACAGCTTTCATTTTCTGTAACAGTCCTACTCCCCAGATTACTAGTAAATACTTCTGTTAGTAAATTCTTTCCTTTTTAGTAGATAGATAAAGTAATTCAACTTTAACATCATAAAAGAAAATAAGGATAATATAGTGTAAATTTTATGCATTCTTCTCTGTAAATAACCACTTCTTTTTCTTACATAAACTAAGACTAGTTGTTATCTCTTGTGCTTTGCATTTCTGAAAATATTAAAATCAGTAATCTAAGTTTTTATGAAAGCTTTTTTTATACAAATAAAATTACTTTAATTTGAATTGACTGATTTAGTTTTGTCGTTTAACACAGTTTATTTCCATATTCGACTTTCTATGTTTTAGAAGTTTATATAGGTGAATATATCATTGGTTTTATTATGCTTTTTGCTTTTTGTCTTTCCTTACAAAAAGGAAAACTGTTATTTGAGTTAAATTAAAATGAAATTAAAGTTTAATAAAGGGAAAAGTAAATGAGATAAAACCCAAAATAGAATGAATAGAATAAATGCTTATGTCTGTTTTTCTTTTTCTTTTCTGTAGTTCTTGGGAATTTGAAGGTCCAACTATCATCTATTGCCCTTCTAGAAAAATGACAGAACAAGTTACAGCTGAATTTAGGAAACTGAAGTTAGCCTGTGGAACATACCATGCAGGCATGAGTATTACATCACGGAAAGAGATTCATCATAAATTTATGAGAGATGAAATTCAGGTGTGAAGTTTAATTACTATTCTCTGTCTCCATAGTGGACATGAATATCTTTGTTTTGAGTATTAGTATGAAAACATCTTTATTTTTTTTTGCAGATCAGGAACAGTTTTCACAGTCCCCTAATAGAGGCTGTCTAGTTTCTTAAATGATTGTATTTTTACTCTTTACCTCAATAACTCAAAATAATTAATGTTTGGTTCATTAACTGACCAATAGTTTCATTTATCTTTATATATAACTAATTATTCTTTTACATAGAAATAATTCTCACAGATTTGAGAGAATACAAACCTTATTTATGTTGTGTTGTAATGAGAAGCATTGTTAGATGCTACTGGGTTTCCTACCTCACACCACTTTGTTAAACACTAATATTTGAAATAAGATATTAAAAACCTCACAGTGGTCACTGATAACTATTCAAGAATGGTGCATGTATATATGTGTGCTGCTATATTTCCCGTTCTATGTTTTTATCCACCTTATGAAAATTTAAAAATTGCTAATGATTGTGCCACTTAGATTGACATCAGGTTTTCTATTATACCTTATAGCTCACCCAATGGACCTGTTCTTTGACATCTTAGATAAATCAGAAGCTTCACATTTTCATTGAGGCTTCACACACATTTTCTCAAGATGATGAAAATACATTTCCTCATCTATTGATTAGTCTGGTGTTCTTAGAATTGATAACTTACCTTGAGTATTTATTGAGTGTCTGCTGATTGTATATGTGTCAGAATTCTTTATTCATTATTCTTTTTACACTATCCTGTCTTTCTATTTTAGTATGGGCCTAAAAGTATAGAGCTGACTTCCCAAACTCTTGAGTAATGCTAGAACTGCTTATATTTTATAAAAAATATTTTTACAAAGCCAAATAAATATACCAAGATATAATTTGCATTTTAGTCTGTGTCCATTCTTTCAATTCTTTTAGATTTATGTCGGTGTCATTTTGTAATTTGTATTTTTTCTTAAGATTTATATATTTATGCTTACAGAACTGGGGTACAGGCCAGAGGTGTGGGGGGTGAGAGGATTCAACAGAGGCAAAGTGGGGAATAGAACAGGCAGGTCTACTGAAGTACACTGCCGAGGGTAGCATCTGGCAGGCCAGGAGAGGTTTGCCACACCATGTGGGTCAGCACACTGGCTGGGGATGGAAGTTGTGCTGCAGTGGTTTCTGAGAGCTTCATAGTGCTGTGCTTTAATTCATTGCGCCACCAGGGAGAGCCCTGTAATTTGTATTTTAAGATAACTTGAATCTCTTTACTTTTTGGAATGATAAAATGTCTTTATTAAAACCTGAGAGTTTAGGTCTTCCCAGGTGGCGCAAAGAGTTAAGTCCCAGCATTATGAAGCTACCCCACAGTTACTGAAGCATGAGTTTGATCTCTGGCCAGGAAGCTGACACATGACTCAGCACACCTCTACTGTCTCACCACTGCTGCCCTCAGCAGTGTATTTCCATCAGTGGGCCTTTATCTCACCTTTCTGTGTCTGGTGAATCCTCCCCCATCCCACCTCTGGCCTACACCCCAGCTCTTGTATGAAAACATAAATAAATAAAATAAATCTTAAAAAACCCTGCGCTTTTATAGGGGTATTTTGAAAATCATGTTTATATAATAGTATATTTCATCTAAAAATAATGATATTAATATTGAGATCCCTGAAAGGGGCTTAGAAGTATCTGGGTGGAGTAAAGAGTAGGATAAAAAGGAAAGATAATCTTTTATCTTTCATAGTGGAGAATCAATAGATAATGGCCTAAACTAGTAAACAAGTAAGAATCTAAGTAGTAGTCCTATAAAAAAATAATTGCAAGATAAGTGGCAGAAGAAAAACTAGAGAGAATTGTGAGTGACAAATAGAAGTTACAGTTATTAAATGCTTCCTTTTTTCTAAACCATGTAGTATATATATTATAGTTACCTTTCTTAAATATCTTTTTGTATTTTGTTAATACTTAAAATATTTCATTTTTTGTGTACTTATCACCTGTTTTCAAAAAAATCTCTCCCATTCATTTGCATCTGATCTCAGTACATTCATACATATTAGTTATTTTTAGAGATTTTATACTTTTAGAGATTCAGAGATAAATTCATGTTTCATCCTACCATCTTTAATGAGAAACTTACTTCCATTTTAGAATAGCACTATAAAATTAAGGTACTATGGGATTAGATAAGGACTCCTGAAACTTCATAATAGCACGAGTGTCATTTAATTAATATAATTAGTATTTGAAGAGCCTCCTTTGTATATTAAGTCAACACTTCATCTGTAAATTGGGCAGATAATCTTTTAATCTCTAAGTAATTGGTTGAAATTATATTGAATTCAGTTTTATGCCAGTGAGTTTAGTTAATGAGCAAATTATTCTAATTATACCAAGAGATATAAATACAAGGGTTTAGTTCTCCTGAATATTTATCAAACTATACTGTTATTTATTCTCAGTGCATCATCGCTACTATAGCTTTTGGAATGGGCATAAATAAAGCTGACATTCGTAGAGTCATTCATTATGGTGCCCCTAAGGAAATGGAATCATATTACCAGGAGATTGGTAGAGCTGGCCGTGATGGACTTCAAAGTTTTTGTCATGTACTCTGGACTCCGGCAGACATTAACTTAAATAGGTAAAGACATTTACTGCTTTCACACTTAGAGCTTTCCTTTTCTTTTAAATATGTTATTAATTTTTTTAAAGATTTATATATTTATGC
>NW_004567115.1:18743949-18744580 GCF_000260355.1 Condylura cristata
GTTTGTGCTATTTTTAGAAACTTTCTTCTTTTTCACCTTGTTTTTATTTGTAAAATATCATTGTAACACATTTATTAATCCCAGGAGAAGAATAAGTATTTGTTTGATTTGCTAGAGACTTGTAATTTTATTTCCCCAAAGTTGTTACTGACAATGATGAGATCACTTAAATATGGGTCTTCTGAACCAAATAAAAGGGAAGATGTTGTTTAGAGTGTAGGTATTTGTTTTCCCTGCCTTGAAAGGGGAGCTAAGCAAATAAAGTATCAAAAAAGTAACTATTAATAATTTTTAGCCTGTGTGCTAGAAAGCCCATGAAATTACATGGTTAATCTAGAGACTAGTATCAATAGTTGAAATAGACTTTGATGAAAATTAGATGGAGGTGGTTGATAGTATCAAATGATTAAAAAAAAAGAAGTCATTTGTATCAGTTATTGTCACTAAAATGAGTTCTCTGTCTTGTCTTTGAGCATTGTATAGAGGTATTTATATCAGTCAGGAAGATAGATAGTAAAAATATTAGTGAATGAGGTCCATTTTGATGAGGTTCAGTATAATCACTTAGAACTTACAGGAATCGTTGTTTTCTTTTGAAATATCAGAAAACTACTGACTTATATTTAGTCTT
>NW_004567115.1:18744680-18746338 GCF_000260355.1 Condylura cristata
AACCATTCTACTTGAATACAAAGCAGTTATTTTGCTGGCAGTTAAGTTCTACAAAATTGATACTGGAAAGGAAAACTTCATATTACAAAAATTTTAGGGAATGGACTCAGCAAGTATTGTCTTCATCCATAGGAGAGAAAAATCTCAGCAAAGAACTTTTATGTGTTAACTGATGGGCCTGACTGAAGTATTTTTTTTATAGAATTAATTTTATTATTTTTTATTGCATAACAAAATTTCATGATTACCTCTTCAGCTAATGTCACCAAACCACATCACACCCACAACCAAGTTACCCTCAGTCTCCACATGACTTCATTTCACACACTCCCCTCTTTTTATTCCTCTGCCCATCTTATAGCCTCAATTTCACAGTCAGATATCAGTGCTTATTACTGGTTTGTTTTCTACTCACCACTTACTTTCCTTTCTCTATACTCCACATATAAGTGAAACTCTCCAGTATTTTTTCATTTGCTTCTGACTTATTTCACTCAGCATTATCCTCTCCTTTCTCATCCATGTTGTAACAAATGGAAGGAGTTCAGTTCCTTTATAGTGGGAGTAGTATTCCGTTGTGTATAACCACCACATTTTTCTTTCTGACTCATTGATCTCTTAATTATTATGTAATGTCTATCCTTGATTCTTGTCATTTCTTATAATTGGAAATTTATTTTATGTGAAATGGGTGGCTGTCCCTGCTTTCTTTGAGTCTCATTTGTTTGTGGATTGTTTTCTAACCATTCATTATTTTTTTCCAATCAAATTAGCCTGTTTTTAATGTTTAGAGCTCAGATGGGTCTCCTATAGTCAAGAGAATATTAGGTTTTGTTTTCTAGTCCAGTCAATCACTCCTGCCTTGTGATTAGTAGTTTCAACCCTCATATTTAGAATGACAAAATGATTTGTTACTACCATTTTATCTTTGCAGTCTGTTCTATCTTTTTTTAATTTATTTTCTTAAGCTTTTTGTGTTTAGACATTAAAATAAGTAGTGTCTTTTTAACATTTCTTTTAGGGGAGGCTTGGTGTTTACAAATTCCTTCAATTTCTGTTTGTCTGGAAAGGTTTATTTCCCCTCGTATCTAAAGGAGAGTCTTGCAGGATACAATTTTTCTCCCCCCTAATAATACAGTAGTTTATTTTTACATCATTTTGTGCATTTATCCATCTCAGTTTTAATCCGTTTGGGCTTCCCTTCGCCAAATTCCTTGTGTTATCACCATTGTCCAGTGCATTTCCCTCCTCCCACTGTTTTTGATCCCATTCCGCATACCACCCCAACAAAATGTTTCTGGTATATAGCTGTTCATTATTACTATTATTTTCTCGCCTGGTCCGTTATACTCCTATTATAAGTGAAACCATTTGTTTTTTTTCCAATTCTTTATGGCTTATTTCACTAAGTGTGATCTTTTCCAGCTCTATCCATGTTGCTGTAAAATGCATGCATTTATTTATTTATTTAGGTTGCTGAGTAATTATCCATTGTATATATGTACCACATCTTTTTAATTCAGTCATCCATTTTTGGGCAATTGGGCTGTTTCCATGTCTTTCCAATTGTAAATAAAGCAGCAATAAACATAGGGGTGCAGGTATCTTTTTGAATCAGTGTTTTTGTGTCTTTTGGGTAGATACCTAGGAGTGGGATT
>NW_004567115.1:18747578-18758094 GCF_000260355.1 Condylura cristata
CCAAGTTGCTGCAAAAGACATGTGTTTCTCTTTTTGGTTGCTGAGTAATATTCCATTGTATATATGTACCACATCTTTCTAATCCAGTCATCTACTTTTGGGACATGATATTTTTTTAATAAAACTAGAGTTAACAGGATAAGTGACATAATGTTAATGACTTAAGAAACAAAACAAACCTGTCTTAAGTTTTGCTTAACATTTTAAGTAAATTTAGTATCATGAAAAAGATCAGTAATAATTGTTTGAAGAAGTGACTTAATTCTGCTACTTTACTAGTGTGCCATAATACAGATTTTAGATAACTGAGTAGTCCTTTGAAGAGTTAATATGAATGAAGTCTCATAGTTGGATGATGAATCACTTTCAGCATTCCTTACATAGATGTTCTTAGTTCCTCATACAAAATAAATTTAAAAATAATCTTTTATTGTGATAAATTAAAAATTCAAGCCCACCCTGGTGGCGCAGCCGGTTAAAGCACAGCACTGAGAAGCTAAAGCCACTTCTGCATGAGTTTGATTCCCACCTGCCCCAGAGGTGACCACATGGCGTGGCAGACCTCTCCTGACCTGCCCACTGCTCTCCTCAGCAGTGTACTTCGTCAATCTGCCTGTTCTTCTCCCTACTCTGTCTCTGGTGAAGTCTCTCACCGTCCCTGAGCCTCTGGCCTTTACCCCAGTTCTTTAAAAAAAAAAAATCATATAGATTCAGAAAAGTACCCAAAAGTATATATAAATTAAAAAATATTTATTTATACTGCATATAAATCAAAATGAAACATTTTAGGGTTTATAATATTTTTTCAAAAGCAACTGAAAAACTGATCTTTAGACATAGGTAGAATTCAAAGTAATATGTAAAAAGTAAATCAGAAATGTTTGCTTCTAATGGAGAGCATTGACTGGGAAGGACAAATAGCTTTATGAAATGATAGCAGTGTTATCTTGATAAGGGTGTGAATGTTATAAGCTATAAAAATAAACAATAATAAATGAAAAGTAACAAAATTGCTAAGATAATTTTAAATGTTTCTATAATATCTCTAATAGGATTCGCCTTGGTAGGATACAAAATGAAAACTTTCGATTGTACAAATTAAAGATGATGATGAAGATGGAAAAATATCTTCATTCTAAGAAGTGTAGGCGACGGTATGTATTGTTTTATATCAACTAGTGATATAGATTTGAGGATGGTGATCTTTTAAGAAAGAGCTTGGCTAATTAGAAGTATTTAGAAACAATATTTTGTTGGTATTATATGTATGCTGAATTTTTAAGGTAACTTTCTTTGTGTGTTAGTAAAATAAAGTGAAATAATGAAGTCTCTCAAGTGAATCAATGATGATTTCATCTCATTATTTTAAGCAATGAATTTAACGTATACATTTTTGTACTTTTATTTAATTTAAAATTTTCTCTTGGGTAGAATCATCTTGTCTCATTTTGAAGATAAACAACTCCGAAAGGCCTCTTTGGGTATATTGGGAACTGAAAAGTGCTGTGATAATTGCAGGTCCAGGTAAAGATTTCTTTTTATAGATGGACATTCTAAATGCCTGTTTTCTTTTTCTTTTCATTTAATTTTTATGTATTACATTTTTAAATCACAAGAATGGATTTATTATTTAGATGACAAAGCAAATAATACAGTATTTCGTTTTATGAGTAGATAACCCAATGAAATAATAGACCCAAATCTAAACATTTCAATATTTAATAATAATAAAATGTGATTGGTTTTAAAAAACCTTTAAAGGCATAAATTGTCAGAATTGTTTTAAAAATATGATCCAAGTATATGCTGTCCACAAGAAATCCACTATAGGCATAATTACAAAGGTAGGTTAAAAATAAAAGGGTAAAAACTACTTGATCAAGCAGCTGTGGACCACAGCCTAGAAAAGTTGACACACAAGTCAACTATCATTCAAGAACACATAATCCTGTGTATATATTTAACAAAGGAACTAACTTCATTAAAAGGGGAAATAGAAAAATGCACAATTACAGCTGTAATTATTTAAGTACTTCTGTTAGTAATTAATAGAATTAATAGAAAATCAGTCAAAAGATGGACATGAACAGTATTATCAATGACTAAATCTGGTTGACTTATAGAACCCTCTGTGCAACAGCATCAGGCAGGGTTTTGTTAGTTCTATTTTCAATTGTAGATAGAACTTTAATAGCATAAACCATATTCTTAGTCATAAAACAAACCTTAACAAATTTAAAAGAATTGCGTTCATATAAAGGATGTTTTTTAACTACTATGGAATTAACTAGACACCAGCAACATAATGGTAAGGTCTCCAAACACATAGAAATGAAATAAAATACTAAGAAATCCTTGAGTCAAAGAGGAAGTTTCAAGGTACATCAGAAAATGGTTGGAACTGACTGCAATGAAAATGTAAAATGAATAGGATGCTGCTAACACTACTGAAAGAGAAATGTAAAGCATTAAAAGTTATAACAAAAGAAAGATTTCAAGGCATGTTAGATTTTCACCATAAGAAACAAGTAAATAAGAGCAAAGCAAAGTAAACTAGAAAGCACCAGAAGGAAATAAATAATAAAGATAGGAGCATGAGTTAATGAAAAGAAGACATAAAAAACAAATGGTTTCAACAAGTTCTACCAAATATTTAAAAGAAGAAATAACACCATTCTATAATATGATTCCATTTATATTTATAATTATATTGATATTATTATTATTTATATTTGTAATATTTCCTCAGACATAGGTATACTGTAGTAATGAAAGATCAGTGGTTACCTTTGTAGGAGGGAACAACAGAGTTACAGATTAATAGTGGAAGGAGTATCTTCTTTTTCATAGTGTATTGTTTTGTACTATTTAAAACATATTAATTTCCTTACATCATTGTTAATTTTTCTCAGTATTTGATTTCTCCCTTCACATATAGTCTCTATAGTTCTTCCACTGCAGTAGTACCCATGATCCATTACCATAGTCCTTTGTGCTTTTACCACTATTTTGAATTTAGCAGTGATGGATGTGTTTGTGTCCTCATTGTGGTTAACTGAAACTATGTATATGACTTTGTTTATTACAATATATAGAACTTCATACATGCACACATAATCAATTTAATTATATTAATTGAAATAAAATAAAATAAAAACATTGTACCTTGTGTTAGCTATCTACCTTAATGTGGTCACTGTATTAACAAAAGAAATATTTTTAGGAATGGAATGTTCTCCATGCAGTGGTAAATTGCTTGTTCACCAGGGAGGCAGAATTGTCTTACCCAACTTAAAATAAAAGCATCTTACAAATATATAAAACAAAAATTGACAGAATTGGAAGAAGTTAACAAATTCACTGTAAATATGGGAGAATTTGATAAAATTTTTAGTAATTAGTAAGTTAAACTACCAATTAGTTATGGAAAATATATAAATTCTGTTTATATGATATTCGCTCTGATTCTTTATTCTAGTGTTATCTAGTTTATTCTTCAGTAAGCAATAGAAAATTTGCTCAATATAGTAATAATTTTGATTTATCTGAGTCATAGTACAGAACCCTCTACCAAGCAATTAGAGCAATGTGTCTCAAATATTTTTGCTTCACAATCCACATAGCAAAACATATTAGGCTAATTGAGTTTAGTTTCTGTCCAGAATCCTGAGGTCTGAAATGACTGACCTTTCAGCACATTATAATCCATTTGCTGCACCCTGGAAACATTGAGTTAAGAGACTGCACTTCCCAAACATACATAGGTGGGATTTTTATAAACATTGTCTATGTCTTAGAGCAGGAGTTGGCAAACTGGAGCCTCTGTACCTATCTATTTGCCCTTTGTTTTTTTTTAAAATAAAGTTTTCTAGGAATACAGACATGCCCATTTATTTATATACTATCTGTGGCTATTTTTGCAGAGATTAAATTGGGTTGTTGTTGGTCCACAAAACCTAAATAATTTACTCTCTGGTCCTTTATAGAAAGCATTCTGATCCTGTACTAGAGTGTGTTGTATCTAAAAAGTTTACAGTTAATAGTATCATATGTTCTATGTTTTCTCCCCAGAATGCAATTAAGTTAGAAGTATATAAGAGAATAGACAAAAAATAATCTCATTTCTTTGGAAATTTAAAATAATCCATTAATCAAAGAAAAAAATCAAACTGGAAATGAAAACACTTTTAGAACTTAGTCATATTACAGTAATGCATATTAAAACTTGCAGGGTATTGGTGGTATTTTGAGGGAATTTGAGAACTTTATAAAAGAAAACTAATCCTACAGAAATTAGAAAAGGAGAATAAACCTAAATACAGCCCCACTTTACATAAACCTAAGCAATTTAATGCATAAGAGATAGGGTTTTGTTTTTTTTTTTAAGTACAATGCTATTTTTATAACAATGTTTCCTTCCACTAAAACCTAACAAAAATGAATATTGATCAAGGGGAGATCTTTGAATTCTAATCTTCCACTTCAGTTGTTTCAACTTTTTTCTCTTCTGACTATGAGCCAATCTACCTCTTAGAACATAAATTCTAGGGCAGAAGCATTGACATCTATGAACATAACATATCTATGATGTTGTATTATAGTTTATATTTCATATTTTAGATTTTCACCTGCTATTGACTGTAATATACTTTATTTTAGCTTTGAAAGCAGTTGGGAAATATGAGGTATTTTGTAATTAACTAATTGCTACACTAAGTCTTTTCCTTTATAAGGTTGCATGTCTTGGCTACACTTTTTGTTTTTAAACACACTTATTTTTATTTAGATTAGATCATTGCACTTTATTTGATGACTCAGAAGAGACACTACAAAACTTTGGCCCACAAGCCTTCCAGCTGTTATCTGCTGTGAACATTTTAGGAGAAAAGTTTGGAATCGGGCTTCCAATTTTATTTCTCCTGGGATCTGTAAGTATGTCAGAATCACCTTCATAATTCTTTTATTCTTACTGCTTTTCTTTGGAAGTTTCCTCTACAATTATAATATTCACTTTAAGTGAGTTACTAGAAAATCAGACAGATTTAAGTCTAGATAAGCAGTGTTTTCATTAGTCTTGATAAAATGTGTGTCTTATGTGAACTGCTACTTTCAGGTTCCAAGCTGATCAGCTCTGCATTTCAGTCTGGAAGCACTGACTTCGTTTGTTACATTGCTGTTGCATAATCCCTAGACTGGTCTTTCCTAGGACAATTAAAAAAGTTAACTTTCATTTTGTCAAGGGACTGGTAGGACAAATTTGTTTTTTGTGCCCTGCAAAGTGAATTCTTTGAGCAAGTTTTTAATTTCAGATTATTTATAAACATCCAAATTCAGTAACAATATTTGTTATTTTCTTTACTTGTATTCTGTTTCTTATTAGAAGTATTAAAATTCCAAGAAAGTTTTTCCTTTGCTTTATTTTTTATTTTTTTTTTTTAAAGATTTTTTTTTTTTTAAGATTTATTTATTCATACAGAACTGGGGTACAGGCCAGAGATGCAGAGGGTGAGAGGATTCACCAGAGACAGAGTGGGGAGCAGAACAGGCAACTGCTGAGGGGAGCAGCGGGCGGGTCAGGAGAGGTCTGCCACGCCATGTGGTCACCTCCGGGGCAGGCGGGAATCGAACTCATGCCGAAGCGGCTTTGGATTCTCAGTGCTGTGCTTTAACCCGCTGCGCCACCAGGGAGGGCCTTCCTTTGCTTTATTAATGAATAATCAATTTAACTGCTGTTTTGAGTAACTAGTATGTCTACTTTATGCAATTCCAAATATGAGTAAGTCATAACTTTAAAGTCAGAGAGCTTTTTCTGTAGTAATTTTTCCTGAATATGATTTTACTACTGATTTACACGTCTACAAAGCAAAGCTAAATATTATATATTGATATTAATTATTAATTAAGTCTAGAGGATAGGTTCCTGGCCACATATGTATATATGCCACATATGTACATATACTAAAAATATACTTAAGAGTAGTGATTAAAATTCCTACTTTATATCTTTCTATCCTACTTTATATCTATAAAATATATATCTATATTTTAAAATAATTAAGGTAAACATGTTTGTTAAATACTTTAATATTTCAAGTATATATTTTTTGAGTATTTTGTTAAGAAAGTGATGTATTAAATTAGTTTTGAAATCTTTTACATATTTTTTATGAATATTTTCTGAAATAGCTCAGTGAAATATGTGGAAAACGTGTTAACTTTTCAGGCATTGATGTTTTTAGAATTGAAAAGAGTTAATTTTTTAAAAAACAAGTTTATTAGAACTATAATAATAGAAATGTTGCCTGAACCTTTGGTTTTATCTGTTATGACTGCTACTATATTTTTTATAAAAAATTAAAGCACAAGCACAAAGGATAGATTAAGTATAATTCATATATATGAAAATTTCTTTTTCTGTGATTTTCAAAGCTTGTGTATCCCTATTGAATATATAATTTATAAAAAATCCTTGTTTGAATTTGGAATTATCCAGCAGTATCCAATATCAACAAATAAGTTTAAGTGGGCTCCTAGACAAACTTGAACTGGTCACAAGAGGGATCAGATTTCACTTATTATTTGAAAACTATATCAGATCATTTATACTGACAGTCTCTATAGGGAGTCCTCAAATTAAGAAGTTTATTTGTGAAATTTTATACTTCCTTTGCAAGGTAAAGGTATAACACTTTCAAAAAAGTATCACTTAACAAAAATTGTAGACATTAACTGCAGTGAATATAATGCAAATCCTTTCCCCGCACCCCTGCTACTTTACAGTGATCTTGGTATCTACTGGGATATTGCTTTAAAAATTATAGTTGTGATTCTTTTGGGAATGTAACAAATTGCCCACCTTGACTAATTTAGGAAAAATTAATCTTTGCAGAAAGATGATAAGTATTTTAAACAGAGAACTCTTCAAGTTTATTTAAAGAGATATTTGTATATATGTAGAAAATACATTTTCAGCAGATATGATTACCTTTTCTTATGCAAAATTTTTCTTATTAGCATAAATAATTATACAGCTAATCCTGATGATTGTAACGGGAGTTCGCAATTTTGTTTTTAAAGTATAAGTTTAGTTAGAAATTAAATAGCAATGTTCCCTGGGGAACTTCAGTTTAGCTGTTCACATAAAAAGCAAATTTTAAGTCATTGTTTGAACAAGTGATATTCTACAATAAATTAGAAAATAGAATAGTAACTAATTTTCATAGTCAGGAGACATAAGTGAAACTTTTTTCCCCATCACTAAAGTACTAAACCTTATCTCGCTTGCAAAATTAGGTAGTATTTCTGATAAAAGATGGTTTGACAATAGGCAACTGTTAAAAAACTATTGGTAATTTTAATCACTATTATTTTGAAATTATTTGACAGGGTTATCCATTGAATTTTCTAGCAAGCTTTTTCATTTGATTAAAATAAATTCATAGAGCTAGTTGTTATTTTATCATTTGGTTTTATTTTGCACATAGAGTAACTGCTCTAGAAATGACTTTCTTAAGACCTGAGGTGGCAGCTGTGGTCTTTCTTGGTCTGTAGGAAGTGGAGTGGAAAAGAAGCAAAAGAAAAAAAAAAATAGTTAAAGTGTAAATAGAAACAGTGGGTTTATTTTGTATTTTAAGAACATGGGGCTTTAAAATCTTTTAAGTGAAAGTTTGTGACTTTTGTTTTTTATTATTTACTAAACATTTATTTTTGTGTAAGTTACTATTAATTTTGTGGGAATCCAAAGCTGACTAGATGAGACTTCACATCTAGTGTGGATGTGTTAACTTGTGAGGGAAGTGTTGGGAAACCTGTGAGTAGATATAAAGTATTACTTAAGTTCTGAAGAGAGTGCTTTTAATGCTGGAAAACTAGACAACTCTTTGTGAAAATATCACTGGAAATTTCTATTTTGTGGGCAATATTGTACAATTTGGCATTCAGAGATAGGATGGGGAAAGAAAAGGGAGGAGAATATGCCATCCCAACAGAGAGAATTACTACGTAAAGCAATTGTGATTTTTCATGTAGATCATTCCAGAAAGAGTAAGTTTATTTTTTAACATCTACTGGGGTAAAGATGTTGCTGTTATCAGAAAGTCATGCTTTGGGTCATGTACTCTGGCTAGTTAGCTCTCTATTCTAACACTTGCCCTTCAAGTATAAGATATCCACAATCCTTCATAGGTCAGTTTGGTGTCCCTTACTTTTCCAACTTGATTTTTAAAGGAAAAGAATGAAGGGAGAATTTCTTTTTATGACTCATAGTGCAAAAAATCTATTTAACACTACCACTTTATTTAACAGTAACTAACACTGAGTCCCAGAAAGTTAATGAGCAAGTAGCTTTCCTGACCTCTAATCTAGTGTCTTTACCATTTACTATGCTTTTCATATGCAGTTTTAAATCTGCATTTTTATCTCTGCATCATCTAGAAATACTAGAATGAAGATTGGTGATTGATAAAGGTGTGTGTATGTGTAAAATTGTGCTTTCCTTAATTAAAATTAATTAGTTCCTCTACTCTCTTATAGCAGTTTTCTCATCCTAGACAGTTTCAGTCCATTGGCAGGATGAGTGAACTAGACCTAGAAAAGTAAAGAGAACACTTAAATAATTAATGGATATGCCTCACTTAGAGTGAGAAATAATTAGATATTTGTTTTAAAAATCCTTACTGTATTGTTTTTTAATGTTATGTGGTTAACAGGATTTTTAGTTGAAAAGGAAATATGATTTCTTCAAAACAAAGATGTTCTGTATCAAAGAACCATAATTATTTCATTCATTGCATGGTGATTGTCATGGGACAAGATAGTATAAATTTGTTCATACACTATACAATATTCACAATGGTTTTTGATTGTGGGGGAAAGAGCAGTTACTCTCTCCTGATTAGAAAAAAAATCTCAACACTTCATACTGGTAAATATGTTCATTCACTTCAGAGTTCTTTTCTGCTTAGGAAATGAAAACCTAGAGGAATAGTTTTAATGTGCAGATTTGTAATAAGACCTAGTGAGACAATGTAATACCTTTAGGTTATTAATTGGGACAAGGTTATGTTCCAATATATGTAGAATTCATAATATTCCAGGGAAAACTGACGAGATACGAATATATTTTGCTTTAATGTTAGGAAATTCAGGCTGATTTAAAGAATCGACTGTTAATTAATAAAAGAGAGTTAATACTTTTTAGCCAGACACTCTCCTGGTTACTAAGTCTTCACAAGATAATTATTTTTATACTTAGATGGCAACTGAGGAAAAAAAAGCAAAGATAAATTAAGAAACTTTTCTAGTTGCATTGGCTAAATCTCTCTCTCCCTCTCTCTCGCTCCGCTCTCCCTCCTTCTCCCTTCTCCTCTCCCCCTCCCCTCCCCTACCTTCCCTCCCTTCCTTGCCCCCCCCCCTCCAATCCAAAACCAGTAAGGATTATTAACAAGGGAAAAAGACTGGTTTTCTAAGTCTTTTTCTAGTAAAACTTTTATAACTAAATCATGATACTAAAGCTCATTACTTAGCCTTTTTAATTAAAATCAGTTTATTTTTTTTTAAATGAAGCTGTCTTCATTTTTTTTTATTAAAAAGTTTATTTTTACATCATTTTGCACATTTTTTTTTCATCTCAATTGTAATCCCCACGGGTTTCCCATCACCAAATCACCCCTGTGCCACCACCATAGTCCCGTGCATTTCCTTCCCCCCATTGTTTTTTGGTCCCATTCCCCACTCCACCCCCACAGAATGTCTCTGAAAATCAGTTTATTTTTTAATCTTTATGATTTTAAGATTTAATAGAACATACATTGCAGATTCTGCTAACTGCTGGAGCTCCATGTTTTAAACCCATATCTAGACTGAGAATTTATCTTAATATAATTTCAGCCTAAATTCCTTTGCTTAAGGATTCAGCCTCACATAGGCTATTTCATTTGTATTCATATCTTTAATATTCCAAAAATAAACTTGTAACCATAACATTCTTATAAGCTGAGTAAAACCAATGCCATTTTCAACAGAAAGCATTATAGTGCTCGAGTTAAATTTGCTGGGACTGTTTTTGGTTTTTCTTTGAATAACTGGATTTTTATTCACATTGATAAATTTTCATATAATATAAATAGAATATAAAAATGTTGAATTAGAGGACTGTGTCTATTTCTAAAATTTCAGTTTTTATTTTATATAGAAAATGACAGAGTATAGTCACATCAGCATACTGTAGTTCTGAAACATGAATATAATTTAAAATACAGTATTTGCATTGTAAAGCTCATAATCACTGTAATCCAAATAGGAAGGCATTTATTACTGGATTTTAAATAGCTTTTTCTAGTATTGTTTAAAAGACTATTTTGCAAAATAATTTCCCATGGCAGTTCTGTAAAGACTCTTCAATAGAAAGAAATATCTTTAAAGCTTCAACTGTTTAGCACACACCTGCTTTTTTCTGTTATTTTCTCAGTGACCATATAAATCAGACGTGACTCAGTATACTTTGCAGTACTTCATG
>NW_004567115.1:18758674-18760381 GCF_000260355.1 Condylura cristata
ATATCTTTTTGAATCAGTGTTTTTGTGTCTTTTGGGTAGATACCTAGGAGTGGGATTGCTGGGTCGTAGGGAAGCTCCATGGTTAGCAGTTTGAGGAACCTCCAGTTTTCTCCACATCCTTGCCAACATTCACACTGCCTTTTAACATCCATACTTCTTGTTTGACTTCTAGATTTTGGTCGCTACTTTCAAACAATATTACAAATATGTCAGTAAAAGGTCAAAATATCTATAGTTAAATATTCCAAACATATTCAATCTGTACATTGGGTAGTGCATGTGAACTACATGTGAAATTATATTAAGTCCAAAGAATCAATAGATGGTTTGTATTTTATATACGCTGTTCAATTAAATTTTAGCATTTAAAATTTATCTTTTCAATAAAGTTTTATTGACTTTTCCATGAGTTTCTAATGCTGTATAAGTTTCAGGAGTACAGCCTTAGGAATACATACCAATATGTGTATCCACCTGGCTGTGCCCACCATGACAGTTTAGTATATTCATACTGTCAAATTGACCCTCTTTGCCCATTCTTCCCATTCCCTTACCCCCTCCCCCAAACTGCTGCATCTTCCTCAGAGTCCAAGAGTTATTTTTGTTGTGTTTTGTTAGTTTGTTTTACTTAAAAAAACATTTTTTAGATGTCGATTTTATTTCTAATTTCAGAATTCCCAGCGTCTTGAAGATAAGTATCGCCGTCACAGTTTGTTTGGTTCTGGCAAGGACTATACCAAGAGTTGGTGGACGGCTCTTTCCCATCAACTGCTGACTGAGGGATTCCTGGTAGAAGTTTCTGGATACAGCAAATATGCAAGGATTTACAAAATTGCAGAAAAGGTAAAACAGTGTCTAAGTCTGACTGTTTGACTTCATTTTTCTTACTATACCTGATGAGCTTTTTCTTGTGTTAATAGGGTAGAAACTGGTTTGATAAAGCCAAATTAGAATCTCCTCCAGAACTTCTCCTTCAGGCTAATGAAGAATTATGTCCAAGGAAGTTTCTTCTACCAAGGTTAATTTTTTTAAAACTTTTGGGTTTTTTGTTGTTTAAGTGATTCAAATTATACAAATTTATAAGTAGCAGGAAAAATGAGCAATGATAGTGTTTTTGAGTACTTTTAGTCAGTTTGGGGGCAGTGAGAGAAAGGTAAGTCATAGACTGCTTTCTTGGTTGATAGAAAGTAGTTAAATACAGTGTTTTAAAAGCTGTTTTTCTGTTGTTGAAAGCAGCAGAATTGAGATGAATGAAATATGTTCATTCACTTCAGAGTTCTTTTCTGCTTAGGAAATGAAAACCTAGAGGAATAGTTTTAATGTGCAGATTTGTAATAAGACCTAGTGAGACAATGTAATACCTTTAGGTTATTAATTGGGACAAGGTTATGTTCCAATATATGTAGAATTCATAATATTCCAGGGAAAACTGACGAGATACGAATATATTTTGCTTTAATGTTAGGAAATTCAGGCTGATTTAAAGAATCGACTGTTAATTAATAAAAGAGAGTTAATACTTTTTAGCCAGACACTCTCCTGGTTACTAAGTCTTCACAAGATAATTATTTTTATACTTAGATGGCAACTGAGGAAAAAAAAGCAAAGATAAATTAAGAAACTTTTCTAGTTGCATTGGCTAAATCTCTCTCTCCCTCTCTCTCGCTCCGCTCTCCCTCCTTCTCCCTTCTCCTCTCCCCCTCCCCT
>NW_004567115.1:18760481-18816857 GCF_000260355.1 Condylura cristata
AACTGTTTCTCCAGGAATTCAACATTCCTCTATAACTTAATTTCATTATTTTTCAGTTCTAAAACTGTTTCTCCAGGAATTCAACATTCCTCTATTCAAGTACCAATTAAATTAACTTCAAAGGATAAGGTATGTTTTCATTAAAGAGTATCAATAGCTTTTATTTCATTCTTTATTGATACAATTACTCTTAAAGTCTTATATTTTCATTTCCCTCCAATAAAAGAGGTGAGTGATATATATATATATACCAAATAAAATTGGGAAAGAGATGTGATATGACCATAATAAAACATGCAATAATTGATTTGTGAGATTAATAGTCTAGTTAAGAATATTTGAGAAAGTAACTCATCTTGATTCCTTTAAGCCTATGTTTATAAATATTTGACTTAGAGTTTTTATATTTTGATCTTTCTAGTTAAAATAAGCTTGATTCTTAACTGTTCTCATTAAAGTTCATATGCATGCACACCATATTTTTCTTGCATTGTGCTTGGATCTTTAAAAACTTTTACAGATTAAATAGTTATACAGTCAGCAGCTAAAGGGTAATACAAATTAAATTTTCTGGTGAACTTTTTTTTGCTTTATAAAAGGATGCAGTGTTTAATTGAGTCACTTTTGTAACTTTGATTTTCACTGTGTCTCAAAGCTTTTTTCCTATTACGTATTCTCTATAGATTAGGGAGAAAAGGACATTGGTTGCATTTCTAATGATCTTTATATCCTAGAGGTTGATACAAAATCTTATTTTCAGTTGATATATTTGATGATTTGATTAGTCAGAGAAAAATTGTTACTGTGAAAATTTGTATCTTATTTTCTTCGTTGCTAAATTTTTTTTAAACACCTAACTTTTTGAAATGGATCTTTGTATGTTTAAAAGCAGCCAAACTTGGAGAAGATGTATTCTTACAATACATTTGATAAACTTTCTTCTGGAAGCAACAGTTCAGAAAAAAGGTACAGAATTCACTCAAATTTTCCATTGTCTATACTTACTTTATCATCACTTCTTTTTTTCTTTCTTCCCTAAAAAGAAAAGTCTGTCAGCTGGTGGGCTAGTTCATTTACAGGAGGAAGGTTAAGTTAAAACCTGAGCCTTCAATATTAAATTATTAAAAGTCCTACAAAATAATTGTTTAATAACTACTTTATTAGCTAACAATTTTGGGTATTATTGTTTGCCAGGTCTGTGTTAAATGTTAAGCATTTTATGTGTAATAACATCTGGTTTAATTCTACAACAAGCTATGAGCTAGTTACCATTATTCACACCCATCTTTTTTATTATTATTTTTTTTATATTTAATTTCTTTATTTGTTTATATTTTATGTCAGGTGTAGTCCCCATAGAATTTCCACCACCAATTCACCTTAGTACTTCGTGCTTTTCCCACTTGTGTTTTGTACCCTCACTCTCTCCCCTCCCCTGCAGAATGTCTCTGATTTATAGCTCTCTGATTATTTCTTTTAGGATTGGAGGGAAAAAAAATAATAGTTAAAAAAAGAAAAACAAAACAGTGCAACAAAAATATTCACACCCATCTTAACACATATGAAGTGTTAAAAGTTAACTTGTTAAGAGCATATATCTAATAGACCTGGTTGTCATGTTATTTGTTGACCTTAGCATCTAAACATTTAATTATGTGTATATTAAATATATGGCCTCACTTCATTTGTAAAAATAAGACTATGGGAATGTAAAATGGTACAGTTTGTAAAGACTAAAAGTCATGAGTGCACATATTGTGCTTAAGCTTAAATGACTTGCAAGTGACTTAATAAAGGTGTGATTAATGTACAGAATTACAGAAGATCTGAAGATGGAGAATTTGAAAAACTTAGTGTCGATACACAAATTAAATAGACCATGTTTACAAATAAATCCAGTGAAATAAATTAATGTGCTGTAAAGCTGTTACTCATTTTTTTTTTTAATGGTTTCCTCATTTAGGGAAATAACTGTGGACCTAACAGAAATGTTTACCATAGTAATCAGTCTCCTACACCAGATAATCTCTTTTTGCTTGGCTCTGTGATATGTCATTACTGTTTTTTATGTAAACACAGGTTTATGAATAATTATTTATTTTTAAAGATTTATTTATTTATGTATACAGAACAGGCCAAAAGTGCTGGGTGTGAGAGGATTCACCAGAAACAGAGTGGGGAGCATAACAGGGAAATGTACTGAAATACACTGCTGAAGGGAGCAGCAGGTGGGTCAGGAGAGGTCTGCCACACCATATGGGGAGTCACTCCCTGGCTGGGCATTGAACTCATGCTACAGTGACTATGGTAGCTTCATAGTGCTGTGCTCCACCAGACAGATATGGGAAATATGGGAAAGTTTAAGGAGTATTTAAAGCAATATATGCATTCAGTAAGCTAAAATATTTCTTCATTTAAACATAATTTTATTGTTAAAATTTTATTTGTGACATTTGCAGACTCTGAAATTTGAATTTCATAAAATTTTCATAAGCTATGAAATATTTTTTAAATTTTTTTTAACCATTTAAAAATATAAAACAACATTCTTAGCTTATAAGCTCCACCAAAACAGACCCATGCTATCCTGTGCTTACTGATTGATGGCTCTCACTTGGAGGGGTGGATTGGACAGCAGGAAAGTCTGTTATAGAGACACAAATATGGAAGCTATTGCAGTGAACTTTTGAGAAATAATGGTAGTTAGATGAGGGAAATGGCAGTGGGTTTGGAGAGAAATAGATTTATAATGAATTCTTTACTTAAGAGATGGAATTTTTAAGTCTTGGTGATTGAAAAAAATAGGTGGGTTAAGAAAATTGGACTTGAAAATGATGTTTAGGATTCTGTCTTTGATTGGTGGGAGTGAATGTTGCCATTCCCTTCCCTGGGCAATCTATAAGGAAGAAAGGTTTCAAAGGTTGGAGGTTAGGGGATAAAGGTGAAAATTGCGAGAGAGTTTGAGATAACTGTGGATTCAACCAGAAATTAATTTTCATATGTGGGCTTAGAATGGGAGAGAGGCTTGCATGTGGATAGCTGTTTAAAAAATCACTTGCATTTTTATTAAAATAACGTGCATACATAGCTTGAAGTCAGTGTTCAAAGGCTTTGAATTGAACACATCACTTCACCTCCTTCACAAATCCACTGTGCTCTGTCTTATAAAAGCAGTTACCCTCAAATTTTCCAACTGGTTTCTCTGGTATCTGTCTCCATATCTCTAAGTAACATCCTTAAATTACTGTTTTTTTACTTAATAATTTTAGAAATTTTCTGCTTTTGTCTTGTCATGGTTGTTTAAAGTTTATTTCCCATATCTCTGTCTGTTACTTCCTTTCCTTCAGCATATGCTGACATAAATATTTCAAGTTTTGTTCATGTTAGTAGATAATGTAATGTAAAAACAGATAATACCATATACTTTAATATCACACTACTAAGCCATACTGTGATGTTATAGCCACTACTACCTTAACTGCCCTTGATGTTAATAATTGTATTTTTGGTTTTCTTTTTAGTGTCCCTATAGTAATTTTTTTGTCCTATTTTTTTGTTTTCTTTGTTTTTAGTGTTCTTATTGCTAACTTTGCTTTACTCCCATTTTCAAGCTTGTCTTATTTATTCATTAGGAAAGTTCCTTGACTTTATTTTCCCTCTGATGTAGTGAAATTTTAATTTGTATTATCAAATTTTTAATTCCTAATACCTCTTTTTTATTCTTTTTGTTTCTTTAATAATATAAAGCAATCTTTCCTTGCTTTATGGATACATACAGTATCTCTGCATACCTCTTTAAGTAATAATCAGACTTTTCATCTGTATATTGATAATAGCATTTACAGACAGAATAATTTTTTATTAAGTGCTTTCCAAATATATTTCTACTTCAAAGGCATAATGTCCAGATTTTTGCCAGTATAGATAATAATATTTTCTTTGTGAAAATTAAAATTATTATTTTGCATGTATTAAATTGTTATAAAGATTCCCATAAATACTAAAATAAGAATGAATATAATTACATAATTTAAAGTAAATTCATAAGTTTCTTGAGTTTTACTAATTCTTTGAACTGAATTACCTTCTTTCTGTTTCATATCTATTTTATTGATAGGACTTGGTAATTGTGAAAGTGAAATCATATATCATGCTATATAGATTTTGAATTCTTGCAGCAGAGAGATTTATAAGTATTTCTTATATTTCAGATTTGTTCTTCTGCAAAAAACAGAAATTTATTTTTACTTGGCATCTTTTACATATGCTGTTTTATAAAACTTAATTTTTATAACTTTTCCTATTTGTAATTAATTTATCAATAGGAAACGCCTCTTATAGAAATTAGATTTTTAATCTAATTTATGCCCTATACCTTTCATACAACGTTGTTTGATAATTGATATATTTACTTAAGTATCTATTTATGTATACAAGAACTGGAGTACAGGCTGGAGATGTGGGGGTTGAGAAGATTCACCAGAGACACAGTGGGGAACAGAAAAGGTTTGACTGAAATACACTGCTGAGGGAGCAGTGGGTGCAGACAGGAGAAAGGTGGGTGAGACAGGAAAGGTTTGCTGCACCATGTGGGTCACCTCCCTGGCTGGGAATTGAACTTGTGCTGCAGTGGCTATGAATTGCTTTATAGTGATGCACTTTATAACCCCTTGCGCCACCAGGGCCTAATTTTGCTATTTTTAATTCCTTTTTTTTTTGAGGCGTCAAAAGCAAAATTGCTCCTAGGCTTATTCTTGTTTCATTTTGAAGAAAATTCTAAATAATTTGGTTAATGCCATGCTAATGTTCCTCATGAACCAAGAATTAATAATATCACAGCAAGAATTGTAGTTATATCGCTCTTGGTTAAAAAAAACATTACCGGCCCTCCCTGGTGGCGCAGCGGGTTAAAGCACTGCACTGAGAATCTAAAGCCGCTTCCGCATGAGTTCGATTCCCGCCTGCCCCGGAGGTGACCACATGGCGCGGCAGACCTCTCCTGACCCGCCCGCTGCTCCCCTCAGCAGTGTACTTCATCGATCTGCCTGTTCTGCTCCCCACTCTGTCTCTGGTGAATCCTCTCACCCTCCGCATCTCTGGCCTGTACCCCAGTTCTGTATGAATAAATAAATAAATTTAAAAAAAAAAAACAAAAAACATTACCTGCACTATATATAGGTGAAATACTATTTTCAAAATTTTCATAGCACTTGATTAAGAGGATGGTGTAACAATTGCTGTTTTTAACTATACCAATTTTGTGATGAATCCTAATTATAGTTTTAAGTTTATCATTATGATGAATATAATTGATCCAAATTATTTAAAATCTAAACTATCAAAAATTGCCTTACTGACTTTTTTAAATTGATATATATATTTAATTATTACAAAAGTTTATTTTTACATCATTTTGCACATTTCTTTTTTCCCATCTCGATTGTAATCCCCGCGGGTTTCCCATCACCAAATCACCCGTGTGCCTTACTGACGTTTTAAGGGATAAATGTTACTATTGACTTGGAAAGATATTCTTGTGGTAGGGGCTAGGGGACAGAATGAGAAGTGAACTAAGAGAAAGAAAAACTTCTATTATTTTATTTTCAATGTTTTAGTATCATGATGCAGTCATCAGGAAAATATTACAAGTTTGCTGAACCTGTTATCTCTGCTCAAGAGGAGAAGACTCAGGTGAGACTTTCAGGTAGTGTATGAGAGAATAATTACAATTCTATGCATGCTTAGAATTGTATTGTCACTATTTTATAAACTGTTCTTTAGCTGAGAGTCTGAGCTAGAGTTATTTTATTCTATGGACATCTACAACTCTAAAATAACAGGATAGATTTTTTAAGTATATTTTTATATAGAAAGTTGTGTCTTTGTTTTTTTTTTTTTTTCCCCCAGACTATGTTATATGGCAAATTGGTAGAAGCTAGGCAGAAACATGCCAATAAAATGGATGTTCCTCCAGCTATTCTGGCAACAAATAAGATACTGGTGGATATGGCAAAAATGAGGTAATCACTTTCTATATGTATGTTTTTACTTGTTTTCTTCTAATGTAATAGATTTGCAAAATAGATTAAATGATAATAGGAGTATGGCTTCAGCTGTCACATCTGTGAGGTGCCTGCATTCTGTTCTAGTGATTTGTCTGTGAAGATTTAGTCCCTCACATTTACATGAATGAAAATCAGTCATTTTCAGCAATCAAATCCTGTGTATATGTAAATCTAGCTCGTTATTCATCAGCCCTCCACACATATATTTTGTATGGGTACCAAAGTCTTTCTGAATTCTATGTTTTTATTCCCAATCATGTGTAAAACCACCATTATTCTCATCCCTCTAACATAAGTTCCCATTTTTACTCTTTTAAAGTGGTTTTTAGAAAAAACTTTTTTTCATTTAGACCTTCCTCGTGTGTCTTCCTGTGCCATCTTCGCTCTTGTTCCCATTGTCCTAACTTCCTTAGGTTACCATTCAAGACTTTTCATTTATTGACTTAAACCTATTTTTCAGACTATTGCAGAATTTTGAATAATTTATCTTACATAGATTGTTTAAAATGGATTAAAGGCCCCTTTTTAACTTCCTTATATTGAATTAATAGTGTTGCTTCTGTTTTGTAGTTTCCTTGATTCACTGAAACTATTGTTAGGAAATTCTTCAGTACTTACCTTTAGTACTGTTTTATCCATGAAGTCTTCCATGTTCTCATCACCAAAATAATTCTCTCTGGAATTCATAAAATACTTTCAAGTGAAATTTTCAGATGGCACTTACCCACGGTTCTATTTAATCTTCTAGATTTTAAACTCTGAATGAAAATACTTTTGTTCCTCACCTTTTTGTGTGGTTAATAAATATTTTAGAAGAAATTCTTTCTAAAGAGTAGTTATTTGGAAATTGTATTTTTCTTTTGTCTCCTTTTTAAAGATTATTTCTATCAATAAATTATCTACGAAAGATTTTACATTAGTCCAGAATATTCTAATGTTATTACATTGAATTTATATAATTTTCTTTAAAGATTTATTTTTATTTATGTATGTATACAAATGCTGGGATGTAGGCCAGAGGTGTGGGGTATGATCTCTCACCAGAGACAGAGTGAGGAACAGAATAGGAAGATCAAAATATACTGCTGGGGGGGGGGGCAACAGGAGAGATAGGTGAGGTCTGCTGAGCCACATGGGTTAGCTTCCTGGCCAGAGATTGAACTCATACTCAGTAGTTGGCAATAGCAATGAGAGTTTAACCCCTTTGCCACCAGGGAGGCTCTGAGCTTATATCTTAAAATAAATATTTTATTAACAACATGAATATTTTAAAACCACACTTTAATATTACAAGAAGATACTTAAAGGATATTCAACTGGCAGATTTTCAAAAAGAACATTAACAATCTCTTAGGTAATGGACAAAATAAGAAATAGTGTCTTAAAACCTAAAGTAGTTAGGTTTACTGTTATAGGTAAGTATTTTGTAAATGAATAAGACTCAGCTTTTTACTTCTCCACAGAGCCTCATAGTTTTCTGATTAATGATACTATCAGTGATGAAGTAAAACATTAGGTAATAGCCTCTTTATGATACTGACCTGCTTCCTACTTAGTACTGTGTGTTGTGCTGATGGTGGTAGGTGTGTTTTTATTCATATCGCTAAAACAACACATTTTAAATGATGAAAAGTAAAGAAAGAGATTATAAAACAGGATTCTGTGTTATATATTGATTTTGGTTGTTGAAGCAGCATGTATTTATTAACATCAGTATGAAGCTGGGTATCAGCGGAACATGTGCAGGAGTAATAATGTTCCAATGGCTTTTTGACTTCCTTAGACCCACTACGGTTGAAAATGTTAAAAGGATTGATGGTATTTCCGAAGGCAAAGCTACAATGTTGGCCCCTCTGTTGGAAGTCATCAAATATTTCTGTCAAACGAGTAGTATTCAGGTAAAGTACTGTGGTTTGCGGAGGCTCTGAGACACATATTTTGACCATTTGAAAATTCCCTTTGAAAACATTATTTATCTTTATTTTCGTTTCTACTATTGGACACTTTGAAAATTAATTCATGGGCTTCCCTGGTGGACTAGGGGTTAAGTCTCAACACTACCACCACTAATATCTGTGTTTGATCCCGTTCCAGGAAGCTCTTTGTTGTATTTCAGTAAACTGGTTTATTCTGTTCCCCACTCTGTCTCTGGTAAATCCTTTCACCCTGCCTCATCCACCTCTGGTCTAAATAGCAGTTCTATTAAAAAAAAAAAATTCAGATTGTTTCTCAGTAAATCAACTATAAAAACAAATTTATTATCTCATTTTTAGGATACTAAAGTAGCTGTCCAATTATATCTTTTTAATTTGTTGAGTGTTTTAAAACTTAAGAAATCCTTTTTTTAGGTTGATAAATTCTTTTACTTAAAAATGTACATAGAAATTAAAGTTGCAGAGTTATCCTACTATCTGTTGTTAATTATTATGTTTTTCTTAATGTTTATCATATTACCTAAGAACCATAATCTTCAAGTCATGATATCTGTAAATTTCATGTAAAATATATTTCATGTTATTCTTTTTGGTTTTAGTAATATTTTCTTCTTATCTTTTTATTACTTCTTGCCTGACCATTAAATGACCATTTCCATAAGGATTATTGGGTTTACTTTTTTTTTAAAGCCACATGCATACTCTACTGTTCTGTGTATTGCAGCACCAAAAGGTCGGCAACGTGAGTTGGTGGGGAAAGCTGCTGGATTTGGAGTCACTGAGGGAATTGGAATTTTGATTCTATAGTGCTTTATCCATAACATCTGACCATGTTAATTTATTTGGGTCACCATTTCTTCACCTACACAATGTAAATGATACGTCCATTCCCCCTATGGAGGAAACAACAGATAAATTAGATAAAAGATATGGGATGTATATAAAAGTTGCGAAGAGTTAAAAGTAGGGTGATGTTATTAAGCCTGATTATGTCTATTAGTAGGAAACTTTTCTGCTTTATGTATATAGCACTTCCCTCTTTTGACATAGAATATTCTTAGCAAACAAAATTTTTCTTTTCATTCTCTAATATAAGACATTATGTGAATATTTTTTATATTTCACTTTGGATGTTTTGAAGATGAAATTAACATTTTACCAAGTCATACCAAACTCTCAAGTGATTATTAAAATGTTATCTTCTCTGGCCATTATTGCCGTTTGGCAATATCTTCTTTTGTGGATTAGTGATATTACTTAATAATAGGGAATTATTCTCTTCCAGAGAGAAAAATAGAAGATAGTAAGTAAATGGTCCAAAGGATTGGTATGCAACCTTTCTGACCTTCTGAATAGGGTAAATGACTTTTAATTTAAGTGGTTAGGAATTTTGCTTGCACTGATATGTAGACTGAAACCATTTATTAAAGACGTGTTATTAATAAGCTCAAATATTCATTAAGCTAGTTTGATAAGCACTACTTTTGTTAAGCTTTTAGTATATCCCTCAAAATTTCAAAATAAAATTAAATACTGTCATAATATAAATCAAGAGCTGTAAATGTGAGTGCATGTGGGTATTAAACCTATTAAAATGTCTATTTAGGAAAATTATGTTAAAGTCATTTTATTGAACTGTTTTATGAATATTTTGGTATTTCAGAAATCCTCACCCTTCTCCAAAGATTAATTCATATTGGCAACTATTTAGAAAAGTCTAAAAAGAGATAGGCTACTTTTTTAACTGCACATAAAAAGTAGATTACAAAAGCATGCTGTAATCATAAAATGAGTAATAATTTAAAACAGTTAAAAAAGAGTACGCTCTGGATGAGAAATATTGGCAAGTTTTAAATAAGGTTATTTACTATTATGTTCTATAACATTATACATGGAAATAAGAGAAAACATATATCTGTATTTTCTTGGTAAAGCACTTTTGTTTCCATATCCTATCATTTGGAGATTTTAAAAAATTATATTCGCTGTTTTACTACTTGTTGAGAAATAAAAATAAATGTCTGCTTCAGTTTTCTATGACATATATATGATTCCTAGTTATAAATTTGAATGCTTTGACTCAAGGCAAAATTATGTTTTCCAGACCTTTATTAGGCTTTAGTTAATATTTGGGAGAAGAGTAGTTCACATCAACACAAAAAAGAATTTTAATCTAATACAGCAATAGGAATTAGGTGTTCTGAAAACATACTATGCCTAAATAAAACAGAGCCAGGTGTATGAGTTTCTATTCCTATTTTTAAGGCTTGAGAATGCTGTGCACTGTAGTTTTTAAAAAACATGCATGAAGACCAAATATGTATTTTTTGGGAATACCCACCTGGCTACTCATGTAGCATCTGTCATGGTCTAAGCTAGGTTGTTGTCTTTGGCTTTAGAATCTTAAAGTCTGATGTGTCTTGTCATCACAGAGTAGCTTGTTTTGGAATGTAGATTTGCATTACCCTTCTCTATGAACTTAGTTTTTAGTTGTATGTGTGTGTATATGTTAGTATACGAGTATGGGAATGCAAATTCATTAATTTATAGTGAGAAATAACAACTAATAAGTACCACTTGCTCTAACTAGTGTATTCCCTTCAATGGAAGAATGATATAGGAAGCTTATTTGTCTGAAACTTTAGGAAGCTTTGTATGTAACGAGAAATTTTGATAATGTCTAAAGTAATCTCTTAGCAACAAAGACAGACTGAGGCATTTTCATCTACTATTTACCAAGGAAATTGTACTATTAAAATCTAGTTAGCCAGACTGTCTTCTCATCTAAATAGTGCTTGATTAGGCCTTGCCTGCTTTTGTCATTCTACCTTTTCTATTCATATCTTTCCTCTAATTGATCATTTTCTGTTCAAATAATCTTTTGTACATATATGACTTGGTTATATTTTTTGCTTATTAGAGTCACATTCTAACTCTTACTAGAAATTATTACTCTTAAATTACTGTGCTGCATACTTTGGATGTTTCTAACCTTTTAGTCAGACTTAGATACTACAATTTTTGTTCCATGAATCCTAAACTCTTTATGGATTTGCGAGTATAATTCACAGTGGTCACATTTCCAAGATCTTGGCATTGGAGAATGCCTTTGTTTCATCCAAGTAGAGACTATACTGTAGTCCTGGGATTTTGATTGTAGGCATTCCTAGATTAAGGCCCTTATTTCTCAATGTTAGGTAAGGCTTCAAATATAAACACTCATTTTCATTTAGTAGCAACTATTTTTCCTTCAAAAATCTGGATGTTCATCAAAAATGGGGGTGGGTGGGGAGGGAAGTGCACAGGATTATGGTGATGGCACACGGGTGACTTGATGATGGGAAACCCGCAGGGATTACAATTGAGATGGGAAAAAAAAAAGTACAAAATGATGTAAAAATAAACTGTTATATAAAAAAAAATCTGGATGTTCATAGAAATAACCTGGAGACCCTAGGTCTTGTGGTATGGTATGGCTTCTTTGTTTGTCCAAGCAGTTTTTGTCCCAGGAATCTTCAAACTAATCTACAAATTCACTTTTTGTTTAGGGTAGGAAGGGACTAGCATGGGTTATAGCAAACAAAGTTCCGCTGAATTTAAGTCCTTTAATTTGGTATTGGTTCTTAGATTTTAGAAAGTAAAGACTTTTGTAGGGAAACTATTCATATATGTGAATCTTATGTCATAATTCTATCATAACTCTCAATATTCTTCACTGTTCATACTTTAAAAAACTCCAGTATTTCTTTATTATTCTTATTTTTCAATTCTCCCGACTTCTCCTGTACTTTTTCTTTTAAACATCTCTGAAGGAACCATAATTAAGAGTTTAGATACTGCTTTTAGTTTAGAGCTACAGTTTCTATGTATCTTTTTTTAACTATATGGATAGTTATATATTTTTTACTATATATGCAAAATTTACAGCTATGGTATCAACATTTGAATATCAAGATTCTTAATGAATTCATTTAATATTCACTTCTAGGGAACTAATTTAGAGGTAGAATGTACATTAGAGTTTATTTTTTATTCTCTTATTGATTAAAGGGGAGACTAGGAATTTGTAGTTTTGTGGCATATTGTTACTAAAAATATTAATAACTTCTTTCCTTTTGGGCCTCCTTGGTGATACTAAGGGTTAAGACACAGCACTGTGAAGCTGTGTCCCTGCAGCACAAACTTGAGTCCAGGCCAGGAAGATGACCCTCATGGCACAGCAGATCTCTCCTGTCTTGCCCACTACTCCCCTTAGCAGTGTATTTTAGTTGATCTGTCTGTTCTGCTTCCCACTCTGTCTCTGGTGAAAACTCTCACCTCCTGCATGTCTGGCCTGTACCTCAGCTGTTGTATGCATAAATAAACAAATCTTTAAAAAAATAACTAATTTCTTTTATCTCTCAATATGAAAAAAGGAAAATTTCTGACTATTCTTTAGAAATTAAATTTAAATCCTAATGGTCATATTGATTTGATCTATCATTTTATTAATATTAATGATCATTTGTTACATTTAAAATTTTGTAGACAGACCTCTTTTCAAGCACAGAACCTCAGGAATGGCAAAAGAAGAGTCTGGTGGTGAATAATGAAGCCTGCTCACTTTCAGATTCTATGGCCATTACATATTCTTTATTCCAAGGGAAGAAAATGTCTTTGGTAAGTGTTGCTTTCAATTTAGAGGAACTATTAAATTTGAACCTAAACATGTTTTTTCAGTTTTCTATTATTACAGCTGAGTCTTGGGATAAATTTCTTTAAATTCTATGATATTTTATATTGTTTTACTTCATATTTATTTTTATTGTAGAATATTCTCTTTTTTTGCTCAGCTCATCATTGCAAGTTAAGTTGAAATAGTAGATAAAGCTTGATCATGATATATCACAGTTACTGGTAAACATATTGATACCTTAGGGATATTACATTTGACTGTATTTTAGAGCTTTTAAAAAATGGAATTAATGGTTTAAAACTATTAGTATATATACTGCTAAGGAATAATTTCCAAGACACTACTAAGTTAAAAAAGGAAGATTGCAGAGCGGCATTAAAAACATGAACATGCCTGTGTATATAGTCATGCTTTTATATTCATATACCCTTGTTTATGTATATAAAAATGAAGAGAATGGCTCAGAATAGTCAAGAAGCCACAAATACATTTAAAAATACAAACTTGCTTTATTAGTAGTAATATTCTATTTTTTTAAACCATACCTAATTCTCTTTGGAAAAAATCTGCCATGATAATTGGTCACATTTAATGTGTCTTCATTGTCTGGTATAAATTCTTAAGCTGTTGAAGATTTTTTTCATGTATAAAATGTAGATTATATCTTAATGGACTAGGGACAGAATGATACTTTCAGCTAAATTTCACTAATTTGAATGCCTGTCCTCTGTGACATTAAATTGACTTGAAACAAATTATTGGGTCTAGTGCCTGCTTTTCTTAATCTTTGTGTCTTTATTTAGTAGACTGTTTAACACACTTCTAATTGTGGCTAAGGCCTATTATAAATAAAAATAGACTTTCATAATCATTTAGTAGATGTTCTAATTAGACAAATTCCTTAATTTAAAATCCTAGAGCCACACAAGAAGGCAAATAATTCCATTTTAATTCCATTTTACTATTTTTGAAACAAATTACTTGCTACATAGATATTTCAAGTTAATCTTCTTATTTAAATAGTAATAGTCTTATTTAAATATTTAAATAGTCTCTTATTTAAATTTCAAGTTAGTCTCTTATGCTTGTGTATGTGTAATTTGATTATCTGTGTAGTGTAACTTTCTAGTTTTCTGATTAAAATGCATTCTGGTGTAGCTAGGATAGAAGATTTGATGTATGTTATTAGAGATACATGGTTAAGTATAAAAGAGTAGTATATCTTCATTTATGTCTTTTGCTATCATTTGGTTATATTTTATTTTGTAATATGGTGGTGTTTTTATATGTGCCTCCCAGGAGTCTGAGAGGGTCTTGCCAGTTAACCACAAATTAAGCATACCTACAGACCAATTAATCAGGAGCAATAATACAATTAGTTTTATGTAATTTGATGCTTGGTATCAAGTAACTCTGACATACACACTTAGTACACAATGTTTAGTAGAAAAAGGGTAGCTATTTAATGAAAGTAATTTACAACTTATCTTTGGAGAGTGAAAATATTGCTGTAAATATTCCATATTGTACAAGTGTCAAAATTCTTACAAATACAATCCATATTCACCCTTTCCAAATGTATTAAAATAGAGTATCATGCAACAAAAGCTTAATGACTAAACTTTCTGAGAGTTTAAAAATGTTTTACTTAATTCATATCTTAAATAGATTTGGCATTGCATTTGTTTACAAAGCCACGTAAATTCATGCTACTGTCCTAAATTTGACATAATTCATTTTAAGTTCTATATTAGGAAAATGATGAAAGCCCTTGCTAAGTTGTGGTTTGTTATCTTATGACTAGACCCAATTGAAAACACCTTCTAAATTCTTCTCAAGAATTTTTTATAGAATGTACTGGAGACTTACATTATCCTCAAGCTATTTAGGATTTGTCTTCTTGGAAATTCATCTAGCTAAAGTATTGTGTGTTTTCTTAGAATATTGAATTACACTATTCTATATTTTCAAAAGCATGTAAGTCATTAGACTTAGAAAATTTCTACACTGCTACCTAGTAGGTTTGAAAGTGAATAATAACAGATAAGGCTTGATTTCTTATCTAAACCTGGATGATTTTGTTTAATTCATTATAATAACTATAAAAAGTAGAACCTGTGAAGTTTAATGTGGGTAGTTTCAAAGAGTTAAAAATAGGAATTTTAAGCCAAGATTTAATTCATTGTTTATTTCTCAATAAATTTACACTTGAAGATTTTTTACATTTTATTTTCAATATAGTGGAAACTTGTAAAACTTACTGGTTGTTTTGCTGTTGTTTCTCTAGAAGAACATAGCTGAGCATAGAATCCTGCCTCTTACAGCAGTTGGCATGCACTTATCCCAAGCGGTGAAAGCTGGCTACCCCGTCGATACGGAGCGGGCAGGCCTGACTCTAGAGGTTCAGAAGATTATTGCTGATGTTATCCGAAACCCTCCCATTAACTCAGGTGATAACCATGACCTAGTCTACAATGTTAATGACTTGAGTTGTTGAACTCAGATGAAGTAAACAAGCAACCCACTAATATTTTTCATTTTAACAGCATTAATTCTTTATGCTGCTATGAAAATCTAACTTTTGTTATTTTTTGGTCATTTTAGAAACAGCAAGTCTAAGCCTGTAATAATCTTGTTTTCATCTTCAGATTACAACTACCACACCTCTCCTCATATAATGTACTTTTTTCTTTCCTAGTACTACCTTATTGAATGAAAAAAACACCTTTTCCCTCCATATTCAGTCTTTTAGTTTATCACTAAATCTTTTTATTACTTGTCATTGATTTCAATTAAATATAGCTGTAATATATCTAATATATACTTTATATATAATATGTATTTTTACATGTTTTGTGTGTGTGTTTGAGGCAACATTAGTTTACACTATTATTTGTGTATTAGAAGTTTAAGAATACCAGGTATTGTTACCATAAGCATCCTCCAAATGTTGTTACTATAAGCACCCTCCAGGTATTGTTACTATAAGTACCCTCCAGGTGTTGTTACCATAAGCACCCTCCATAAGACACCCAGAGTCCACCACCATGTCCATTGTCTACCCTCCCTGCCTTATTCTTATCTCTTCCATTTTGGTAACTTCAGTTCTATAGTCAACTTTTGAGGTTGGTTCTTAATTTGGTTTTATCTGTTTATAAGTGACACTATTCAGGATTTGTCTTTCTCCCGATTTACTTTATTTAACATAATCTCTGCAGCCACCATAAATGACTTATTTCATTTAATATACATGTATGTCACAAATGGTAAGAATTTCTTTCTTGATAGTTGAGATTTAAGTGCTTATTTTTTATTTTATTTTTTAAATTAATAGTTTATTTTTACATCATTTTGTGCATTTTTTTTTTTCATCTCAGTTGTAATCATGGGCTTCTCATCACCAAATCACCCATGTTCCATCACCATAGTCCAGTGTATTTCCTTCCCTCCACTGTAAAACTGGATCTTTACCTGATCCACCCACCTGTATTTAGATACTTAGGTTGTTTCTATAGCTTGGCTATTGTAATTAGCACTGCTAAGTAGCCTTTCTAATCAAGAGTCAGTGATGTCAGTCATTCTCATGACGAAGGGATAGATCAAGTTCTGTAAGCCCCCTTGAGGAAGAATTTCATTATGTGGCTTTGTAGAAGAACCTTGGCTTAAGTCCTTTCTTGTTCTATAGCTTTTTAATCCAATTTGTTATTCACTTTTTACAAAGGTAATGATGAGGTACATTAGAAATACTGCTAATTTTTTTTTAGATCATGTAAAACTCCCCTTGGATTATATAGGGGAGGGGTTATGAAGGGGGGAACCTGTGAGTGATAGCATCTGCAGTTTTTTTGAATCCTCTGAGTGCAGAACCAGAGGACAGAAAAATATCCACATATAAATGAACCTGCACATTACAAATCCATGTTGTTCAAGGTCAACTATAGTTGTAAAGTTACAGAATTTTAGACTTGGAAAGGAAACTGAAAATTAGAATATTTTTACTTCCTACTCCTATCCTGTTCCTAAGGCTTATAGTCACAAAATTTTTTTAATATCATGTCTAATGAATGGCAAGTTTTTCTTTTTCTAAACCATGTGGAAGTTGTACTACCAAGATTTTTTTTTTAAAGATTCATTTATTTGTGCATACAGAACTGGCGAGAGGCTTCACCAGAGACAGTGGGGAGCAGAACAGGCAGATCGACGAAGTACACTGCTGAGGGGAGCAGTGGGCGGGCCAGGAGAGGTCTGCCGCGCCATGTGGTCACCTCTGGGGCAAGCGGGGATCGAACTCATGTGGAAGTGGCTTTAACTTCTCAGTGCTGTGCTTTAACCCGCTGCGCCACCAGGGAGGGCCATACTGCCAAGATTTTAAAAGAATGAAATACGCAATTTCTAATTCTGACATAGGACTTGGGTTTGTAAGCCTCTAGTTGATGATTAAAATAATATACTTCATTATATTCAGGTTAATATTTTTGTATATCTATATCTTTAAAGGTTTTCTATCATGTGTAGTGCTTTTTACTTTCTTAGTTTAGTAAATTTAATTACTGATAGCTTTTTAAATTAAGAAATATTACAGTTAAGCAAAATATATGTAAAGAAAATTTCTCTTTACTTGCACAGCCTGGTTTAGCAATTACCAGGGAGATGAGAAAAACAGTTGAAATTAATAGTCACTGAAACTTTGGTTAAAGCATTTGTCTTATCACCATACACCGAATACATACAGCACATACATTCTTATTCAGAAATAAATGTTAATTGAAATTTTGAACAGTAGAGGACACTTTTGAACATACTTTAAAAAGTTTCCCATTTTTCTGTTAATATACTATATATAGGTTGTACATATAATATGCATGTGTATATTAATTGTTGCTTACTTCCAAACAAAACTTGAAAAAGTTTAGAGGATTGTGAAAACATAAGCTCTAAATTTCATTTCTTTTGATTGTACATTTATTGTTTAATAATCATTTCTTGATGTAAAATTTTACTTTTGAATTTTTGTTTTTCCTTGATAAAACATTACTTGTTTTCTTATTGCAGAAAATGTTATTGAGCTTTAAATCATAAGAAGTGAAGATATACATGCTATTATTAACGATTTAGATATTTTGTTATTGAACTGTAACTATAAGTATTTTCATGTACAAGGCAATTGGCAATTAATTTGCAGGACCCTGAATTGAGTAATTTTCTGTTTTATGTAATAATTCTTTTACCTTTAAGGAAAGTATTTGTGAATTAAGAAATCACATGTCCAGTTTTCACATGCTATTTTCTTTACTAAGTAGATTTTGTCCTTTTAACACTTAACATTTAAAGGAATTTGTACCTTTTTGTTCTTTAAATTTAAGTTTCTTTTATGGAGTTAATTCTAGCTATCCTTAATAATAAATTAAGCAAGACATTTAATGAGGTGCCTAGGTAATATTTTAAATGATTTCATTCTCCCATTCTTTATGTGCATATAACTGGAAAATTAAAGGCGGCTTCCAAGGGACTTGCCACAAAAGTAAAGGTAATATGATCTCTTCTAGAATAGTGAAGAAGTGTAGCCAGTATTCATTATTTCATTTTCCAATAGCTATTTTTAGCACTTGTTTGGAAAGTTAGAGCAGAATAAGAGATATATCTTAAAATTAAATGCCACTAATTTGTATTTGTATATTGTATTTCTTGAAGCTAAAAATATAAAGGGTACTTAAGAAAATGTACAAGCTAATATATGAAATTTCTAATTATATCTACACATTACATTCTTATTACAGTATAATAACTACATTTATTTATTCATAATGGTTTTAAATGAGAGGGAATATTTATACATCTCAAGTTAGAAATAAATTGAGTCAAATGGAATAAAACATCTCACTTTGTCTTTAAAATAGTTTAGCCCATAACTGTGATCAAGAGTGTGTGGATTTTACATAAAAATTTGGTTTATAAATACTACATTTACAGTATAATGAAATTAAGCATGTATTGTTTGTTTATACAGCTGAAAAATACAGAAGAAAATGAATATAACACTTGTTGGCTAGTGTATGGGATAATTTGTATGGTTTTTAGGGCAGATGGAATGTGAGTCACATGAGTAATTTAAAATTTTCTAGTACCGACATTAAAAAAGTAAAGGTAAATAGCTAATTAACTACATAATTTAATTAGTCCAATATATTTCAAATATCATTTCCACATTAATAACTATAACAATAGTTAATGGGATATTTTATATACTTTTTTTTTGTATTTGTACTAAGTCTTTGGAATCAGATATATCTTATTTATAACATCTGAATTCTGAATGCTAATTTTTTTTTTTTTAAGATTTATTTATTTATTCGTACAGAACTGGGGTGCAGGCCAGAGATGAGGAGGGTGAGAGGATTCACCAGAGACAGAGTGGGGAGCAGAACAGGCAGATGGACGAAGTACACTGCTGAGGGGAGCAGCGGGCGGGTCAGGAGAGGTCTGCCGCGCCATGTAGTCGCCTCCGGGGCAGGTGGGAATCAAACTCATGCGGAAGTGGCTTTAGCTTCTCAGTGCAGTGCTTCAACCCGCTGCGCCACCAGGGAGGGCCTCTGAATGCTAAATTTTTTTTTTTTTTTGAATGCTAAATTTTAACCTGAAATACTTAATTTGTATTTAGCTTTCATAAAATTTAAAGGTGAATAAAGTGAATTAAGATGTCCAGTTTGTTTCAGTGTACTTCTAACTACATAAAAAAGTACTAAATTTAAAATACTTAAAATTAAGAACTCAGCTTCTTAGTTACACAAGTCTTGTCTTGAGTACTCAGTCACTATATGTGGTTGGTTGTATTTGTATAAGTCAGAGCTAGCTTGGCAGTATACCTCAAAATATAAAATTTGTATAGCCATTGAGCTAGCAATCCATTTCTAAGTACCTAGGAAAAATGGAAAGATACTTGTAGTATAATGTTCATGAAAACATTTTTATTTTCAAAGAAAGACAAATGAAAGAGAACTGAAAGTAAATTCTAATAGACATATACAAAAGATGACTTCTCAGGCATAAAAATAATAAAGTAATAAACTTGGTGGAATTTCAGTATATTAAGATGATATAATGTCAGTGGTTAAATAAGATTTTAGTTTTGTTAAGGTGTGATGGTAATATTGATGATTTTTTTCACATTAGAGGTAAGTTGGTCTTTTCAACATCTTGATTGACATCAGTTATGCATTTTCATAATTAGAAAAAGAGTACATACTTAATAGTCAGATTTTCAGTTAGCTATATAACCTTATCTTCATGACCTTAAAAAACAAAAAACAAAAAACTACACTATTTTGGGGATATCCTGAAGTAGCAAGGTCAGATCTTTGGACGAAAGTAAAATTTAAACTTGAATTCAAGTTGGTATTTAAAAATACTTGATTGCTAATATGAATTTGTGTCAGAAATGTTTATTAACAGATTTATAAGTTACATGAAGTTTTGTGAATAATTTCTAAGTTGCTTGATTTTACAGTTCTTTAAAGCATTACAGATGAATATGATGTTGCAAAGAAGGTTTGAAACATGAATAATGGTTTCAAGGATACCACATAGTTTGTAGATGGGAAGAGACTGACAGTCTGAGTCAGATCTGTTGAGATAGAAAAGATTAAAAATTACTTGATTCTGAAAATAAGATATATCTTTCCCAGATAACTCATTTAGTTAATATGCATTTAAAATAAGTGTTATCTTACATGGATGGAGCTGGAAGGGATCATGCTTAGTGAAATAAGTCAGAAAGAAAAGGAAAAATAGTGGATGGTTTCACTCATAGCAGGAATATAAAGGACCAGGGAGAAAATAACAATAATAATGAACAACTATATACCAGAGACATTTTACGGGGTGGAGTGGGGAATGGAATAAAAAATGGGGGGTGGAGGGGAAGTGCATTGGACTATGGTGATGGCACACAGGTGAATTGGTGAAATGAGATGGAAAAAGAGACAAAATGATGTTAAAAAATATATATATATATATTATTTTTTTAAAATGTTGTCTGTTAATCTATAAGAATCATTGAAAAGGTCCTGTTTATTAGCATCTTATTTACAATTATGATTAACTTTTCTTTGACGTTATTCGAAAATTTGACTTGTCATTGATATTTGGAATTTGTGGCATACTTAATTCCTGTAGGAGTAATTCTATAATGTGGTTCTAATTCTCAGGACAGCCAAAAAAACAGTAAGATAAGTAATTTAAGGATAGTGTATAGCAGTTATCTGACTTTGGGACTTTGAGTCAGGAAATACAGGTTAGCAGGAATGAGAGGAACACATTTTTATTCCATTCTAGAATTAGGGGGATTTGAAAGAGGCAAACGTTTTGTCAGTCTTTCTCCTTTTCAATTAAATATTACCATACCCAACTTACAGGTTTCCTAAAATGTCCTGTGTAATTTATTTAAACTCTTATTTTTTGTTTTAATATTTTCACAGATATACACAAAATGAAGCTAATTAGAATGTTTGTTCCCCAAAACATTGACACATACCTTATCCACATGACAATTGAGATGCTGGGAAAAGATTTTCACAATAGACTGTTATGTCAACCTTCTTGTGATTCAAAAAAAAAGAGATGCCTCGTCAACTCTGAAGAAAGCTGTTCATGTTCTAAGAGAAGCAAGGAAGAAATAGATGCTGATACCAAGGTGTTAATTGTATGATGATGAATTTTTTCATATAGTGTTAGTTTATATTAGAATACTATATTTTAAACCTGTTATAAATTCTGACATGAGCACTTTAAAGAATCTATCTGCTATAATTTCCTTTGCTGTTCATAAATCTGATTTGACAAAGTCATTTTTTAAAATAAAATGGGTAGTTGGTATATACTATATACTATATACCTGTTAAGTTTCTTGTGTGGAATGTCAGCTTAGATTTTAATTCTGCATTGTATTAACTATACAGCTTGGAAATTCTTTCCTAGGTATAGTTAATATTGGCATATGGAAGTTCATGTGGTTAATGAAAATAAAAACAAATTTATTATAAATACCCTAAAAATGTCTTATTAGTATTATTCATCATACTCTGTTCCTGTTAAGTATCTCAGAAGGTCAATTTATTGCTTAGGATCCAGTAAATTTCTTTTAAAGATTTATTTATTTATACATACAGAACTGGAGTACAAGTCAGAGGTACAGGGGTGGTGAGAGGATTCACCAGAGACAGTGGAGAGCAGAACAGGCTGTGCCCTAATCCTTTATGCCACCAGGGAGGGCCCCTAAGTACATCTTAATGTGATTTTTAGCATGATCAGAGAGAGACTATGAGTTTAGTACTATTCTAGGCGGTACATTTTATTAAAATTAAATGTTTTGAAAATATTTTAAGATAAATAGTAAGAGATTATAACCACAATTATTGCTCTATTGTAAGATAAATAGTAGAGTAACTATTCTTTGATAATGTGACTCTGTTAAATGATTGTATAAATTTGAAAATTTGACCTTAAGTATCTGTAAGATCTAAAATCTTGCTATGCTAAAAGTTCATAAAACCTAATAATTAAATAGAATATTAATGTTTAGATGATAAATTCAGCATGATAGTAGATGGTTGCTAATGTTAATTAGTATTAGGAACTCCATTTCAGTTCTAACATAATTTTTATAGAAATTTTCTTGTATTTTCAAGATAGTTTCCAAGTTCAAAAAACTTGGTTCAAAGAACCATTGTTGCGTAATGTTCAGAATATGGAAATTTGGTTTATGAGATACATACCTCTGCCACTTTTATCTGGACTTTCTCTTCCCTTTGTCTTTACTATATATTTCATGCTTACTTTTGACTTATCCTCTCATTTCTCCTCAATATGGGCATTCTCTTGGAAGACAGCATTAGCTGACTAGGAGAGTTTATATAGGAGCTGTCATTTTAGCCACTTACCAGTCAACTGGCATGACCCTTCAGTCAATTGCTATTGGGTTGGGCAAATTGCCTTGCTATTTTCAGATGTTGTTATCGTGCGTTCCAGTTTACACCTGTGGTTTCTTTTGGGATTTTCCTGTCCCGGGCTCCTCGTTGTTTGTCTGTACCTTTTCCAGTACAGATGCTACACATTATAAATCTTATGGCTGTTGGTGGTTTGTCCTCACATGCTTATAGTTTGAGTATCCTAAAAATATCTTTAAACTTAGTTTCATTGTAAATGGAGCTGGTAGATTTTAGTGCTATTTGGTTCAAATGCTTTGTTTAGAGATTTAAAAACTCTGCTGAGCCTACCAGTTGTGTACCCCAAAACTCTCCTTTTTATCACCTTGCTTTTTGTTTTTCTTGACTGCATGAGAAGAAAGAGTGCAATTTCCTGCCACATCACTGAATTTGGTTATAAATTTAAATAATCAGTATTATTTACAAACTATTTTAAGATACTTAGGGCAAAAAAATCCCTTATAGATAATGTTACATCTATCATTGTTAAAATTTAGTACTTCAAGGGCCCTCCCTGGTGGCACAGTGGATTACAGCACAGCACTAAGAAGCTAAAGCTACTTCAGCATGAGTTCGATCCCCACCCGCCTTGGAGGTGATCCCACATGGCACAGTAGACCTCTTCTGACCCACCTGCTGCTCCCCTCAGCAGTGTACTTCATCAGTTGGCCTGTTCTGCTCCCCGCTCTGTCTCTGGTGCATCTTCTCACCGCCTCACACCTCTGGCCTTACCCCAGTTCTGTATGCATAAGTAAATAAATCTTTTAAAAAAAATTTAGTACTTCAGAATATTAAAATTTTTCTCAGCTTTGCTTTTTTAGGTATCTAACTTGGCTAAGAAAATGGTATATGCTATAACTGTTTTGAATTCTATAAAAATTATAAAGGTTGATGGGACATGTCCTGGTGCTAGTTCATCAAAAGAAGAGATTCACAGAAATTCAATGAGACTGACTTCTTGGAATCAGCCATCCAGCGATCCAGAATTAGAAGATTTATTTACAGATTCTAGTTCACAGGTAAGTTGATTTGATAAAATTGTTTTTTTCCCCAAATTTTATTGATTTGCTAACAATTATGTAAGTATATAATTTGGGGAGCACAACTTCACACATCCATATATATAACATTCGTTGTTAACTGTCTACCAACTTTCCCAGGCAGTAATCCTATCACCTTCCACCCCTTATTCCCTTTTTCCTCTCCCTTACCTCCCTGGTAACTAGTGTGTTTTTCATAGAGTCTGAGAATATTCTTCTTGTTTTGCCAGTTTGTTTTATTTGGTTATTTATATTATACAAATTAATATAACCATCTGGTAACTGTCTTTTCTCCTTCCATTTCACTTAGCATAAACACGTCAAGATTAATTCATTTTTGTCTTAACAGGCAGTATTTCATCTTTATCAATAGCTGAGTAATATTCCATTGAGCATATATTCCACAATTATTTTATCCAGTTGTCTGTTAATGGTCATTTATGTTGGTTCCGTAACGTGGCCGTTGTGAATAATGCTGTTATGAACATAGGAATACATAAAATTGTTTTTTGTATTTCATATTTCATAGTGGTTGGGTAAAAATATAGCAGTGGTTTTTCCATTTTTACTTTTTGAAGAATCTTCACACCATTTTCCATAGAGGCTGTACCACATTTCCATAGAGGCTACATTCCTACAAAGAGGGATGAGATTTTCTTCCTCTTCCTTGTCAACACACCCTGTTTCCAGGTTTCTTAATGTAGACCTTTGTCACAGAGTGAGGTAATATCTGTTTGTGATTTTGATTTGAACTTATAATTGGTGATACATTTCTTCACTTGCCTATAGACCATTTGAATGTCTTCTTTGGAGAAATCTCTGTTATAAAGTCTTTTGCCTGTTTTAGTTTGGTTTTGTTGTTCTTGAGTTTTAGGAGTTCTTTTCATTTTATAGAAAACAACCCTTAGTTACACACATAATATGCAGCTATCTCTCCCAGTACACTGTTGACTGTTTTTGTGGTGATTTCTTTCAAGATACAAGCTTTTTAGTTTGTTATATAGTCCCATTTGTTTATTTTTGGTTTTGTTGCTGTTGAAGTATGCAACCTTGTGGTTGATGTCCACAAGTGGAATGCCTGTGTTTTATGTATTTTATGGTATCAGGTCTTATATACAAGTCTTCAACCCACTTTGAATTTTTGCATATGAAATTAAGTAATGGCCTCATTTCATGTTTTTCATGTGGCTATATAGCACTATTATTTTTTCCTCCAATTTTCTTTTTCTCTCAGTTGCTTTGGCTATTTGGGGTTTTGCTTCCTTGAGATATATCTGGAATCTAACTAATTGCTAGCAACTGTAGTTACCTATGACAACAAAGGATTGATACTAAGCTCTTTTAAGTCTTGAAGACTTGTGATTTGTACAAGCCTGTCTTATGCTCATAGTCCTTCAATAAATAGGTGAGTTGATCTTAGAGAAAAAGCTTTTCTCCTTTCATCTTTGAGTATTCTTGCTGCTGTGGGCTTTCATATTTGTTTTTTGTATTTGTTGAGGTTTGTTCCTTGTGTCCTCTTTCTTGAGAGCTTTTTTTTTTTTTTAAAGATTTATTTATTTTGTGCATACAGAACTGGGGTACAGGCCAGAGACTCAGGGATGGCGAAAGACTTCACCAGAGACAGAGTGGGGAGCAGAACAACGAAGTACAGATCAACGAAGTACACTGCTGAGGGGAACAGCGGGTGGGTCAGGAGAGGACTGCCGCGCCATGTGGTCACCTCCAGGGCAGGCGGGAATCGAACTCATGCGGAAGTGGTTTCAGCTTCTTAGTGCAGTGCTTTAACCCGCTGCACCATCAGGGAGGGCCCTTAAGAGTTTTTATAAGTGGGTTTTGGATCTGATCAAATGCTTTCTCTACCTCTATTGAAATGATTGTATGATTTTATCTTTCCTTATGTGTTGAATCACAGTGATTGATTTGCATGTGTTGAACCATCTTTGCATATCTGGAATAAATCCTACTTGTTCCATGATATATGATCTTTTAAATGTATTGTTGAATTTACTTTGCTAAGATTTTGTTGAGGATTTTTACATCTATGTGCATTAAGGATATTGGTCTGTAGTTTTCTTTTTTTGTGATATCCTTGTCTGCTTTTGCTATCAGAATGATTTTGGCTTCATAAAATATATTTAGAAGCATACCTCCTCAATTTTATGAGAAAAGATAGGTGCTAGTTCCTCTTTGAAGGTTTGCTAGATTTCAGTTGTGAAACCACTTGTTCTGAACTTTTGCTTTTGGTGGGTAATTTCTGATTACTGTTTCCATTTCCATGTTTGTGATTGGTCAGTTCAAATTTTTTATTTCTTCCTGTTTCAGTCTTGGGAGAGTGTATGATTTAAAGAATTTATCCATTTCACTTGGGTAATAACAACTCATGGGCATAAAGATGTTCATAGTAGTCTCTTATGATTCTCTTGTGTTTTTGTGATCTCTATTGTAACTTCTCTTTAATTTCTCATTCTGTTTATTGGAGTTTCTGTCTTTTTCTTAGCGAGTCTAGTTAGAGTTTTCTCTTTTGGTTTCATTTACCTTTTGTGTTGCCTTTGGATTAAAAAAAAACACGTTCTTCAGGAACTTTTAATTTAGATTTAGACTTCATTTAGCATGTAAGCCCCCATAAATTATGCCAAGCATTATGCATGCATACATTTATCAGTTTCCTTCAGAAGTAGATTTTTAGTTTTTAGCAGGTTCTCAAAAAGTCCATGAAGCAAAAAACAATTTAAGAAATTTAATCATCAATTTTTTTTAATATCACCTATATCTCAGCATCTCAGCAAGGTGCTGATAATGACTGAACTGTGCTCTTTTATTCTTTCTGCCATTGTGGATGTAGAAGTTACATGGTTTTTCAGTTACAGGTGCACCCCATGTACATGTTCCAGGCAAATACATTAAATTTTCCATTGTGGGCTGACCCAAAGCTAATATACAATGTGACATAGATGTGAAATAATTTCACAGTTCTCTCCTTCCCAGTGAGTGTCTATACCTTAGTACCTAAGAATAAATAACAGGGGACAAATACTTGCTTAAAGAAATAATATAGTGATTTTTTTCTCTTTATTTACTCTTTGATACAGAAATAGATTATGTAGATCTCACTGTTTCATTTTATCTGGGGGAAAGATGCTAGATGTATGTTTAGTAACCTATGTTACTTTATTCAACTAATGCAAATTTTTAATAGTATATTATTTCTCTATTTCCTATAGATTTCATCTGAAACCTTAAATACAAAATTACATGAGTGGCGTGCCAGAGGAAATGATGCCAGCAAGAAATCAGTGGCCAAAACAAAAAAGGGGGGTCTTTTTAGTTAATCTGGTATTTGCCAGAGGAATTCTGGAGTCTTGCTTTGTTATAAGATGGGAGTTTTATTTCATTTCTGAAAGAAGTAATATTTCAACTTAAGAATTATTCTAGTCTCATTAAAACTCACCTATGTATTGAAGGACTGGCATTGTGTAAGAGCATTGTACAATTTGCATATAGTCATCAAGAACATGAGTGAGTATATATCATGGAGTAGAGTATTAAATTTATTTCCTGCAAAATTGTTTCATGAGATTGTACTACTGCCCTTTTTTCTAGTTTATCTAACATATATCTGTAAAATGTGTGATTTGATATAGATGCCAGATTAGTTATTCTGTGATGATTGTATGTAGTATATAGTCCTGTATTATCAGAATTCTGTCTTGTAAATGAAAAAAGCATAGCTGCTTTCAAGTTATTTTTACTATTTCTTTAAAGAAGCTCTTGTACACATTGTTAAATGGTGTTAGTGAAACAGACCAGTGAAAGTGAAATAAAATTTCGGGCTCCAAGTTAAGTAGGGAAAAAGAATATAACAAAAGATATTAGTTGCACTAGGTCACTATGCACTCTATTTCATAAACTGCTACTATTATTTTTCAGTAAAACAATTTCCTTCATAGTGAGTAATATGAATATATATACACACTTATTTTAATTTTTATTTACTTAATTAACATACGTTTATTTTGTAGGGGGTAAGATTTTGATATTGTTATCTCTTTATATTGCACATATAACAAATATTTAAAATATATACTCTGACCAGAGTTGGTGATCCACAACTAATGATTTTTAAGCAATTCACGGTGTAGCCTTTTGATGTTTTGCAAATAAAAACAATTTGTTAATAAAGAAGAAATATTTAGTAATATCAGTATATGTGTTAAAAAACCAGAAAAATAAACAGAAGAAAATAGAAATACCAATAGTTCCATCAGTAGATAAACCAGTTAACTACTTTTGTATCTCTTGCCAAACTTCTTTCCATTTTCTTTCTTGGTTTGTTTTGTGAATAAGATATCAATAGGTTTTCTTCGTAAAACATTCAAACTACATTTAAAATAATAAAGTTTTTCATATTCTAACTTCCCCTTACCCTATTATTAGCCTTACTCCAGAAGGTAACACTGTTAAATATTTATAGTGTTATAGTCATTTTTCTTTTGAATACATATACATATGCATTCTCATTTTTTTTAATAAAAATGGGAACATGATATCTGTACTCTTGGCAATAAATATCTCTAAATATTTTTTAGAGACTTTCCATGTCAGTATATATCAATTTGTATATATATTTTTATGGCTTCATACTACTCCATTTGGTAAATATACTATAATTAATACAGTCCCTTTTTTCTGAGTGACTTTTGTCATATTTTTCTATTTCAAATCATCTGTAAATGTAGAATTACATTAACATGAGCATATTGTTACTTATATTTCATTTGAATATATATTAGACACATTTTTTCCATTTCACATTTTTTGTGTGACTTTTATATAGTACAGTGATTTTCAAAGTATGGTTTACATATTGTTTGGAGTCTGTGAGACTATTTTAGGGGATCTTTAAGGGCAAAGTATTTTTTATAATATAAAGGTACTATTTTGTCTTTTGTACTTGTTGATATTTGTGTCAAGAGTACAAAAAAAAGGTGAAAAAAAGCTCGGGTTCTTTACTGCAGATCAAGGCAGTGGGACCAAATTATTAATTTTATTAATTCTCAGTCCTTGAACACTTGTCTTTCCAACAGTCAATGCGATGAAATGGCAAGTATGCACAAAGTACTTCTACATACCAAAAAAAGATGGTTGGCTTTAGGAAAAGCACTTACTTGATTGTTTGAATTATGATTTGAATTAATATTTTTACAAAAACATTATTTTTTGATGGAAAATTATGGCTGCTTATGCAGTATTTTTTGGACATTTTATCAAAATTGACCAGATTCTGTCATTAACCTCAAGGCAAACTGATTGTTATTTGCCAATAAAACCGACATTCATAGCATACTTTATAATTTTAGAAAAATTGTTCTTGCCATCAAGGAGATTGACAGCTTCCCAGAATTTTTAATGAGATGGGCAAAATTAATATGTAAATTTTGACAGTATATAATGATGTTTTTAATCAGTATTTGGGAGAACAGCATAATTCATTAAATCAGTATTTTCTGCATAACTCATGAATGATGTAATAAAATTACGCATTGATAAAATTCCAGCTACATACCTGTGTGAATTCAGACTATCAATTAACCAGAATCAAAGCAACCACAACCCAAAGGAAGGGGATTAGCATTTCTGCTAAGGTCCCTCTTCCCTACCCTAATTCCGATACTGGTAAGTACATGGAAGAGGAGATATGAAAGAGACAACTGGAGCCTATTTCTAGCAAACTGGAGCTAGGGGTGAAGGTAAAAAGAATTGGAATCTGGTACATGATCAAAAACTTAAAGTGAATGGAACTGTTTCAAAGTCCTAAAATGAGAGTAAATCCTAGAATTGGGGTAAGATGTAATGGGAGCCACTACCCAAGGGAAAACGGGAATTTGACACTTGACAGCAGTTCCAAAAAAGTTGCCATTATACCCAACAGCCCATCCCTTATATATTTGTTAGAAGCATTAAGGAAGTTGAACCTATAAATATTTGTTCTTAATGTATATCATTTTTATTGAGGTAATTGATGTTATACAATATTATGTGATTCAGAAGTACAGGTTAAGTATGTTACCACACCACACAGCATCCATATCCCTCAACCATAATCCACTGGGCCCCCTCCACACTTCACACTCTGCTCTCACTCTCCCCATCTGGTAACCTCAATTCTATAGTTAGGTTTCTCGGGTTTTTTTGGTATTTCTGTATTATACAAATGAATGAAATCAGGTGGTATTTGTTTTTTTTTACTATTTTACTTAATATAATGCCTTCCACTTCCACGTAGGTAGTTATATATATGGCTAGAGAACATCTTTTTTTTTTTTTTTAATAACTGAGAAGTATTCCACTGTGTATATGTACAACATCTTTTTTTAACACAGTCATCTATCCTTGGACAGTAGTTTTTTTCCCATTGCTTTGCATTTTAATGATGGTGTAATGAACATGGGAGTGCATAGATTGCTTTGAATTAGTGTTATTGTATCCTTTGTGCAGATACTTAAGAATGGGATTGCCACATTAAAAAAAACTAGCAACAACAAATGTTGTCGAGGGTGTGGAGAAAAAGGAACTCTACTATACTGTTGGTGCGAATGCAAACTGGTCCAAATACTATGGAAAAATTTGTGGAGGTTCTTCAAGCTACTAAAAATGGAGCTTCCATATAATTCAGCAATTCCACTCCTAGGAATCTACCCAAAGGGTACAAAAACATAAATCCAGAAGGCTACCTGTACCTCTATGTTTATTGTAGCACAATTTACAATAGGTAAGCTACGGAAGCAATCCAAATGGCCAACAATAGATGACTGGCTCAAGAAGATGTGGTATATTTACAAAATAAAATATTACTCAGCAATCAAAAAGGATAAATTCATGTCCTTCCCAGCAACATGGATGGAGCTGGAAGGGATTATGCTCAGTGAAATAAGCCAGAAAGAAAAAAATATCAAGGGCCTTTCTAGGTGTTACAACAGGTTAAAGTGCAGCACTGAGAAGCTGGCCACAGATGTTTGGATGTGAGTTCAATCCCCTCCCCAGAGTGAACCACATGGTGCAGCAGACCTCTACTGTCTTGTCCGCTGCTCCCTTCAGCAGTGTATTTCATCACTCTATCTGTTCTGCTCTTCACTCTGTCTCTAGTGAATCCTCTCACCGCCCCTGCACTTTTGGCTTGTACCCCAGTTCTATATGCATAAATAAATAAATCTTTAAAAAAGAAAAAGAAAAATATTGAATGGTATCACTTATAGGAGGAATGTAGAGAAATGAAATAAAGAATTGGAAAAACATGTACAATAAAGTAAAAATCAAAATCATCAGGTAGCTATTGATCGGAGATATTCTGTAGGGGAGGAGGGAAGAGGGAGATGGGTTAGGACAGGAGTGGGAACAGCACATGGGACTATGGAGATAGGGCACGGGTGGATTGGTGGTGGGAGTTACACACAGGGAAATCATACATTGTACAAAATTAAAGGATAATGTAATCAATACATTTAAAATTTTAAAAAAGACTGGGCTTGCTAGATCATATGATAGATCTACTTTTAATAATATGAGAAATCTCCATACTCTTTTTCTATCATGTCTACATTTCCTCTAATGGTATATGAGTGTTCCTTTTTTTATACTCACCAACCTTTAGTTTCTGATCTTTTTGATATGGGCTATTCTCATAACTGGGAGGTATTACTATCTCACTGTCATTTTGACTTGCATTTCCCTGATGATAAGTGATTTCTCATGTGCCTGTTGTATGTCTTTTGCAGAAATGTTTGGCACTTTTGACCATCTTTTGATTGGTTATCTTTTTGTTGAGTTATATGTGAAGTTCTAATTGGTAGCATTTGTTATTTGAGTGGAGTGGAATCAGAAGAGTGGAAGGACTAGATACTTAAATTTTAAAATCTGTTTTAAGGGAAATAAGTATGTATTTATATATTTTGAAGGTAAAAATAAAATAGAGCATTCCACGGTGATAGCAAACCAATGTTTCCTTTTCATTCCCTGTTTCAGCTTCAACCTACCTCTCTTAATGGTCTGGAATGGAAAGTGAACAGGCTTTCAGAGTGCTGAGTAGAGTCCCCTGATCATGGGACTGTTACCTGGAGACAAATTGGAATGCCCAATGGGAAAAAGAAGAATTGGAGGATTCTAAGGAGATTCTTGACCTTAAGGAGAAGATGGGTCTAGATTTGCTGGAATATGTCAGGTCTTGACCCCTAAAATTCCAAAATAGGTAGGCTCAATTTTTTTCCATCCCAAGGTTAGAGAAGTCCATGACACCAGGGTAGGCTTGGCCTGGTGCATTGACAGGTAGTTGATAACCAGCCTCCTGTCAGACCCCTTAGCTGAGTCATAGTGAGATGATATCTCCCCACCTTTTCCTGGGTGAGGAATCTTTGAGACCATGGAGACATGTTCATCAAGAGTTTATCCCTGCACACCTTTTCTAGACCATGCTTTCAGTACATAGGATTCAGAGTGCTGGTCCAAACATGCCTGATTCCCAGGGACCCTCTGCCTTACTAAATTCTTGGTCTAAAGGGTGGTCAAAGAATGTAGCGGCTGTGAACAAAGCTTGGAAGACCAGGTTGAGTGTTCATATATATGCACAGGAAGCCCTTCGTAGGGGAAAACAAAGCCAGGAGCACTTGTGACCACGAGTTGATTCTCCTGCACCAATAGTCCCTGAACTGTGCTGGACTTCAGTAGGTCAGCTATGTGTTCAATAAAGTCCATTTGTCATTTATTAGCTTTGTCACTTTGGACAAATTACTTACACATTATGAATCTCGTTTAAATAATTTGTAACATGAAAACATGTTGCTGGGCTTAGATAGAATGTATGCAGAACTTAACAACAATGATTGGCACACATAGTTGGTATTCATCTAGTTGGAGCTTTAGAAATTTCTACCAGAAGAACTCAGTCAGTGGTTGGTGCCAAAGGGAAGCAGTCTATCTTGGTGAGCACTGCTTGGTGAAATCACAGTGGGTTCAACATTTGCCCTTTATTGTGCTTGGTTAGAAATCTGAGGTGTCAGAACCCTAAAGTGGAACCTTCTTCAAAGGCAGATGTAGTTTGTTATCTAAGTTGACAGAGATGGAATTAAATAGTCGACAGGTACTTACTGAGCACCTATTAGGTACCAGGCACTTTCCAGGTGCTAGAGATATAGCAATGAGCAAAACAAGTAAAAATAATTAGGTGGGAATCTACATTAGGACAACAAAGCAAGAAGGGAGTTTGGGTTAGGGAAGACCTTGTTCAGGAGAGTTAAGCTTTAGAATTAACCTGGATTCAACAATTCGTAGCTATAACATTGAGCAAATCAACCCAGTATCAGCTTCATTATTATTAGCATCATTCACTAAATAGGGCATGTAGCATTGTTTTCATGCACACTGTAGAAGTAGTAACCATTAACTGTTCTCATCCATTGCCCATAGGAAAGCTACAGGGGGAGCCACATAATTAGAAAGAAGGTTGCCTGAAGATTGCCTAAATGTTGCCAAAGAAATGGGAGTTAAATCATTTTTATATTTAAGGACATTGAGTTAGATTTCTCAGTGTACTAAATCAAATGCTATTTTTCATTTAACAAAGGGTACCAAAAAATGGGCATTCCAGAAGCTTTTAAGAGAATTTGGAAGTTGATGAGATAGTCTTAAATTTTGGGGGGTTTTTTGGCCTTAAATTTTTGGAATAAAATTACTTTTTATTTCTTAGAAAGCTTGCTTTATCTGTTTAAAGATGGAGATGGGGAGTGCTGAATATGCTAGATAGTGAGGAGCAAAGAAGAGCATCTACTGGAATGCTAAGCTTTAGAGAATGCAGCATGAGACTTGACAGCTTCCCTTCTGACCTTTGTTTTGGACCCTAATAGGGACAGTTTATTATTGTTGTTGACTCACCTGAATTTGATAAAGTTTTGAAGTGTCCACCAGAAACCTATAATTAACATTGCATTCCTTTCCCTTATTGGGCACATCATTTTCACACTGGAACATTTACCTCACGAGTCCTCACAAGTTCAAGAGTACCATCTACTGGTCAAATTTGGTGACTTCCGGTTCTGTGGTGCACAGGAAGATCAGACCATTTGGTTTGGTGTGGATCAGTCTGTTTATCAGTGCAGTTTTCCATGTATAAAATAATGTGAAAATCAGAGTAAAGTGGGACATTGGGTGCATATTTATGTCATGGTCAATAGAAAAGTCCTATATTAAACTTCTAATACCATCTAGGTCAACATTTATTGAAGAGCAGACCTAATAATCAGCAGAAACAAAGCTGATCTGTGTTCTGTACTGTGCTGGCATTTTGGTTACGTAAACGGGGAAGACAAAACTCTGACAAACTTGCAAACCCAATACTCGACAAGGTGGTTGTACATGGTGATATACAGGAGGTATTTATGGGAACTTCAGACAGTATTGCAGGGAGAAGTCTGACCTCAACTGCAGGAGCAGGAAAGCTGAGAAGAATGACATCCAGATCAAAGGAGGACATAGATTAGAAATATTGTAGGGGACAGTAGGGGAGGCATGTGAGATGTCCTTTTCAGCAAGGACACAGTATAGTGTCTGTGAAAGTGGTAAGATCTTTGATTTTGCCAGAAGGTAGAATGTCAGGGTAGGAAGTCAGAGAGTAGGACTGGAAGTGTTACAGGACACCAAATCTGTTACAGGTCATGGAGAAAGGGGCATCCCTGAAGCCCCAAACCTGCCTGCTCTAAATGGGTTCTGCCATCCGCCACATCAAGACAAAACATAAAACTTTAATGAAAAGGGACTTTAATACAGTGAGTATACAACACAGAAGACAAAGAATATATTTTCTTAATCAAACACCTAAAGTTACCCATCCTTTCGTGGGCAAAAATAAACCCAAAAAAAGTAAAGCCCAAAGCAAGACCTGAAAACCCGCCACAAGCCTAAAGCACCTTCTGGCCGGGACCCATGGAAAAGGGTCAGAAATGGCCAGACAAATCTGGGAGGAAAAGAGCAAAATCAAAATCAATATAAACACTGCCATAGTCCCCTCCCTACAGGTATCTCACCCACATCTGCCTCAACCAGTCCAAGGTCAAGAAACAAGCACAGTTTCTTCATCACATGCTTGCTGCCCCATGTGGCTTCCTCAGGTCTCCTGGCTCTCCATCCTGCTGCTGCCGTCTTCCTTCTTAGATATTTTCTCTTCTCCTCTTTTTCTCTCCTCAGCTCCACGCCACTTCTGGGTGGGGCAAGAAACCTGGAACTTCCCCATTTCCTAGGGACTACCCTGTTACAGATGTACCTTTTCCTCTGGGTCAGGAAATTTGACTCATGCCTTTTAGCTACCTACCTGTAACAGGGTGATCCCTAGGAAAAGGGGAAGTTCCAGATTTGGGGCTTCAGGGGTGCCCCTCTCTCCCTGTCCTGTAACATACTTATGCATTTGTTTTCTTTCCACCCAATACATTCTCCCTTTCCCAGACTTTAGGTCTATCATCTATTCCTGTTTGTTCTCTTGACTCTTGAGATTGAGTTCAGAGAGGATGTATTGCTATTTTCTTACACTTCCTTGGCATTTCTTGCTAAACTTGCTAGCATAAAATATGTATATTCATTTAGGCCTTTGTTCAGATGTTATCTTTCCAAAGAAGATTTCTTGACAATCATATCTAAAATTGTAACTGAGTGGTCCCCAGGAAAAGGGGAAGTTCCCTGCCCCACCCAGAAGGAGGCTGGAGCTGAGCAGAGAAAAAGGAGAAGAGAAGGAATCAGGAGAGAAGAAAAAAAAGAAGGAAGCAGGATGGAGCTGTTGACCTCAACTGTTTCAAGTGCTGGCCCAAGCTGACTGGGGGGGTGGGGAGAGGAACATCTATTATGTATCAATGCCATCATCATTTTCACTTTGTTGTGCAAAACCCTCTCTCATCATTGCCATTGTTCTACCATAACCTCAGTCACAGATCTCCATTGAGACGCTAGACAATAATGATTCAAGACAAGGGGCTGGGGTGGGGTGAAGGAACTGTCAATCAAGAGAGTATCTCCCCACCCCTGTCTCCTTAGCAAAGAGAAATCAACTGCAATTATAGATGATGGAGGAAGGAATGCGGGAGAGGCATCACAAGACACCTAAGGAATAGGTAGAAGGGGCAAATGCAACAATTGACACAGCCATAAAATCAGGGGACAAAAGCCAGAATGCCTGGAGCCCAGGTAAAGACAAGGACATGGATATGGAGATGAAGCTCACTAGGGAATCTCCCTCCTCTCAGATTCTATTCAAAGACAACAAACCTGGGCTCACAAGGAGTGAGCCCCTCCTAGAAAGAAGCTGTGTATATCTGGACAGTCTCCACTGCCCACCTGTGCCTATGCAGGTGCTTCTTTCCACCCACTCTCCCTCTGCAGAGCAGCAGCCTCCTGCCTGCCCAACACCGTACCATGACATGACTTTTCTGCACTGACCTCCCTCAGGGGAGACCTCTCTCCTAAGACTGCCTGCCTGTAACCATGTAGGTCTCTTTCCCTGCAAACCTGTCCCTTTCGGGGCAGCTCCTCCTGCCCACTTGCACCTATCCAAGTGTCTTTTCCTCTCCTGTCTCTTTCTAATAAACTTCCTCTTTAAATATAACTGAGTCTGTTTTGTGAAGAATCTCGCCGTGTGCCAGTGAAAGGGGAGCTCTGGTGAAACCATTCCCAGAGTGAACCCAAGGACCCCGAGCTCAAAACACAACAGCATAAATATAGGAATTGTGGAAATTCACAAACTGAGGAAGAACAGTATCTTACTTGGGAAGACTAGAGGCTTCAAGAGTAGAGGCGAGAATGTAGCACTCATGCCCCCTGGCGGTCAGTCCTGAGTTGTGATTCCTTTTCTGCTCCGGAAGCTGTCCTAGGAGGTGGAGAGCTACCTCTTTAAATCCGGAGGATTTCCTGTCACAGAAGTGGAGTAGAAACAAGAATATAATTACAGAATGATAACGACAAATGCTTGGCAGGAGAAAATTAGAATTCCCTTGATTTTGGATGCTGATTGTTTCTTTATATTCTTGGTTTAAATTGCAGTATTTGTGTTTCCCTTGGGCTCAAGGTAACACTGACCAAATCCTGCTGTGGGATCTCCAGTTACCTGCGTGGGGCGCACGTGTGTGTGTGTGTGTGTGTGTGTGTGTGTACACGTGCTTATTTGTGTGCATACACAAATATACTGCAGACTTTGGGAATTCAAATTCTTAGTTGTCTGTATTACATCAAAAAGTAATTTAGTCCATGATGCTGTTTTATACTTACGGTATTCTCAAGTAGAAATGATATCAGAATGAGGATAATTTATTGATTCATGAGGAAAAAGAGTAGTGTTTCCTGTTTTAGGATTACTTCAGCGTGTAGTAATTGATTTTGTTTCTAAGAAGAACAAGTGGGAATTTAAAACACAGTATAGTTAATGGCAATATTTCTTTGCTTAAAATGCCCACTTTGTGTCATGTAGAAGGAAACAGTTTCCTTTTGTGGCAACAGAAGCACATCTAGAATTCCAGAGACATGGGGGGGTCTGGGCTTCAGGTGTGTAGCTATTGTGTTAAGATTGGGGGGGGGTAGGGGTTTGGGGAAGGTGTTCACTCTGGGCTAGTTTCTGTGAGCCACGGGGAAGCTGCAGTCTGTCCATGTGTGTACAAAGCAGCAGGAATGTGAATCTCTGTCATCAATTCTTTTGTGTAGAGCATAATAGGATGCACTTATCTGCTCTCAACTGGTAATCTTACTTTGACTTGAACAGAGAAAATTCTATGGCTCTCTGAAGTCCAGAAAGGGCTTCCTAAACTTCCTTCACTTAATTACTACTTCTCACCAGCATAGAGAACTCAACTCACAGCTTCATAGAGAGCAATACTTAGACCTCATTTTATGAATCTCATGATTTTTCTAGTCTCCAAATCTAGATCCTTAGTGTCTTCAAGTTTGAACTGTGCTTCTATAGAGAGCATCTCTGAAGCCCCTGGTAAGTACCATACTGTTTGCCATCCTAGAAGGCACCTACTTCCAGGTCACCAACCCTACTGTGATAACCACAATCCCAGGATAACCCTGTGTTTTGGGCTCCCCAAATTCATATGTTGAAATCCTAACTCCCAGTGCCTTCTACTGTGATTATATACCTTTTTTAAAAAGGTAATTAAGTGAAAATTGCCTTAGGATGGCCCCTAATCCATTGTTACTGGTCTCCTTATTAGAAGAGGAGATCATAATACAGAAACACAGAGGAAAGTTCAAGTCCCAAGAAGAAGATGGCCATCTACAAACCAAGGAATGCGGCCTTAAGAAACCAAAGTTTTGGACACCTTGTTCTTAATATGTTAGCCTCCAGAACTGTAAGAAAATAAATCTCTGTTGTTTGAACTTCTTAGCTTGGAATGCAAGGCTTTAACAGCTTGATACCAACATTCCTTACATTAAACCTGGCAAATGCAGTAAATGTTTATCAGAAAACAGGAATACAATGAGAAAAGTTAATTTCTCCAATCTTATGGGAAGAGTTCAGTTAGGTGTTTGTTTTCTTGTTCTTTTTAAAACATTTTGACATTTTGTCACATGTACAGTTTTAATAGTTCCATAGCAGTTTTATTGCATGGGTCCCATTTTTTAACAGGCCCTTTGTGTTTGGATAGTTAGAAAATTCTATTTCTTCTAATTATTATAAATATGCTTCAAAGAACATCCTTTTACATACTTAAAAAAAGTAAAAGCCGGGCCCTCCCTGGTGGTGCAAGAGGTTAGGACTCAGTTCTGCAAGCTGGCTGCAGCCACTTCAGCATGAGTTCCATCCCCCTTCCCTGGAGGTGATCCACATGGCTAGCAGACTTCTCCTGACCCGCCCGCTGCTCCCCTCAGCAGTGTACTTCATCAATCTGCCTGTTCTGCTCTCCACTCTGTCTCCGGTGAATCCTCTCACTGTCCCTGAACAGCTGGCCTGTACCCCAGCTCTGTATGCATAAATAAATAAATTTTTTTTTTTAAAAAAGTAAAAAGCCTCAGTATCAATTATACACTTAACAGGGTTGAAACTTTTTGAGCTTTGATACATATTATACTTAAAAAAAAAACTTAGGAAAGCATTTTATGGCTTGATGATTTAACTTTTCTTTGTTACGTGTTTTTCTAATTTTTCATAATTACTTATCTTTAAGTTGTATTCATGATTTTTTTAAGAAAAAATGTATTAAGGTCTGTTTAGACTTATTTCCACTTAGAATTTATTTGGGGGTAAGGAAAGAGAAGTACCTCTCTAGTTTTCCAAGATTAGCAAATTCTCCTAAGGCCAATTATTGAACAACTTGTGATAGTACCTACAAAATTGTGATGAAATTGCATCTCTGTCGTACTTTATGTTATGTTCCATTGATTTGTCTATCAGTTACTGTGCTAGTGCTATGCTATGTTAACCAGGCAATGAGCTCACTTTGCTTAATCCCCAAACATTTTTCTCCCCAATCTCTCTTTTACCCAGGATAGTTAGCTCAGTCATCAGATGCATCTGCTACATTGCTTTCTATTGGTTGGATTGCTCCACTTTTTCTTTAGTCTATCTTCTAGTATTTTTTAAGTCAATACACTTCAATTCTTCTACAAAATCATCAGGCCATTTTGAAACCTTTACCTTTTTTCTGGTTGAATAAGACTTTGACAATTTTGTGGGCTTCCTTCTATTGTCACTTACCCAAAACATTTTTTTTAAGGATTTATTTATGCAAACAAGAACTGGGGTACAGGAGAGGATTCACCAGAAAGAGAATGGAGAACAGAAGAGGCAGATTGACAGAAATACACTGCTAAGGGGAGCAGTAGAAGAAATAGGAGGGATCTGCTGTGCCATGTGGGTCAGCTCCTGTCCGGGATTGAATTCAAGCTGCAGTGCCTGTGGATAACTTCATAGAGTTGTGTTTTAACCCATTGTGCCATCAGGGAGGCCCCCAAAACATGTTTTAATTTTGTTTCTGCTCCTACATACAAAACTTATCAGGGCAAGAAGCATCTTTGAATGTTTCCTGGTGCTTGATAAATATTGACTTTATGTATTTATTTGTAATAGTTTCTAAAACATTTATTAGAAAAAGTGTATGGATAACAGTAACATGAATTTTATAATTTATGGTGCAGGTTAAAAGGGAAACTATAGTCATTATTATATCTGGTCACTTGGGGTCAGGGAAATTAATCCCTTATAGATTTAGCCCCAAAACACTGCCGTTTCCTCTCTTGTCCAAGTACCAAGAGATAGCACATCGCCTAACCATTCTCCTGCAAGGACTCCAGGTTAATTTTAATTGGTGAGGTGGCAATGGTAGTGGAAGGACTGGAGAAGGACTGAGAAGTGAAGAAGTGATGCCAACAATAAAGACCAGCAAAATGGAGTTCCAAAGGGATTAATGAGCAGCTGGGGCTAATGGCTGGGCATAATGCGATAAACAGATCTAAACTTCTTAGTTTTCCCAGATGACTGTCAATTCCCAGAAATGCTCTTGGTTTTCACTGTAATTTTCTAATTAGTCATATGATCTCTGCCCTTCAAAATGGATATGATCCGATTGTCTTATCCTTACTAATTAATCCTGCTATGTACCTTGGCAAGTCTCCTCCATAATTCATATGCTAGAATCCCAGCCTGCTGATAAATCAATAAGTCGGCTCAGAGTTCTGTTAAATGAGCCAAGATATTGATTTATAAATAAAATAATGTGCTGCCTTGTTTTGATGATATTAAGAAAGTAACTAATTTCACAAGTGTGTGCTAACTCAATATAACATAATAAAGAAAATTGCTTTGCATTTAGAGATATGAGCTTTCAGAACCTAACAATTAGCTTTCTTCCAAAAATTCATTTCCTCTAATGAAGGAAAACTTATTTAATTTAGATGACTTTGACCACGATCCTTTGGTGATAAAGTGCCCTTGATATATTTAGAAGGCACTGGTTTTCTGGGCATTTTCATTACCAGATAAATTATTTGGGATGAGAAATAGAAGACTGGTTATATTTATTAGTTTTGCTGTGATCCAGTACTTCCTTTGTGTGTGTGTGTGTACATTTACATGACTATACAGAGTCCTATAAATCAAACTTTCAAGGCAAGGTGAACCAACCATAAATACCAAACTTGAACCAGCTACTTTAATTTCCTGATTAACAAATTGAATCACCCATTAATAAAAATTTTTAATCCCCAAGCCAAACTGACTTTTCAATAAAAGATTTGAGTTTAATGTTGGATGTATTCTTTATTTGCTTAGAATATAGTATAATTATTAAACAATTAATTTAGAATGTAAGACTTACATAATACTGAGCTTATACTATTCAGAAATATGTTTTCTAGTAAGAAAACAGCACGCTAATCCCAGCTATTGTCTTTCTTTCTTTTTTTTTAAAAGTAACTTTAAAAAAGATTAAAGCATAATTGAAATATATTAGCTTCAGGTGTGCAACATGAGTCACTATTTGCCTTGTTGCAGAATGATTATAAAAAGTCTAGTAAACATCTGTCACCACCCATGGTGGAAAGACATTTTTTCCCCTTGTGATGAAGAACCTTTAAATCGACTCTCTTAGCAACTTTCAAATAGTGTTACTAACTATAGTTACCATGTTGTACATTATAACCCCATGACTTACTATATTATTAGAAAGTTGTTCCTTTTGACCCCTTTTACCTTTTTTTGCCCACCCCACATCCACTACCTACGGCAACCACCAATCTGTTATCTGTCTATGAGCTTTTTTTTTTAAAGATTTATTTATTTATTCATATAGAACTGGGGTACAAGCCAGAGATGCAGAGGGTGAGAGGATTCACCAGAGACAGTGGGGAGCAGAATAGGCAGATCGACGAAGTACACTGCTGAGGGGAGCAGCGGGCGGGTCAGGAGAGGTCTGCCACGCCATGTGGTTTCCTCCGGGGCAGGCGGGAATCAAACTCATGCGCAGGTGGCTTTAGCTTCTTAGTGCTGTGCTTTAACCCGCTGCGCCACCAGGGAGGGCCCCTGTCTATGAGCTTTTTAAAACAGATTCCATATGTAACTGAGATCATGTGGTAGATGGCATATTTGTTTTATTTCACAAAGTTCAATCAAAGTCTATCCATATTGTTGCAAATGGCAATATTTCACTCCTTTTTTTAATGGTTGAAAGAATTCCATTGTGTGATTTTGTGTGTGTGTGTGTCTGTATATAACATTTTCTTTATTCATTAATCATTTGACACTTTCCTTACCTTGACTTTTGTACATAATGCTGCAGTGGGCACAGGGGTGCATTGATCTTTGATTTAGTGTCTTTATTTCTATTTTCTTTGCATAAATACTCAGAAGTGTTGCTGGGCCTATGGTCGTTTTACTAGTTTTTTTATTATCTGCCACACTTTTCCAGAATGGCTGCTCCATTTGCTTTTCCAACAACAGTGTACTAATGTTCCCCTTTCTCTGCATCCTCATCAACATTTTTTATTTTTCCTTTTTGATAATACACATTCCAGCAGGTATCATATGATATGGTATGATATGAAAAATAGCTGAGGGCTATTTTTGTGGACATTCTTTATGAAGTTGAGAAAGTTCTTCATCCCTCTTTTTTTTGTGTGTTTCTATCATGAATGAGTTTGGGATTTTTGTCAAACACTTTTTATGCATCTATTGATAAAATTGTGTTATTTTTCTTCTTTAGCCTGTTGATATGATGGAGTACATTCATTGATTTTCAGATGTCATGCCAAACTTAGATTATGAGATGAATCCCAGGTGGCAGTGGAGCAATATTCTTTTTATACATTATTGGATTTGATTTGTGGATATTTTTGTTGAGGATTTTTGATTTATATTCAGGAGAGATAGTGGCAGGTAGCTTATTTTTTTCCTTGTAAGATCTTTTCTGGCCCAGGTATCAGGGTAATGCTGGCCCAATATGAGTTAAGACATATTCTCACTGCTTCTATCTACTGTAAGAGATTATAAAGAACTAGTATTATTTCTTCCTTAAATATTTGGTAGATGGCCCTCCCTGGTGGCGCAGCAGTTTTAAGCACAGCACAAAGCTTAAGCCACTTCCGCATGAATTCAATCCCCGCCTGCCCGGAGGTGACCACATGGCGAGGCAGACCTCTCCTGACCCACCTGCTGCTCCCTCAGCAGTGTACTTAGTCTATGCCCCCGTTCTGTCTCTGGTGAAGCCTCTCACCGCCCCTGAGCCTCTGGCCTGTACCCCAGTTCTGTATGTACAAATAAATAAATCTTTAAAAAAATAAAAATATTTGGTAGAATTCACTAGTGAATCCATCTTGGCCTTAATTGCTTCTTAAATTCATTTTGGAGTTTTCTTGGAATGGCAAGTGATATTTAAATTGTGTATGGGCATTTTGAATATTAAATTATGAGATTCTGAATGCTATCTAATTTCTCCTTTTAGGAGGCAGTACCCATGTTGAATATAGCTGGAGGGCCAGGTAGGTATGTATGTTAAGCTTTCTGCTGGGCCCTGCTGGTAACCAGGGGGGGGGGGCGGGGGGGTAGGGGGGGATTGATGTATTGATTCACATGCAGACAGGAAGGGTGGAGAGATGGAAATTGACCTTCCCACTGCCACCTTCCTGACTGGCACCACCTCATTCTGTCATTTATACCAAGTGAGGGTTTAAGGTAAGCTCCCACTGGGCCCTGCTGCCCCCAGGAAGAGGAGGAGGGGAGAGCAATAGTTGAGTAACCCTCCTAGCATCATTTCATTGTACCTGGTTTCTGCTAGGTAGAAGTATGTACTGTATCTTGAAGACTGGGGGTAAAAGAACAAGAGTGCCAGCTCACCCTACTTTACATGCCTCATTCATTCCTGTTCTTGCCAGATGGGATTGAAGGCATAATTCTCCAGTGTCTTGTGTCTTTCCCTATAGGGAAATCAGAGTATCACTTGCTTCCTCCAAAGTGATGGGATATTAGCTCCCTGGTTGGCCCCATTGACTTTAATAACACTTCATATCTGCTTCTGAGGAATGGAGTGGTGGTGGGATGGAAGATGGGCTCCCTGTTCACCCCTTTGAGATGACAGGGGAATGGAGGAGACTGGATTTTTCTTTGGGCATTTGGGTAGAGCAGAGCAAGTATTACCAATAAGGTTTTCTGTTGTTGGGTCACCCTTTCCCCAGTCTTCTGGCTAAGAGGACCAGATTTTTCTTAGAGGTTTTTTTCATGTGTGCTTGTTGGTAATTTCATGTTGGAAGATTTTATAGTAGCATGTCCAGGGTATAAGGAAGGCAACTAGGAATCCCAATGTGATGTGTCAACTTCATTGCATTGTACAACTGACTGAACTAAAGGATGTACAGATAGCTGTAAAATATTTCTGGGTATGTTTGTGAGGGTCTTTCCAAAAGAAATTAGCACTTGAATGCATGGGTGGGCCTCATCCAATCCATTGAATACAAAGTAGAACAAAAGCAGAGAAAGGGCTAATTGGCTCTCTGCCTGTGCACGTAAGTGCTCATAGTTCTCAGGCCTTTGGACCCAGAACTTACCTCAGAGGCCCTCCTGGTTCTCAGGCATTTGTAGACTGGACTAGAACTACATTGCTGGACTTCCTGAGCCTCTAGTTTACAGATAGTTAGATCATGGGACTCATCAAAATTTCATGAGTCAATCGCTCATAATATATTTCTTTATGAATATCTGCATATATGCCATTGGTTGCATTTCTCTGGAGAGTCCTGTCCAGTACTCCCTGAGAATTTGCCACTGCATTGTTTCTCAAGTTCTAAGGTCCCTAGATGTTCCATTGTCTCCTTTCCATATTTCAAGGTATCCCATTGCTTTTTGTATTATTCCCAAGACATTTCAGTTATAAGGGGGAGACCTGGGAGGAATGAGGTTACTCCATTCATGGAGTAATCAGACACTAAAAAATTTTTATTTATAAAATGTAATTGTTCATGTGACTATAATATGCAAGTATTATAAAAAACCTTGAGGAACAATTCTGAGTAGGTGAATAGCAAGTCCTCTGCAAATCCAAGTAAGTACTGGCAGTCATAGAATTTCATAGATGTGTCAACATGAGGTGTTAAAAAAAAATTAGAAGGGTCCTCCTTGGTGGCGCAGCAGGTTAAAGCACAGCACTAAGACGCTAAAGCCACTTTAGCATGAGTTCTATCCCCGCCCTGGAGGTGATCCACATGGTAGCAGACCTCTCCTGACCCACCCACTGCTCTCCTCAGCAGTGTACTTCATCAATCTGCCTGTTCTGCCCTCCACTCTGTCTCTGGTGAATCCTCTCACCGCCCCTCCATCTCTGGCCTGTACCCCAGTTTTATATGCATAAATAAATAAATCTTAAAAAGAAAACAAAAATCCCCCACCAGTTCATGGTTAATTAACAGCCAAACCTGTCTGAGAATATGAGTCAGTCAAGTATCCTTTGCTTTCTCAATTTTTGCCACATCTCTTCCAACCTAAGAGGAACCTGAAACTAGCTTCCCAATGGGGAAGGAAATGAGATAAGAGAGAGCAGAAAGCAGAAGAGCCACACAACCTCCTCCCCTGCATCTGACCAGTATCAGCAAAAGTTGAAGGATGGAGACCATAAAACACTAAGTTAAATTTTGGGACTTTGGCCTATATGAGGCTAAGTATTTTCATTTGTCAGTTGAGGTTGTTTTATGACAAAAATGACTGAAGGATATTTTCTTAGCTTCTAGGAGGTCAAAGCACGTTAACATGCTTGCCATCAGCTCCCAGCACTTTCAGGCCACTGTTTTCTTAGAATATTCTCCATTGAGGGAAATCCTGTTTTTTATTCTTGGCTCAGCTTCAAGTCACCTCTATCATTGTACTTTCATGGTCTTACTCAAGTGGTAACTTTTGTTGAGTCCACTATACTGTCTTAGCATCTTAGTTTTGTTATTTGGTTTACACACTACAGGCACTGGCATTTTTTTTCACCAATGTCTATGTGAAGCAGAATTGGGGTAATTTGCTAATTTTGAACAAACCAATTCTTTGCTTTGCTGTTTTGTCAGTCTCTGCTTACAGAGAAAGCAGAGCAAGATTACTTCAAAACTTGACAGAAAATTAAATCCTTACCCCTTGGGCCTATGAAAGTATGAGCCATCACCTCACCACTCCAATAAGGGCCCACTCTCTATAAGATAGGTATTTAGTAAACAGGAATACAGCTGAGGTGGTAATTTTTTATTTATCTCTTTTGTCTGTGACTGACTGCATGTATTTATTTATTACTGCAGTTTCTGTGGAGCTTTGCCTTCCTTGTGATATGGTGCTTCATTCTATTCTGAGAAACCTTTCCTGCCAAGTGATGTCTGCCAGGGGATATATATTACTGTACAAAGTAGAACAAATTATAGAAATGGGTCATAAAAAACTTTTGGAACTTGTTGAAGTGGAGAGTCGCTAAACTGAAATACCATAACTATGAAATCCCAGGGTACCAGAATAGAACTGGCGTTTTGCTTTGTATAATATTTTATGGTGACTGGGGAATGGGTAAGTGAGTCTGGTTTTTAATGTCTATGGGAATAACAGCAATAATATCACCTAACAGTAAGTAAAGAGAAATAAAATGTACCACATTTAGAAATGATGGTTTCATCTCTAGTGGAAGCAGATTCAATGATGGTATCAGAAACAGTGTGACTTAACAATGAAAAATAAAAGCATGGCCCTCCCTAGTGGCACAACGGGTTAGAACGCAGCAGTGCAAGCTAGCTGCAGCTGCTTTAGTGCGCGTTCAATCCCGGGCCAGGAGGTGACACACATGGTGTGGCAGACCTCGCCTGACCTGCCCAATGCTCCCCTCAGCAGTGTACTCTGTTGATCTGCCTGTTCTGCTCCCCGCTCTGTCTCTGATGAGTCCTCTCACTGTCCCTGCACCTCTGGCCTGTACTCCAGTTCTGTATGCATAAATAAAAATAAATCTTTTAAAAAAAAAAGAAAAAAGAAAACAAAAAATAAAACAGCTCAAATGAAAAATGGGCAAGGATCTGAACAGATACTTCTCCAAATAAGACATGCAGATGGCCAATAGGCACATGAAAAGATGCTTTTCATCTCATTATTAGATACAAATCAAAGCAGTGAACTAACAACACTTTACAAGTGTGAGAATGGCTATTATCACAAAGACAAGAAACAGCAGTATTGGAGAGGATGTGGAGAAAAGGCCATGTTGGTAAGCATGTAAATTGTTATAGCCATTTTTAGAATGAATGTATGCTTAACATTCTGATGGGATCTTTCACCCTATAAAGAGAAGGGTATCCTTTTAGGATATTTAGGAAATCAAAGAGATGTATGTATTGTACTTTTAAACATTTGAAAATAACCTGTTTTTCTCCCAGAAATGGTGTAAAGTTTTTTGTAGGGGAAACATTTTATGAACTTTCAAAGCAATTTTCTGAACTTTTTTTTTTTGCATTGATCACTTTGTTATAAAAAACAAATCACTTGAAAAATAGATGATTCTTTTTCAAGTATTTCTTTTAGTGTAAGTTGAAGAGAGTGCTTTCAGCTCTCATACTCAGTTATCATGGGATTTCAGTCTTCTTGGCTTTGCCTCCTATACATTTTTTAAATTATAAGTGGGGAAGGTTAGGTTTCAGTGCATGATTTGTGTCTTTCTGATGATTATTTGCTGGAAATGACATGGAGCTTTCATGTGTTCTCCCGTAGGCCGGTGCTGGTAGACAACACAATGTTTTGTTCTCCAAACACAAATCCAGCCTTGACAGGTAAGGAGATCTGTACCTGGAAATGACTTGCAAAACAAACTTAATCTTAGACTCGTCAAGATGAAAGAATCTTGAAATGACTTCTGATCTGTCTATTCAGCTAGGACACTGGGTCTGTTCCCTCCCTTCTTTGGTCTTATATTTCCTTTTTTTCTCCTCCCTACTCTCTAACCCCCTCCCTATCCTTGTTCTATTTTTGTTGCCGTTCTCCCACTTTCTCTGGAACTTACCCCGTCTCTTTCTAGAGCCTGTCAGAGTTAGAAGAAGAGGTTTCTGGTTTAGAGATCATAAGCTCTAAACCTCGAGCAGGTAGAGAAGTTGCTCTTAAATCCAAAGAAACACCTGACTGGCATTTGCTCTCTTCTAATTCCAGCTCAGGAACTGATATACATATGTTTGTGGTGTGCTGTGAATGAGGATCAAGTTGTATAACAATTTCACATGTTAAGGGATCTTGAGGAGCTGCTCAGTATAGTTTTCAAAGCAAGCTGGTAGTACAATGTCACAGAACAATCTAAGTCATTTTTTGAAGACTGAAAATGACGTGGTTTTGGTATCTGTTTTTCTGATTGTCAGGACTATGGTGATGGCACATGGGTGAATTGGTGGTAGGAAGTCCATGCATATTTTAGCTGAGATGAAAACATGTACAAAATGAAGAATGATGTATAATAATAATAATAATAATAATAAATACATTTAAAAAAGAATGATCTTTTTATCATCAGGCAGTTATCCACAGAATCATGTTTTGAAACTGAACTTATCACCAGCACTAGTAGCAGAATAGTGAGATAATAGAGGTATATTCTTTCACAAATTTGGAATGGATGATGTTCTAAATTTCTGATTTGGGGCAGACATAAATTGATAGGTAGTTGAATTGGGGCAATCAAAAACTGCCAGCTTTTTTTCCTGTGGGAAACACAGAGTTTGTTTTATTTTTACTTTATTTCACTATTACTATTATTGTAACAAAATATGAAGGAAATTTTCCAACACAAAAACAAGTGGAACAAGTGAACAATGAATGTATAAAAACAAGTTTCTATACAAAATAGTGTGGTCATGATAACTTAGTTTTCCAGCATTTAGAAAAAGGTATATTAACTTAATATTTCATCTTTGGTGAATCCTTTAAAGTGGTCTTTGAACATCATCTTCAATACCAGTAGACATACAACTTGGGGTTTTGGCGTTGTTAAGTAGTAGATGACATTTACTGAAACCTCAGATTTTGAATGGTTGATCTTGAGTAGCAATTAGATAACAGGACTAGATGTATATAATTGCTGCATGAAAGCCACATAACTCATCACAAGAGAATTCTTTTTTATCTTAATAAGATTATTTGTGAATTTCTCAAATCTCCAAATTCCATTTTAAAATATTTTAGTAGCACCACTCCAGGTAACAGTTACTCAATCAGCGTAACTGATAGAATTACTGTTAGAAAACAAGGTACATTCAAATCAGTTACTTTGAGGAAGGTTTAACAGAGGACCATTTATAAGGATGTAGGTAAGTTTTAAGGAAATCAGCAGGGGTTAATTTAATAGTGTGAGTTAGTCATTGTGGGGAGCTGATATGACCTTGATCTGAAGAGGCAAGGGGAGGAAGTATTTGCCAGAACCTGAAGAGGGAAGTTTGTGGAGAAGGTTGCCAGGTTGAAGCTATTATCTTTGGGGAGGGAGAGATTCAAGGGGAAGAGAGAGAGTAAAAACACTGATTTTATTTTTCTCAGATCTTTTGGTGATACCTTCCATTAGCCAAATCCTACCAGAAGTCAGAAGGCAAAGAATCTTGGTGGATGGACTCTCCGTCAGTGAATTTTGTGGGGCTCATATTGGGGTGAAGAAAAGTTGAGGGTAAACAAACGAGGACAAATAGAATGCAAGCTAACTGCAACACATTCTAAAATACTGGCCCGCCTGGCAGAAATGAGTATCATTTCTATTAGATTTATGACAGGAATATATATGAGAGCACACATATGAAAGTATTATATATATATACATGCATATATTATATATGCATATATGTTAATCTGGTCCATCTGGTTGAACGAACAAATATAAACTTGGGGGGGGGGATTTTCTGTTTATGTTAATATATGTTCCTTGAAAAAACTCCTATCACAAAGTAGTAGTCCCATTCCTTGATATTTCCAGATAGGGCCTTATTTATTTCACTTTTGATTATTTCATAAAAATAATTATTGAATTACTTTTATCCCCCAAATAGTAAAAATAGGAAATCAAAACTAAAGGGAATTTTCTCAGTTTTTTACCCTATAAGTCTTTCAGTAAAGAGATAATGGAGTAGAGAAATGACACACATTGTAGAGATATTAAAATGCTATGATTGATACGGTTTGGGGCCCTGGACTGAGGGAGGAACGTTACCTCAAGGTAACTTGAGTGGTAGTTGAGACATAGGGCAAAGGGAAAGCAAAACTGTTAGGGTCAGAATGTAACTGGGTGGTATGGTCCCTAGGAAAAGGGGAAGTTCCAGGTTCCCTGCCCCACCTAGAAGGAGGGTGGAGCTGAACAGAGAAAAAGGAGAGAAGAGAAGGAATCAGAGGAGAAGAAAAGAAGGAATCTGGATGGAGAACAAGAAGGAGACCTGAGGAAGCTACATGGAGCAGCAAGCATGTGATGAAGAAAACATGCTTGTTTCCTGACCCTGGACTGGTTAAGGTGTAACAGATACAGGTTTCATGGACTCCGCCCCCCTCCAGATACTGGAACTACTAATCCCATCAATAACAAGGAGAAGCACGTTGGGACGTGAGGGCGGAGCTGAGCAGCCAGGTTGGGATAAAACCGGACATGTGGGCTCTGGGAGTCTCTTGGCCTGGTGGTTCGCGGCTGATGGTTTTGGCTCCGATTGGTTTTCAGTGTGCTGGTGGAGTCCAAGTCAGCAGAACTGGTAGGACATTCTAGTTGTATTTCTCTCCCCTTTTCCCCTGGGTTGTTCCTTTACCTTTATCCTTGTAAATAAATCCATTATTTAACCTTTTTGAGTATGTCCATAATACGATTGAATGGTAAGCATGTGGGTAAAGGCCCACAGACGGGCAACCCAGTTCACATTGGGGTGCCCTGTAACAAAGGCAGATGTGGGTGAGAAACCTGTAGGAGGTGACGATGGCAGTGTTTATATTGGTTTTGATTTTGCTCTTTTCCTCCCAGATTTGTCTGGCCATTTCTGACCCTTTTCGAAGGGTCCCAGCCAGAAGGTGCTTTAGGCTTGTGGCGGGCTTTCAGGCCTTGCTTCGGGCCAGTCCTTTTTGGGTGGACTTTTGTCCATGAGGGGATGGGTAGCTTCAGGTGTTTGATTTAGACATTACATTCTTTGTCTTCTGTATCGTATACTCACTGTATTAAAGTCCCTTTTCATTAAAGTTTTATATGTTTTGTCTTGATGTGGCGGATGGCAGAACCCACTTAGAGCAGGCAGGTTTGGGGTTTCAGTGGTGCTCTTCTTTCTCTGTCCTGTAACACTAGGACCTCTTGGAGACATAGAGACATCCAGGCATCCCGGATATCCTGGACATTGGGCTTTGGTACCTGAGGACCTTGCTTTTGTGGCTGTGTCAATTGCTTCACTAGCCCCTTCTATCAGTCCTTTTTGTGTGACTCAATCTTGTGATACCTCCCCTGCATTCCTTCCTCCATCATTTCTCTGCTCCATGTGCCTCCTGGCTCTCCACCTGTACTTTCCACTCCCAGTCTCCTCTCCAGTTTCTTTTCCCTCTGCTCAACTCCCCCCCTTTCTTGGATAGGAAGGGAAACTGTAACCTCCCTTTTCCATGACCTGGAATTAGGGAACTGGGTATGGGGGTAAGAAGCCTGTGTTGTGGATAAAGGTGGTAATTACGTAAAGTAATGTCCCAGCAAGAAGACAAACCAGAAAAATCAACTATGTCTACTGATTTCTACTCTGGAACTAAAAGGGGGAGGAAAAGTGTCCTTTGGTGGGGGTGGGGGGAGTGGATATAGGGGGCACCAATCTCAGACTGACCCAGATGGTGGTTTCTGGAGAAATGTTGCAGGGGCCACAGAGTAGCCTCCAGCCCCACTCAGAGTGTGACTCACTCTCTGACAGTCTGCTGTGGAGACAAGGATGTGCTGGCCACCTGCCTCCCTCCAGGGCTGTAATTAGCTGAGGCTTTTCTGCCTTTTGTCATTTTAAATGGTGCCTGCCTGTGCCTTCCTTCCAGGAGGTTTGTGCTTAATCTGTGAGAGAAATGAGTGACTCATTCCTCTTTCCCAGGCTGCTCTTAAAGAATTCCAGCTTTCTTAAACTGAGCCCAGGGGAAACCTCCCTGGGCTTAATATGAAATTCAACTTTATTTCTGAATTCTTCTCTCCTTTCAAGCTAGTTTCCATTTTCTGGGGAGAAGCAGTCCTCTGCCTATTTAGTGCTATTTCTCTAGAGTCCTGTTGGTTAGGGCTCTTCTCTTAGCCTGATGTGCTCAAAGATCCTGGTAAGTGGCTAAAACCATACTTTTCAAACTAACTGATGTTTGATAGGCTGTTTATAGCAATCCAACCTCAAAGCACATACAGGCTGATGGCCCCGAAGAAGAGAATGACAAGAGAATCTGTCTGCAGGACCAGCACTACTTCACTGCTCATCAGGGTCACCAGAAGGTTCACCTCCCAAGGGTTCAGGAATTATCTTTCCTTGTAGGTACACTTTGGTCTCTAAGTTGATTTATGAAAAAAGCCTTCCCAGATGTGATGTACTCAGGCCATCTGCTTTTAGGTTTTAACGTGCTTCATGCTTCCTTGTGACCTGTAATAATATACCGCTTGATGTCACCTTCAGGCTTCAGAGGAGCAGTGGTGAAAACAATAACTTTGTTCCTTATGAAGGTGATCTAAAATATTTAAAAATAATGCTTTTCTTATATTAGATGGACTTCATAAGAGGCTTCTTTTTGAGACCTCACAAATAAATGAAGGAGTGAGCAACCCAGAACATTTTTTTAACCTGTTTTAGCAACGAGGCAGTAAATGATCTATCAATCCTTCAGGTCCTTCCCCGTTTTCTGTGACTTAGAATGGCTGGCATTTCTGCTAGTGGAGTGTTACTATGATTGTGGCTTCCCACAGAAAAGTTCTGTAATATCCCTTTAGTTGTAATAAATGAGTTTTCTACATTTCATACATCCAAATCCATCCACATTTTCTCTGCCACCTCCGGGGCAGGCGGGGATCGAACTCATGGGGAAATGGCTCTAGATTCTCAGTGCTGTGCTTTAACCCGCTGTGCCACCAGGGAGGGCCCATTATAGGTCTTTGTTTTACCAAAAATAGTTTTCTCATGAGGCCCCCCAAAATGATTTAACTATTTGAAATTTGAGTTACACGCTTCAAATATATTTAACATAGCAAAATTTACTTAATATTTGATGCATACCATATAAAAAGATAAAATGTGTACTTTTAAGCTGAAGAAAAAATGCTCTGTTGATTGGACATTATTTTATGCCTAGTCCTTTGATATTTAAAACAAATTTTATATTAACCAGATAACACAATGTAAAGGAAATTACTTTTTCTAGTTTCCTCCAACAATAATAGTTCAAACTATAGTGTTTTTTCCACAAAAAGTCTTAAAGATCCCACTTGAAGTATATGAATGACTTATTAAATGCAGGTAAAGCAAAACACTGTGTGTATTTGTTATACTGTTATTTCAGGTTTTCAGGTCTAGTCTTCCAGCCAGGAATAAATCCCAGGGTGCAGTGCAGCGCTGAGCCCCAGCCACTTACCATGGGTAAGTTGGTATCTCCTGAAGCCGCAGCAGGAACTTTGCTGATGCTCAGGCAAGTAAGCTAAAAGAGACAACTGTATTTAGAGAAAGAAAATGTTTATTAAGGAGAAAAGGAACTGAAATAAGTGGGATTTCATGACTGGCGGAACCAGGCCAGGGAGGGGGCAAGGAAGCTGAAGTGGAGTCATGCCTCAGGGAATAGATACCTCCTTTTCTTAATTATTTTAAAGCCTCATTTATCTCTTTGTGATTAGTTAGTTCTCCATCAGTTCAAGTCTCACTCATGTCTTTGTGCCCAGAATTAAGTCTCTGTGTCCCAGCCCTTATTTTAGAGTCCTTTTTCTTTATTGACCTTATTCCAGAATGTCCTGTTGCCCCAAGTCCTGGGGTGTTTGTTTTATTCCTTGTGGAATCTGTTACCCTTATTTCTGGAGCCTTCCTTATTCCTCCTGAGGCTTTTCCTATTTTATTTTGAGCCTAGAAGCTATCCAATTGCCCTAGGACTCTTGTACTGTTCTGCAATGGGAGGAGGGAATCCTGGGTATCTGGCAGAATGCCATAAATATCTGTGTATGCATTCATGGGACGTGTGGCAAGAACTCACCTGTGTAAATGCACTTGGCGGGACAAAGCTGATGGACTCTTAGAGTAGAAAAATATAGGATGGAAGTCTCACAAGGACAAAACCAGATGGGGGAATAGGGAGAATTATTGATATTACAAGACCAACTCAACTTGATACTGAGTTAATGAATCTTAACTAAACCAGTTATGGAAGGAATCTATGATGGGATTAGAAAAGATTGTCAGTCAGAGATGGGGGCAGAGAGGATTGCTGATGTTAGGAGACCTACCCAACTTATCCCAAGGTGATAATTTCCACAATAATTCCTTTCAAGAATACTATAAAAGAACACTTCTCGTTCTGGCAAAATGCAGTTTTTGTCTTTTAAGACTGCACACCTGTATCTATGCAGATGTCTCTCTTTCCTTTTTTCCCCCTTTCTTTAATGAACTTGCTATGTTTTAATGAATGGGAACATTGCTAAATTCTTTCTCAGAGAGACTCAGAATCTCACATGAACCTATCAGCTGAATAAGATCATGCCCTCCTGCATCTTAGGTGACAGTCACTTCCTTGAGATTAAATGTTAAATAAGGAAGGTGTTGATTTTGTAGATGGAGGTGCTGTTTGGTAAAAGTTGGAAGAGGATTATTCCTGTATCTATTCTGGCTGATTGTGTGACAGAGGGCTTGTTGTTCTGAGGAACCATTCAGAGTATGGTCCACATTTTTCTAGTCTCTCAGGGTGTGCCTCCTAGGAAGAATCTCACCTAACAAGTATCCTTTTACCTCTGCCACATGGTGGGAGACTTTTATTAACTGTCTTGGAGTTCACATTAGAGTTCTAGAAAAACTCTAAAAGTAGTTTTCTAAAACTAATGGAGAGCCCTCCCTGGTGGTTCAGCACTATGAAACTATCATAACCACTACAGCACAAGCTCAATCTCTAGCCAGGAAAGTGACCCACATGGCATGACAGACCTCTCCTGACTTATCTGTTGCTCCCCTCAGCAATGTATATCTGCCTGTTCTGCTCCCCATTCTGTCTCTGGTGAATCCTCTCACCCCCCACCCCCACACTTCTGACCTGTATCCCACTTCTGTATGTATAAATAAATAAATCTTTAAAAAAACAAAATTAATGGAAAGTTCTGTTAGAAGTTTTTGGCTATAAGAAGTAATTGAGGACAGAGTGGGAGAATTATTGGTTACATGGAAATATGTCATCTGATGCATTGACAAAGAAGGGAGAACTATAAATTCAATGGGATTAAAAAAAATCAGTCTACTCAGCACTATATGAGAAATGCAATAAAGGCCTTTCAAAAACAGTATGCTTTTATCAAAGTGAAATGTTGATATAGTGTAACTAGCAATACATAGATGAAATTGTTGGTAGAATTTAAATATTTTATACTTGTGATGTATGTGGATGTGTGTATATGTTTCCCTACATGTTTTAGATGTGTGATTGTGCTTAACAAGTTGGGTAGAGTTTAAGTCCATGTCACTGGATTTTCTCCCTGGGAAATTTTGCTGATGTGATTTAAGAATTGTGATCTATTTTTTGCTTCTCAGTGGTACATAATTTTCTTTAAATACATCCAGTTTCTACTTGCTTTTAATATAGAGAATTAAGGTTTAATTCCTGATCTTAGCTACTGGATAAGTGTGCCATCATCCAGCTGTTTTACAGAATTAGACTTATCAGTAGTCCCTAACAGCTTTTCTCCCTCATATTCCCTTTGATCTCCTGAACTGACATCATGCACTGTGATTTTGAAATGCAGTAACACCTGGTTATTATTGAAGGTGAGAGTGTTCTACTAAAGTCCAAGGAAGCAGAGTACAGTCTGAGGAGACTTACAGAATTAATGAGTACATTTATGGTACATGTAGAGAGAATCCAGCCATACAGAATGCAACCACGGTGAGCACAATTGTTAGGGATAGTGATGGGACAAAAGACTGGCCAGAGAGAAAAGCAGTTTCAGAAGAAAACAAGGAAAATTATCTGCAAATGGTGGCTTCATGGGTCATGGTGGAGGAAAAACAGTTTGGCCCCCTGCTTTCTGCTGGGTGGAGACTGTTCATTGGAAACCCTAATGGGGATAAAAATAGGTCAAGTCCTCTGTCACCATCCTTTGAGAGCCTTCTGCCTTTTTGGGGAGTGCTTCTGAGCCTGCTAGATGCTCAGGATTTCGTTGATGAGTTCAAGGTGGTTTCCCTCAAAGTTATTTGCCACAAATATTTTTGCCACATAAATAATTGACTGTAAGGCATTTTTTAAATTTTATTTTTTTACATCCTTGTTCATTTTTGTGCCATATTTGATTTCTCCCCTCAGGTGTGGTCCCATTAATTCTCCCATCACCACAGCATGTGTGAACAGTCACCACAGTCTCTTGTGCTCTTTCTTCCTCTGTGGGCACCCGTCCTCCTTCCCTGCCACATGTCTTAGATCTATGGTTTGCCTACAAGTTTTGTTTTTTTTTTTCCTGACTGTAAGGTCACTTTGCAGTAAAAAAAAGATAGCATAATAAAAATTAA
>NW_004567115.1:18817477-18824984 GCF_000260355.1 Condylura cristata
GTGCTTTAACCCTCTGCGCCTCCAGGGAGGGCCAGACAAGCATTGTTTTAAAATTAGCTAAAGAATAACATGCCCTCAAAAAACACAGTGTATTATTAGATTCTCCTTTATATTTGCCACCACTTAGTAAATTTTTGGCTTAGCCAGGTGGGAGGCATAATTGTGTTCAGAGAAAGATGTGCAACATTTTATGTTTCATTTCTCCAGTAACTCTTACAGCTTCATTCATTTAAATTCCGTATATGTAAAAATTATCCGCTATCTCAGTATTGGTATATCTGCTCATCACTGTGTATATTATGAGGGCCAAGATTTATAATATAAAGAAGAGAGTATCATGTCAGTTGAAACCAGACTGTCAAGCTAAACTTAACTGGCTTCATTTGTCTTTTACGGCAAAATTGCCTTATGGCCCGATTAAGTTTTGTGGCAAAAATGGTTGAGATAGAGAATTTATGGCGCAGCCTTAATCTGACTAGGCGCATGTGCCCGAGATTCCTGAGGACACCTATATTTTGAAATTCTGCTAATTGCTGGGACAATCAGTAAGTTAATTCTTTTAATATGTTAATAATGTAATTGTTTATATTCTTTCCACAAATAAAACATTTTAACTTAACTGTAATATCATAAATGCCCATTTCACCTTAAAAAGTCTTGAGAGTAATTCCTGCGCAGCCTGGAACTGGAAGAGATGTTGGAGATAGGCTAGCTCCCATGCTCTCATTTTATCAGGGAAAAGAGAGAGCCTCTTCCCCACACCCCCAAGTGAAGCCACCTCTTACTCATGCACCCACTTACCTGCTGGGCAGAAACCAGACCATGACCTCCTGTTCTTATCCTGTGCACTGAGAGTCAGTCATGATAACGTGCAGGGGTGGGATTATGGTTCTCAGGAGGTATATGGGTGGTCCCCAAATACTTGAACTTTTTCTGCCCAGGATAACGCGCTTGAAGCTGGTAACTGAAGAGGGGAAAAGGTAATCATATTGTTTCAGAGGAGCCACATACAAATGTGCTTAAGAGATAAATCACAACAGTGGGAATGTATCTGTTGTGGCGGCAATACCACACTGATAAACTGGAGTCGCGCAGCAGGCTGCACAGTGCAGGATGCAGCAGGACCAGCAGAATCACAGTCGTTTTATTAATAGAATAATCATACAGCATCAGTTTACCTGAAGTAGAAGGACAAATAGGGAAAAATGGGTGAAACAAAAGGATGTGTTTTTGTCATCTCATGAGTCTGCTGACCAAATAATTGTTATTTGCTCGATGACCAAGTGTTGTAATCAACACCATACCCCAGGTCTCTCTGCCATGGTTCTGATAGTAGCAACAATGCATTCTACTGATCAGCTTCTGTGGTTACTTGTACATCGGTCCTCCTTTCCCCAGGCATTCTCTGTCATACCTCCTGATGCATAGCTTTCTCAGAGTGGTCAAGCCTTCTACTTTGGGTTAATTAGAAAGGCACCTGGTAAGATTTGGCTATGACTGATTGACTGGGCAGTTCTGTAAGTAACAATAATGGTAATGGAACAGGCCACTTAAGTCTAGCAGACCCATGTCTATCTGTATTAACGTGTTCGGAAAAACTGGGTCTCATGTAACCAATATATTGATGTTAATTATTGTTTGCAACTATTAGTGTCAACTCATATCAATTCAAGAAGCATCAAAGGGTGCTTGTTACTTCATTTTTTTGCTTGGATTGAGAATAAATTAATCTGAATTACTGTACTTCCTGAAATTTAGAATAATATTGAAGGGCCTCTACCTGAAATACAGGTATCTGTCAGAAACAGTTTTGTCCTGAAACTCAAGACTGTAAAATTCAGGTTTTAGGCAGATTCCTCAGAACAGGAATGCTTAGGAAATAAATTTGAAGAGAAGGCTATTAATTGAACTGGATGAAGAAAACCATTTCCTTAGGAGCAGACTAAGATATGAGCAGTCAGGTCAAATTGATTTTAAACATGTCACATCTGTATTCCTTTTTGATCAGGTTTAGGAAGAGTGGATCTTATGATTATTAATACGTTGATGAATTGCTTGAAGACCATTCAATCTGTGGTGTCATACTTTCCTGTTTGAATTCTGAATCAGTTAATTATGAAGAGTCCAGGAACATAAATGTGAAAGGAAAACTGGACATTAAAGGTCTTCATAATGTAGACTGGACACTGGGTTATGGAGCGCAGGGGAGGATGTCTCAGGTAAAACCTGAATCTTGGAGTTACCACTTGGAAAATTTCTATATTTTTCTAGAAGCCAGAAATATCCCGAATGTCATTTTGGGAGAGAGGGTGTAGTGTAACTAGGTAAATTTATTTTTCCTAGAGAGGGGATGTGTAATATACAATTACCTTTGTGATGGTATATTTCTCCTAATGTGATTCAGGATTGTCTTAAATACAGTTTTCTTCTGCTATTTGGAAGTAGAGTGTTTTTTCTTTTAAACCTTTCCTAAGCTAAAATGTCATAAAGTGAAGGAGCAATTACCGTAAATTCAAATGGAGACATTTTTGAGTGTTCCCAGACCCAAAAAACAACCTACAAATCACACCAATAACAAGTAAAACCTAATATGTAGTGAAAGCAGGAATGATATGATAAATATGTAATTTATGTAAAGTAGTTTCCTGGAAGGAGCTTTGTGGGGCCACTCTCAAAGTTCAGGGTGCTGTTTCTAGAATTGCTGCTGCCAAACAGACCCTGTTAATGCTGTCTTCATTTTTTGACTTTTGTTGTAAAAGCAGAAATCCTATTCGGATTTCTTTCAGTTAGCAAAAGCAGGTCTTTGTATAGGCAAAATTGACTAATTTGAAACTTTGGAGAGTGGAGGATACCTACACTGAGACTAGAGAAATTTTTTTGTTTGTAGTTAACTGTGTTTTCTGAATTTTGTATCTAGGTGCAAAAGTATGGTGTCTAATTTTTCCTATTTACATTGACTCTTGACAAGTGTTTTAAAGCAGTGATTTGAGTTTGGTTAATTCACTTGGGAAGTGACAAAGGAGCCAGTTCTATAAAAGTTAGGCTGTGGGCAATTGAAACAGAGGCATAGAGGTATGGCTCTAAAATGAAATAGAATATGACTTTGAAAGGGGAAAAACTTTGGGTATATTTGAGTATAATATGCAAGAGCATTTTATTTCTGGAGTTAAACTTCTCTCTAGATCCTCTTTGAGGGAATTCATATTGTTTACATTCAGTGCATATTTATACTGCTGTTGAAGGATTTGGGCTTTTAAATATGTTCTTTGTGTGCTTCACACTTTCTGAGGAGCTGTACTGGACAGTGCAACTGGGCATAATTTGAGGTGGGAGATAGGCAGGGAGTGGACTTTGGTGCCTAGGGGGAAATTTTGGCCTTGAAGTTAATTTAGTAAATGTTTGGATTTGGTCATTTCAGAGCCTTTCCTTACAAAAGCCTTGTTTTTTTATACCTAAGAGCAGAGAGAATTGATGGAAGTGGAAGCCAGACTGCCCTGATCTGTTCCAGATTTTCTTCCCTAAGAGAGAAAAAGAGCATCATATTTCTAGTTCATTTTGGACCTCGTTGTCCCAGTGCTAACAGCAAAGACTGTGTGTGTGTGTGTGTGTGTGTGTGTGTGTGTGTGTGTATGTGTATGTGTGAATGGGAGTGTTATTGGTGGTGGAGTGGGAAGCAATTTTCATCCTTGGGGCTTGATGGTGGACAAACCTCTCTTTTGGTCTCTCCACAGTTGGGTGGCAGAAAGTCTCCCCCATTCAGAATGTATGTATGCACACACAAACATCTATCACACATAGTCACATATTAGCTGCATTTTCATCTTTGGGCTATGTTATTTTCATTGTAAGGGATATTTTCCTTCTCTTCTCAAATTATGCATTGTCTATTAGAACTTATAAAAATGCATTTGTAAAGAGTTCATTGGGCAGCATTATGAGGAATGGATTGGAGAGATGCAGGTGGGACAATCAGGCTATAGTTAGCAATAGGAGAGGTTGGAAACACAGTCAAGTGTTGATTTGCGCTGGACTCAGTGACTGACCTTTGGATATGAACATGTGGGACAGTGGAGGGTTCAAATGACTGGACCTCAGGGCTGACCAGATGGCAGTACCATTCACTAAGTTAGCAACACCCATGAAATAACATATTTTGGTGGAAAGATAATGAGTTTGAGAGATTTTCTGTCTGCATAAAAGGAATGGGTATAGGTACAGGGAGAAAAAGATTGAGAAGATTCAGGAATGGTAATGGTGTAGTGAGGTAGGCATAGATGGGAGCATTTAGATGGACAGGTGTCTGCTGTGGCCTTTGTGGGTGGGACATCAGGAGAGGGAGAAGTGATGTCAGAGAAGGAAACTAATGCTGAGCAGTGACCCTCTCCTGACCTGTGAGTCTACTAACAAATTTCACTACTCATTTGTTTTCTATCCTTTCAAATAACAAAGTCCATGGCAAGCCCACTTTCAGGTTAGAGTAACTGTTTCTAGAAGTGGTTTCTTGTCTCAGAGGCGGAAGTTGTAATTAGCAGTGACAATATAAAACTGTTCTGGAAAAGCAATCTTCATTTTAATAGTTCAGTACTGTACGTATCCAGTACTGTCTGTCTCTGCAATTCCTCTGTTAACCACTGGATGGCGGGCTCAGTTCACAGAAACACAAGTCAGTGCATCAGAAATTTCTTTTTAACCATCGCTAACCTGAGGGAAGACACTGTTATAGAAGCCACGATTGACTGTCATGCAGAAATGAGAGCACAGGAGTGTAAAAAACAAACAAACAAACAAAAAAACTACCTTTTATCAAATAATGAATTTGGGCATTTTCTGCTTGGTAGGCACCTTACAAAAGCTTATTGCTCATCATTTGCTGTTCCTCAGGACATTTAATTTGAGAAAGCAATCAATAAAGGTTAGTTCAGGCATATTATGATGTACCACAGTCACATAGTGATCAGATACTGTTCTTTAACTAGACAAGTTGCTTTTTATTCTGAGACCACTTGTATCTAAATACCCCCTTAGTCCTTGCAATGGATTGAATTGTTCCTTTTTTTGATGTGACTTTATTTGCAGGTAGGGCTTTTAGGAGATAATTAAGATTGAATAAATTCTTAAAGAAGGGTACTAAAGGTTATTGGTGGTATTAAAAGAAGAGGACTTAATATTCTGTGATTATTTCAATAATAATTACTAAATAGTTGAAGAAGCCTTAAGAACAGTGTAATGTTTTTCTCATTTTCAACTATCTTAAGCAAAGAACCCCTCACCCACATAATTTCTGATAGAGAAGTAAATACATAAAAAATATCTGAGCTGGCCCTCCCTCGTGGCGCAGCGGGTTAAAGCACAGCACTGAGAATCTGAAGCCACTTCCGCATGAGTTCTATTCCCGCCTGCCTCCTGCCCCGGAGGAGACCACATGGCGAGCCAGACCTCTCCTGACCCGCCCGCTGCTCCCCTCAGCAGTGTACTTCGTAGATATGCCTGTTCTGCTCCCCACTCTGTCTCTGGTGAAGCCTCTCACCGCCTCTGGCCTGTACCCCAGTTCTGTATGCACAAATAAATAAATAAATCTTTAAAAAAAAAATCTGAGCTAATTATGCATATATATGTATGTAGGTTTTGTTTAGGAAATGATCAGATATTTAATTGCAGGGCCAAAGAAAAGTTGACAATCTATTGCAAGTCTTTTGGAATCTTTGCTGTCAATGTCCCCCTGTGTTTGCTAAAGTTCCTTAACTGGAAGACATTTATTTATTTTGCAATTTGGAAGAGTATAAATTCCTAGAAAGTTAAAAGTATTGTCTTAAATTCTTATGGTATGGAAAATGTAGCCTTACATGTAGAGTTCAAGGAAAAAGAGAGGGATGGTAATGAAGAAAAAGGGGAAGGTTAGGAAAAAGTATAAAAGGAGAGGATATAGAAGACAAACGATCTCCTTCAGAGTTAGCAAAGTTCAGTAGCCTTCGAATTTTGTTGTTTCTTAGTCACTTACGAAAGGGCTACACTTAAATATGGAAATATATAGAATTTCCCCTTAGAATTTGAGTTTTGGTTGACTTATGCCTTTGGTCAAGGTACTTCCTGTCCTTGCCACTGATCTGTAAAATGGAGCCAATGCCTGCTCATTGAGCTATCTGGAGATGTAAATAAGGTGATGCTTACAAAGTCTTTAGCCTTATGTGGCAGAGTTTGTGCTTAGGATTGGTGGCACTTATGCTCTGTTAAAAGTACAGCTTTTGGGCCCTCCCTGGTGGCGCAGTGGGTTAAAGCACTTCACTGAGAAGCTTAAGCCACGTCCGCATGAGTTCGATCCCTGCCTGCCCAGAGGAGATCCACATGGCACGGCAGACCTCTCCTGACCCACCCGCTGCTCCCCTCAGCAGTGTACTTCCTCGATCTGTCTGTTCTGCTCCCCACTCTGTCCCTGGTGAATCCTCTCACCCTCTGCATCTCTGGTCTGTACCCCAGTTCCGTATGAATAAATAAATAAATCTTAAAAAAAAAAAAAAGTACAGCTTTTGGAGGCAGACAATTTGGCCTGAATCCTGCTTGGCCACTTACTAGTTAGTTGTTTTACATATGCAAGCTGAAGATAATAATATTTATTCCCTATCTTTGAGAAGACTACACACACCTGGTTCTGAGTAGAGTAAGGGATGCTTGTTGGGAGCTCTTTGGCCAGCATTTGGTCAGCAGTTGGTGCTCTTGCCCGTTGTGCTCAGACACTGTACTAGGCATCGAGGGAAAGAGCAGAGGATGGAAGCAGTAGGTCTCTTGTGCTCAGGACTCTGCATTTGCATTTACACCGTCCTCCTCTAACTTAGATCTGATCATTCATTTATGTGTTTATGCATCAGGATCTAAGCCAGCATTTCTCAGTTTTTCAAAACCCATAACTCCTTTTGAAAATATAAAATAACACCTTACCTTCCTTTTCAGATTGTGATTTCTTGCTCCTCTGTCTATGACTCCCACCACCAACAGGAGCTCCCACCTGGGAATTACCTTCAGGAGAAGCTCTCTCATCTGGAGGCTTGCCATTGCTTAAGGCAAAACCTTCCATACCAGGTCAAGGCTGTTTGCGGTAGGGATGGCAAGAGAAGGATTTTCTCAACAACTGAGCTGGTTGGTGGGGACAAATTCCCTCTGCCTTCTTAATTCCTGATAAAGTTTCATATTAGTTCTACAACTTTCCCTTAAGAAGCCACTCTCTAGGAGTGTTTTCTTAATCATGGCCCTGTGGCAAGCATAATTCCAAGAAGACACCCATTGACCCAGGCTGTTATATAGTTTCTTTCCCTTGAGTATGGGGAAACTTGTGGATCAAGCTACGTTATGTGGGAAAAGGTAAAGAGATTATGTAGATGTAACTAAGGTCTTTAATTCATTGATTTTTGAGTTAACCAAAGGGAGATTATTATAGGTGGGCCTGACCTGACTGACTAGTAACCATTCAAAGTGACACACAGCAGCAGATATTCTTTTTTTTTTTTTTTTTAAA
>NW_004567115.1:18825144-18843381 GCF_000260355.1 Condylura cristata
GGCTTTAGATTCTCAGTGCAGTGCTTTAACCCGCTGCGCCACCAGGGAGGGCCAGATATTCTTTTTTTAAAAAATTATTTATTTATATGTATTTTACATCTCTCCTTTTTTTTTTTTTTTACATTGTTTGCTTTCTTTTCTCAGGTAGGGTCCCCATAAAATTTCTACCACCAATTCTCCCATGCACCATCACCAAAGTCTCTTATACTCTTCCAGCCTTCATTTTAATCTTTTTCTCTGATTTATGGTTGTATGATGATTTTGATTTTTACTTTATTGTAGTTACTTTCCCCCCCTGATCACTTATTCCTCTATATTACTCCTCTAAGTAAAACTGTCCAATATATTTTTTTTCTTCTGACTTATTTACTGAGCATAATCCCTTTTAGCTCCATCTATGTTGCTGCGAATGGCATATTTATCTTTTTTGATTGCTGAATATTACTCCGCTGTGTATATGTCCCACATCTTCTTGATCCAGTCATCTATTTTTTGGGCATTTGGGTTGTTTCCAAGATTTACCTATTATGAATAGTGAGCAGCAGATATTCTTTTGCTGGCTTTAAAAAAGCAGACCATCATGTGGTGAACTGCCTTTATAGTGAAGAGACTTCCAGAAAAATGAAAGGAAATATGAAATGCGGGCTGTGCAGCATTTTAAGGGAGAAGTAAATTGCTTCAGAGAAGTAAATTAAAAAAAAGACTGAGAAATACCCATCCTATTACCTAACAAACAGGTGGTCAAGGAACTTTTAGAAGCAAAACCAGAGTGCCATGATGTGAACAGTAAATTCTTACCAACGGGGTTTGAGGGTTCCTATTTCTCTACACCTTGACCAATACTTATTCTTGTCTTTGATATGGGCCATTTTCATACATGTGAGGTGGTATCTCATTGTGGTTTTGATTGGCATTTCCTCGTGATACGTGCTAATGAATTTTTTTTTTCATGTGCCTATTGACCATCTTTCTGTCTTTTTTTGGAGAAGCATCTATTTAGCTCTTTTGTTCATTTTTTTGATTGGGTATTTTTTGTTGTTGAACAGGAGGGTTTTATAGAGCTTAGACATTAGCCATTTGTGAGAATTATGGTAAGCAAATATTTTCTCATACTCAGGAGGGTGTCATTTCATTTTAATGAGTTTCTTTTGCTGTGCAGAGGCTTTTTAATTTAATATAGTCCCATTTGTTTATTTTTGCTATTATTTCTCTTGCCATTGTAATTAAGTCCCCAGTGACATTCCTGAAACCACTATTATAGAGAGTTTTACTTGTGTTTTCTTATATATTTTAGTTTTAATTCTTATCTTCAAGTTTTTGATCCATTTTGGAGTAATTTTTGCATGTGATATAGTGGTCTAGTTTATTCTTTGCATATTAAAATTCAATTTTCCCAGCACCATTAGAACCAGGAACAGATGATCTTTTCTTAATTGCATGTTCTTGGTTGCTATGTGGTAAATGAACTCTCCATGGAAGTATGAGTTTATTTCTGGGTACTCACCTCTATTCCATTGATCTCTGTGTTTATTTGTATGGCAATACCATACTATTTTTATTACTGTAGTTTTATAATATAGTTTGATGACTGGGCACATAATACTTCTTCCATTCTTTCCTTTCTTATCAGGATTGCTTTGGCTATTCAGGGTCTTTCATGGTTTTGAACAAATTTCAGTATGTTTTGCTCAATTTCCTTAAAAATGCCCATGGAATTTTGATAAGGATTGTATTAAATCTGCATATTGCTTTGAGTGGGATAGCCATTTTTTTAGTGTTAATTATTCTAATCCATGAACAGAGGATAATCTTTTGTTTTCACGTGTCTTACATATTTTTTATTTATTTATTTATTTATTTATGCATACAGAACTGGGGTATAGGCCAGAGGCTCAGGGGCGGTGAGAGGCTTCACCAGAGACAGAGTGGGGAACAGAACAGGCAGATCGAGGAAGTACACTGCTGAGGGGAGCAGCGGGCGGGTCAGGAGAGGTCTGCCACACCATGTGGTCACCTCCGGGGCAGGCGGGAATCGAACTCATGCAGAAGCGGCTTTAGATTCTCAGTGCTGTGCTTTAACCCGCTGCGCCACCAGGGAGGGCCCTACATGTTTTTTAATACTGTCTTACAGATTTTGTTGTGTTGGAGACTCTTTGTCGCTGATCACGGATTATTGGGGGGCAGAATAGGCAGGGTCTCAGTGGGAACTGTGTCAGCGAGCAGAGATTCCTAGAAAAAGGAGAAAAAGGGAAAAAAGGGGCGAGTGCGAGGAAGACAGGGGAATGGGAGTTGGGTGCAAGTCTTCCTGCTCTGCCTTCAGCAGAGGTTTATTTTATACATTTCAAGCAGGCAGAGGGATGACATTAGCATATGAAATGAGCTGAGACCACAATCACCTTTTTTCTAAGAATAGTCTGGGGTCCTTTTGACCTTTAATTGAAATTATAACATTTTTTAAATCAATCTATCAAGGTTAAAACAGGTACATAGATTCACAAAGTTTAAGACTAACATTACTATATTTACCACAGTGAAGATTAACCAAAATAAAATCCCTTAAACATTATCTATTACTTAATGGCTTTCATTCTTATAGAGACAGCCTAGGGGATAAAGTAAAGTGAGGGCAAGAAGAGGAAATTTCTTGTAAATCAAATTACAGTAAGGTTCTTTGAAAAACTTGTTAGAAAGTTTAAATGAATTTTTTTGAAGTCTAGATGGTAAAAAACCTGATTAGCTCTGAATAGGTGGCTTGGGTGAATTTCCATATCTAAAGACTAGATCATAGGAAGTTTGAGTGATTCTTTAGAAACTGAATAGAAGACTCTGAGATAGTAGAGAGATAAGGTTTGGGTTTTCCTCCATCTGGCTGTGAGAGAGACTTTGCAGTAACAGCCATTTGTTTTTATTAATCAGCCAGTTGTCAAATCACTTTTGACTAAAAGAGGAATTTCTCACCCTGGTGCAGTACTTGCTTGTCAGGGTCAGGTAGTGCCTTATGAGGCTGAGGCAATCCAATTGTAAGCTGAAGGTTGCTCAGAATATTTTGATATTATGATTATTCAAAAAAGGGAGGTCATAACATAAGTTAGGGTGAAAAGTCTGATTTTTCAGAGCATTTCCTCTCCATCCATACCGTGTCTGTTGACAGAGGTTGCATAGCTTGTGTCATTGTTGTATAGGACTTTTATCATTTTTATTAATTCCATGTATTTAATTCTCATTTAAAACATATACTGAGCATGTCCAAGCTTAGCATCAATCATTGTGATAACTGACTTACGCTGATTCTCAGAGTGGGGGATCTTCATTTATAGTAAAATTTCCCTCAAGATAAAATAGTTTGGATTAGGTGATATGCTCACTTATAAATCATTCACTATGACCTAGGGAATGCCACTTATATAGTTACCAGGTTAATATTAACCAATACTGTGGCAAGAGAAAGGGACTACTTTGTTTAGATTAAATCATGTCCCTGAAAGTGGACTTAATCCATATGTTCAACTACTGCATGTTAGATACATAATGGTGAGTAGGTGGAAAGATTTCGGAATAAACTATAGATAGTTACAAAATATGCTAGCTTCAAAAAACATCAAACCAAAACTTGGGAAATCTAGACTTCAGATTCACTTTATCATTCATTTTCATATATAAGCATGGAGAACTTAGATTCAGTAAAAGGAGAGAGTAAGGTCAGGATCCACACAGTTGTACCTCTATACTTATTGTGAGTCAAATGAAATCCTATTTAATTTCAGTAAGGTAGCCTAGTTTTTTAAGGTTCTGGGTATTTCACTTATATAAGGGATTTCTTAATTCAAGAGAGATTTAGATCTGAGTGGACTAAAATATAAATATTTTTATTTTTATTCTCCCACAAATGTAAGTTGGTAGTCCAAATGTATTTTTCTGCTTATTTTTGAGTTTTTGAAAAAACTCCAATCATCACTCTATTTAATATTTTTGATTAAAAAAAAGACAACAAACTTGATTTTTTAGGGGAAATCATAAAACTAGAAATTTTATGATGACAAAATATACTATGTTCAGTTTTACCAGAAACATGACATTATAAGTGAAAGGAAAAAAATGAATAACTCCTCTTCTTCTCCTCATAAAATTATAAAACACTAGCACTTAGCTGATTTTTTTTTTAAGGGGTGTGAAAGGCAGAATTCTATACATTCCCAGGATTCCTAGACATTGGTATATAAACACCTCTCCATGTTGTTCACTTAAACACTAAGTTGATACTGCTTAGAGGTTTTCCAGATGTAATTAAAGTCCTAAATCAAGTGACCTTGAAATGGAGTGATTATTTAGCTCTATAATTTACTTCTATATGTCAGAGGCAGAGAAAGTCAAAGTTTTAAGATATGAGGGAGATTCGCTTTTCCATTGCTGACTTGATGAAGCAAGGGACCAAGGGCAAGGAGTGTAGGTCACCTCCAGAAGGTGAGACTAGCCCCTCACTGGTAACCAGAGAGAAGACAAAGCTTCAGTAACTGAATTCTGCTTCAACCCTGGAACTTGAGTGATGTATTAGTCTATTAGGACTGTAAAATAGGATATCACAGATTTATGGCTTAAATGGAATTAATTTTTACATGGTTTTGGAAATTAAGATGTTGCTACGTTAATTTCTTGTCAGGATTGTCTTTCTGGCTTCCAGAAAACTGCTTTATCTTTGTGTTCTCATATGGTTGGCCTCCATGTACATGAAGGGCAGCAAGGAGTAAGGGTAGAGGTGAGCATACCCCTATGTGGTATGTGTGTGTGTGTTTGTGTGTGTGTGAATGGGAGAGAGAAATTTCTGTTCTCCTTAAATGGACATCATTCCTCTCAGATTAGGGCCCCATCCTTATGACCTACTTCTATTTTAGTTACCATTTTAAAGTGCCTATCTCTAAATGCAATAACATTTAAGATTAGGGCTTCAACATATGAATTTTGTGGAGACAATACTCATTCTTTAATAAAGGAAGATCTCAAACTAGATTAGAATTGCAATTCAGGTCAGCACCTTGATTTCAGTCCAGTAAGACTTTAAGTGGAGAATCTAACCTTACCAATTCTGGACTTTGGGCCTCTAGAGATAATTAACTTTCAAGACTTTAAGTTTGTGGTAATTTGCTATAGATAAAGGAAAACTAAGATCAGGGAATCTAGAAATTTTGGGTTAATCTCATTGTATCTGTGAAGAAACTTACATAAAGAAGTACAGAGCGGAAAGTGATTTGAAGTTTACTCTGACAGTTAGAGTTGAGGGTAGACAAGTATTCCAATAAGATTATACTCAGTCTAGACCTCTTTCCACACTAGTTTTTACCTTTTTATTTCCTGCTGATGTACCCAGTAAAGTTTTGTTCCAAAAAATTCTTGTCTCAAAATCCACTTTTCCAGAGTTTTGCATAGGTCACAGGAAGTAGGTTCCCTATTCTACTGGTTAAGGCTCCCAAGACTCAGTAATTCCCACTTATTTCACCTCACAGATTTAACCTCCAACTTCTAGAAAGTCCTTCCTACCAGTTCACTTATGTGGCATTTATGTCAATATCATCCATAGACCATCTCCACTTAAATCACATGTGGCGCTTACTAAAATGTATATATTCTTGCCTCCTCTCCCACAGATTCCAATTCAGTAGGTGATACTGATGCACGTTGAAGTTGCAGAAACATTATTACATACTTTATGCTGCAGTGTATGCCCTTTTCTACTTGTTGGTTCCTCCAAGGAGATTGAAAACATCTGTTCATCATTCTATGCATAATAAGCCATAGCATTATTTTGATTACCTCATTCCCATAAGACTCCAGTGAGATGGGTTTATCTTATCACCACTGGAAAATGTCCAATATTAGATACCTTATATTTTTACCTCAGCACTTTGCCAGGCTGCCATCATCTCATCTTTCTCTTTGTTCTTCTTGCTGTAGATATATCCATTACTAGCAAAGAAGAATGGTTGTTAGGAAACATCTTCATGACTCTTAATGAATAAGACTCTTCTGTTTAACATTTGGGGGTTCTGTAGAGAGATCACGATGGTTTGGTTTCTGAGTGCTGTTAACATAAAGAGATCTGTGTTTCAGACCATGGTCAAAATTTTGGACTTCATCTCTATCTTGCATATTGATGGAAAAGGCCTCACATGCTTTGTTATAAACAAAATGCAATTATTTTCCATTATTAACATTAAGGAGGCTACTTCTAGGCCCTGGTATGAATAATATGCATCTCTGCTTTACTTTATTTTCCACAGGTTTCCAGGTATGATTGTTCTTGACATTTATATTTCCTTTTGTCAAGTGCTAGCTCTTTGTTTTGGGTACATGACCATACAAGTTAATTGTACATATTAATATAAGAAAGTTATGATTTTCATGGATCTGAATACCATGATATGTCTTGGATCTAGTGAGCAGGAGGATTATTCTATTATGGGATATTCTTTGTGAAAAAAAATGTACCCACTTAGGTGGAATATTCCTTACTAAATAGTTTTTAGTATGAAATGGTAGGAAATTTGGAGGAAACTTAAAAAAACCTGATCCAGAAGCCAACATTATGGAGTATAGTGTAGTTCATTTCTGTTGATTGATAAATTTAAAAGTAGGTATTCAGTTACTGGCTAAGAAATTTTCAGTTCTTTTTAACTCTTGGCATAGCTATCCCAGACTCTGTATGCATTAGAGATTAGGAATCTTAAAAAGTTAAAGGGATCAACAAATTTTCAAATTCTATTCATGATGCTCTGAAACGCCAATAAGTGTGGGGTTCTGGTTGCTCAGTGTTGCAAACTAATCTCAGCCTGGATCTCTACCGACTCATATATGTTATGCCACACATAATAGAAACTGCTGTCACTAGAAGACTGGGCAGTTTACTTGGGTCCCAGCCATTAATATAACAATGTCTCCCCAGTTTGCTTCTGAGAATGCACTCACTATTAGATTGGTGTTCCTAGATCTAAGATTTTTCAAGATGAGTCAATAATCTTATTTTATCATGAGATTTACTGATTTTAACTTTGCAGTTCAGTTTTTAGAAAACACTCTGTGTGTCAACCAAAATACATCTGTGGTAGGTTTTGAACTTTAAGGCCACTAGTGTGTAGTCCAAATACCTTAGTTCTTCATAAAGCTGAAGAATGTGTATGTGAAGAATAAACACACACTCACACACACACTCACACAATAGCCAGCAATTCGAGTAATTCAGGGATGACCTTGAGATTGCTGACTCTTCTGAGTTTATTTTTATTAACTCTGTGGAATATGTAGAGGCAGTTGACATTGCTTAACCATCAAAGAAAAGATAGGTACAGTGAGCCACAGGCTGGACATGGTAATGATCTGGGCCTGAACTTTAGAGAGCTTGTAAATGGTTAATATATTGTTGGCCCTCCCTGGTGGTGTGCAGGTGCACTCCCTGGGTTGGAGTGCAGCACTTTGAAGCTAGCTGCCACTTCAATGTGAGTTTGAACCCCGGTCCTGGAGGTGACCCACATGGCGCAGGGCAGACTTCTCCTGACTCACCCGCTGCTCCCCTCAGCAGTGTACTTCATCAATCTGCCTGTTTTGTTCTCCACTCTGTCTCTGATGAATCCTCTCACCACACTGCACCCCTCACCTGGCCTGTACCCCAGTCCTGTATGCATAAATAAATAAAATCTTAAAAAAATAGTACACATTGTTACTAGGGTTAAGATAGATGACAATAATAGTATTGTGTCATTTATACAATCATAAGAGACAAATGGTGGATAATCAGGGGACTGACAGCGACTAGACAACAAGATGTCACTATCCTTGTCCAGTTTTTGAACTGAGGCATACCCCAGACACAGAACCCATTCAAGGCAGTGTTACCTGAGGAAGAGTGCTGACTCATTATGGCAAGTGTTAGCCTGAAGGAATCATCCAATCTTCTTCTTTTTTTTTTTTTAAGATTTATTTATTTATGCACACAGAACTGGGATATAGGACAGAGGTGCAGGGGCAGTGAGAGGCTTCACCAGAGACAGAATAGGGAACAGAACAGACATATTGATGAAGTACACTGCTGAGGGGAGCAGCGGGTGAGATAGGAGAAGTCTGTACGCCATGTGGATTGCTTCTGGGTCTGGGTATTGAACTCACACTGAAGTGGCTGTGGCCAGCTTGCAGTGCTGAGTCCTAATCCGTTGTGCCTAATGCTAATTTAAATTCAGCCCATTTCTACCTCTTCCACATGATTATGTCGTCCTGCCAGGCATTCTAGCTTTTATGGCTTATGGGATCAACTAATACCCTATCCAGGATGGGTCACTCCGTTTGCCTGTTTATTTGATGTCCCTTGGCCAAGTACTGACTGTCTGCCAAGGGATAGTAACCACTCCCAAATTTTAATCAAATGAAGTCACTGGATAAAATACTATAGGGTGTGACTCTTCTACTTGGATTTATTACAATTTTCATACAGCTATCTTGACTTATATGCATATTTGAGAGCTATTGAATTTAGTTCAAGAAGTTCAAATGATACTACTTATTGCCTTGCAACTGGACAGACTTGCCTTGCAACTGAAGAACCTCTTTTCTTGTTCTCAACTCATTAATGTTTGATAGCATTTTGGGTGATTCAAAAAGTAGACCATTTTTGCCCATACATACATGGTAAATGTTTTTGACAAAATTCATATAGGCCATAAAATTGATCAGTGCTCCATTGGTGAGATTAATGTGCAGCAACTTATCTTTCATATTGGAGGAGATATCTTATTATGATTTGGGCCACTGGACTACCAGAAACTTTATTGAAATAACCCTTTTTTGGATTTATTTCTTACTCGATACGATGCATGCATTTGAGTACCTGCCACTTTCTGCTCACCAAGTCCAATTAGCCTGATATCATCAATGTAGAAGACTAGTGCTATGTTATGTAGGATGGTAAAATAATCAGATTTGGAGACATGAAATAGGACTGTGTCAAAATTCTGAAAAATTGTCCTTCTGATCCTGCCAAATGAAAGCAAATGCTTTGGTGTTTTTTACTTGGGAAATAGATTAAAAGCATTTCCCAGAACAATATCTGCTACCAGGTAAGAGGGTATTTGTTGATTTATCACAGTGATTAGACAACATTGGGATAGCAGCTCCAATTAAAGTCATTACCCAATTGAGTTAGCAATGATTCAGTGCTATCTTCTATGACCCAGTTGTCTCCTGGCATAGACTAAATTGCAGTGTCAAGTGTGTGTATGAAAAGATCACCAATCCTGTATCTTTAATGTTATTCATGGAAATATTACACACAATTTTCTATAAGGAATTAGGAAAAATTCTATAAGAAATTAATTTGGGCATACTATTTTGATAGGGAAAGGGAAATGCAGGCATTTCTACCTTGCTCTTCTTAGTGTATTGTTTCTTACTCATTGGTCCAGGAGCTGATGTGCATGTTCTATCAGTTACTGAATATATATATTTGAGCCATGTACACAGAAACTAAAACAAAACAAAACTCTCCAGTAGGTTCAACATGCCAGTGGCCTGATCATGTGGGGACTTAGGCAATAACTTCATTTATCACATGGCATCTATAAACTCTCCCTGTGATCTGAAGATTGCTTTAAGTGTGTTCTGGATGATCAAGGATTAGCCTTAGATTAGAACCAGTGGTTAGGAAGACTCAGCATTAGAAAGATGTCAGTTATATCCTACAAAATAGTCACTATTTATCACCTAACACTAGTAACCACATTGATGGCCAACAATTCTATATTTCACTGTTAATAATTCGTGTTGGCTTGATAGGGCATCAGTATGGGAAAAAATGGGATTTGATCTTTGCCTAACATTATGCACAAAAACCAGATTCAGATGAAGATGTATCATAGACCTTGATATAGAAGATAAAATAATAATGTTCTTAGAGACTATTTTGGTAATCTGGGATGAGAGAGTTTAACCAATGATATCTTCCTAGACTTCAAACTATATTACCAAGCAACATTAATCAAAAAACATGGCATTGGAACAAAAACAGAACCATAGATCAAGGAAATGGAATAGAAAGCCCACAAATAAACCCACAAACATTGACAAAGAAACCATGACCATACAATGGAGAAAGGAAAGCCTCTTTAACAAGAAGATTTCTTAATAGTACACAAAATAATACACAGAAAGGACTAAACATAGAGAGAAATTGATGGATTGGACCATAGTAAAATTAATGTATTTATTAAAATAGTTATTAAGAGAGTAAAGGAGAGTGCAAAGCCTCAAGTAGGACTTATATCCATAATATTTGAGGACTTCTACAAGTTATTAAGAAAAAGACAGAATGGACAATAGAAATGGGTAAAAGATGTGAACAAAAAAGCAAATCGAAGTGGTAAGGAACATCTGAAATGGTGGTCAAATTCATTCCCTTCAGGAAAATCCAAGTGACACATGTGATACACACATGTATCAGCATAACTAAGATTAAAAATTGTAGATTTTCGAAATTGTAAACATTAAGTGTTGTCAGGGATGTGGGGAGAGGTAGTTGGAATTCTCATATGGTGCTGCTGATGGGAGTGAAAATTGACTTGACTACTTAGGAAATTATTTGTCAGTATCTACTAATATTGAATATGCGCATGCCTGTGACCAAATGGTATATGCACCCCAAAATGCATGCATGCTTTCATTAAAAGTCATGAAAATAGTAGCAATAAAAATAAATTATAATAAATAAAAACAGTGAAAAGTGGTGAGTGAATACGTACTAATTTAATTCTCAGAGTGGAATTTAAACTCTTACTTATTCATGGCCTCCATTTCATTCCATTCCATTTTAATTACTTTAAAAAATTATCCATATCATAGTATTTTTTTATTTTGTGTTGAAAATTAAGAAATATATATTTTTGAGAATGCCAGATAGTTATTTGAACTTGAACTTTCCTGCTGGATCCTGTAGTGAGTAAATTCAGATATTTGTTCTTCATTTGATCCTACAGAAGGACAATTTCTTTCACTACCTTGCCTCATTTCCCTCCTCTTACCTTGCATTTTCCTTCCCTCCCTGTCTTCCTTTTTCCATTTTTTCTTTTCACTGGCTGTCAAATGTCCTGAATTCTTTCAAATTCACTCTTTGTCAATGTACAATGTGAAGAGAAAGCAGTTGCCTCCACTCTTGTTTTATGATTAAACTATCCTCTAGGGCCTAATGGATAATCTTGTCTATGTTCTTCATTATCACAGAGACAAAGAAAACCTACATCTCAGTTTTTTTTTTTTAAAGATTTATTTATTTATGCCTACAGAATTGGGGTACAGGCCAGAGTTGCAGGGGCAGTGAGAGGCTTTACCAGAGACAGAGTGGGGAGCAGAACAGGCAGATCGATGAAGTACACTGCTGAGGGGAGCAGTGGTGGGTCAGGAGAGGTCTGCCATGCCATGTGGTCACCTCCGGGGCAGGCGGGGATCGAACTCATGCGGAAGTGGCTTCAGCTTCTTAGTGCTGTGCTTTAACCCACTGAGCTACCAGGGTGGGCCATTTTTTTTTTTTTTGATTTATAGTGAATGCACACAAGATATCACTGCAAGCCACAGAGTATGTAGCACCACAATCAGATATTTTGTTTTTATACTAAGCCTTCCCCACCTTCCATGACACTAGCATGAAATACAACACTGTAAAATTCCCATATATGACTATTGCTATATAGCATATGTCTAAAGCCTTCTATTTTGTGGTGTTAGGACTGCCATTTTCATAGTCTTCTCACTGTTTTTCCTTTTTTTTGGTCCTGAGCAAAAGCAGGTGGATTTCCTTGGGGTACCATTTTTATAATTACTTTATGGATGTTGCTTCATCTAGAAGGTGAACAGAGAACTATAAAGCTATTTGGAGATATGGGAGCTGGCTGTCAGCTGTGCTCACTCATTACTTAAATGACTCATTTTAGTTCACCAACTTTACAAAGAATGGAATACCACTGTGCTTCAGTGAACTTTTAAATTTGAGAATTTCAATTCTAATGCTCTGAAGTGAAAATATTAATTAGGTTATTTCCTTAATGGTCTACTGCATGATGTTTCAATTTCTGTCCTTTTTTCCTCAGGATTTTTCTTTTGCTATTCTGCATTAGTATTTTGTTAGTAGAATCCCTAGATCATTCAGAATAACAGGCATATTTTGAAATATAGAAGTCCAAGGAAAGACCAGAGATCCTTGGCAGTAAATTATAAGCATCTATACTTTCAGGATCTGGTTAACTTACGTGAGAGTTATTTTTGGTGCTTACCACAGGGGAAAGAAGGTAGGTAGAAGGGGCTGATCTGTTGGTCTATGGTTGGTGGTGCGAGTGGGATAAGAAACTGTACATCTGAAACTGATCTAGGGTTTTAAGCTAATGCTATCTCAATAAAAGGAAAACAAATACTTTGGCATAAAAATAATCATTCTTTGGTTCACTTAAGTGCTACTTATTTTTTTATTGCATTTTTTTAAATTGAAATAACATTGGTTAAAACATTGTGAACCAAGTTAGGGCTGTAGGTTTGCACCCTTCATATTCATGTCATATAATCACACTATGCCCATCACCAAAGCACCCATAATCCTCTATTATAGTCTGTTGGGATACCTGTTCCCTTGGTTCAACACCCCTAGCCTCTTTCCCTGGTAGTTTTGATTCTGCAGTCAGACTTCTGAGTTTTGTTTTGATGTAGTTTGTTCATTTTTTTATTTTATGTGGCTATATATGACATATGAATGAAATTATCCAGTATTTTATCTTTTTCTTTCTGACTTATTTTACTTAGTAGCATAACCCTATTGCAAATGGCATAGAATTATTGTTTTTTTAATAATGAAGAAGTTCTTATTCCATTGTGGAGGTATACCACAACTTGTTTACTCACTCATATGTCCTTGGGTACTTAGTTTGTTTCAGTACTTTGTCTATTGTAAACAATGCTGCAATTCAATGTTTTTGTATTTGAATAGAAAGGAGTTGAATTTGCTGGATCTATATCAGCTCTATTTTTGAGAAATTTCCATACTGTTTCCTGATGTCTTTTAATCTTAATGATAGTTCCTTCTGTTGTGTAGAAGATTTTTAGTTTGTTATTTTTGCTTTTGTTTCTCATGCTGTTGGAGTCAGGCCCTCAACATCATCCCTGAAGTCAATATTGTGGAGCGTTTTGCTTATGTTTTCTTGCATATATTTTAGGCTTCAGGTCTTACATCCAAGTTTTTATGTGTTTGAGTAAATTCTATGTGTGCTGTGAGATAGTGCTCTAGCTTCACTTCTTCTTGGGTGGTGGCTGTCCACTTCTCTCAACACCATTGGTAAAGAGACTTTCCATTCTGCATTTTATACTGATTCCCTTGGTTTCCATTAACTGTTCATGTAAGTGTGCACTTATTTCTGGACTCTCCCTTCTATTCCATTGATCTGTATGTCTGTTTTATTTCAACAGCATACTGTTTACATTATCATAGCCTTGCAGTGTACTAAGTCTGAGCATGTAATACCTTCATTCATTTTTTATCTGGATTGAAATCTTTCCTTTCAAATTTTGGTAAAATTTGGATGATTTCATCAAAGAATGCTTTTGAAATTTCAGCACCTTGTTGAAACTTGCATTATACATTAAATCTGTGTGATGCGGTAGGTGAGATGGATGGCCATCTTAACAATGTCAATTCTTTCATTTCATGAGCAACTATTTCTTTGCATTTTATTTTAGTCCTTACAATAATGTCTCACAGTTTCATAGTACAGGTCTTTCACCTCTTTTAATAGGTTTACTATTGGGTTTTTAATTCTTTGATGTGATTGTAAATAGGATTGTTTTCTTGATTCTTTATCTTCTGGTTTGTGGTTGCATATAAGAATACAGCACACTTTTGTGTATAGTTATGGGAAGAGTACATACCAGATGCTGCTTGAACTATTTAAGAGAAGCTGTTACCACATTGTTAAGCTGCTGTAATTTTAAGTGTGATAAAATGGGACACTTGATCTGAGCTTTTTTCTTTTAAACTTGCATTATATATTCTCATAAGAAACTTCCAAAGAAATGCATGCATTCAGACTGTTAACCATGCCTAAGTCAGTGATCAGCAAACTTTTTCTATAATGAGTCAGGTAATAAATATTTGATCCTCTTTGTGTCATATGGTTTCTGCTGCAGCTGCTTGACTCTCCTGTGGTAGGGAGAATACCACAATTGGACAATATGTCAACAAATAGATGTGATTGATCTAGTAAACTTTTATTTATAAAAACAAATGTTAGGTGAATTGGCCTACAGGTGTTAGTTTGTCAACCTCTCCCTTAAACACAAAATGACCTACTCTCCTGGTTGTTCTAACTTCATCTCTCCCAGGTGCTCAGTTCAATTCCCCTAAAGAGAAACACCATAAAATAAAATATAATGAATGTTCCATGGTGTAGTGATATAATAAAGTGAAGCACAAATTGGAATGAATATTTATACCTCTTGAGTAGTTTTTCTCCTACTACTGATCCTGAATTTTAACTTTTGAATTAAAGTTATTTCTAAGACTACTTTTCTAGTGCCTGTGTACGACTTCTGGAACCGAAGACAAGACGATTCTCAAAGGAAAACAGATGCCCCCAAATTGTACCCACCATCTGTTCAAACAGTGGGAATCAATAGTCTTTGAGGGCAAGGTGTGAGCACCTGTTCTTTTTTGCATTTTGAGGAATTTACTATTTCAGGCACATGACGGTATATTTGCCCACAGCTATGGCAATTAAGCCTATTTTTAAAACCTGAACTAACACATCCTCAAGTTGGGCCATAGTTGTTTGATTTATGGCTCAAGAATGCTAAATTCCCACATTGGAATCTGACCAAACAGTTACATTATTCTGTACACTGCCTGCTGCTTCTTACACAGATAATTACCAGAGGCTAATTTACAGATGCCAGCAGGATCGGAAATGGAGTGAATGGCTGCCCACAGAGCTAGGAATTGGATTTTATCAGAAGTCATGGAGCAGTATGTTTGTTCTCAGAAAAAAAAGGTCCAGAAAGTGACTAGTTAAGAAATATGGTGACAAAACGAGTTATCAAAAGTGCAGTACAGTATTTACAAGCATTGCTATAAAGTGAGAAAATGGGCACTTAACACTCTGTTGCTCTGCTTACTATGTGAAAACATTGACTGAGTTACTTAACCTCTTTAAATTTCAGTTCTCTAACCTGCAACATCATCATAATAGCCAAATACATTTTTATGTATTTTTATAAATAAAATAAACTAATGGAGGACATTTAACTCAGCATTGGGGCATAGTAAATGATCAATGAATGTTAATTATTACTACATTCTAATATATACCCCCAATCTGTGTTTACACTAAAATTTCTTCTAGTTTCAACAGGCACAAATAAACATTTTTTCTTTTCTCATTTGCTCAAGGTTTGTGGAGATCTCAAGAGTAACGAATTACTTATCTTAAGGAGTAGAAAACTGAGATCCATGCATTTAAATGAATTTAAATGCCCAAAATGACAGATTGATGGAAGCAGAAATGAAACCCATCCTTTCATTAGCATAGAATTTTCAAACTTGAGCTTCTCCAAAAGGATGCATTGATCCTTTGGACTAAGCTTTGTCTTCATGTTATTCCATCAGTCTTAGGGTTAAAGTCAAATTTATAAATGGGGTATGGCCTTTGGCAGGTTATAGTTTTTCACCTCTAAAATGTGACATGATGTGTATGGCTTTTTCTAATTCTAGAATCCTAAACCTAAAGGTTTGAAGTAGAAAGCCATCCCTCGGGGGAATAACCAGTGCTGGGGAGCTAGGTAGTCCATGGTTGACCAATGTGATCGCTGTCATGTGAGTTCCGGTAGTTAGATTTAAAGATGGACTCAGGATTGCCACTACAGTTTCCCCACAATTCCAAAGTAAAGCATTTCATTTTGGTATGACTTGGTAGGTTATTTCTTGGGCCTTGGAATGCACAAAGTTTTCCACATAAATTAAAGATACTAGCATTTCAAAGTCTTCAAGTAATCTACAAGTCATAACAAAGAGAAATGTTGTAATTTCAGATAATAAAGGAAACCTGTATGATCAAGACTATGGCTTCTCTCACCTGCAAAATGTCCTTGCTGTTATATTTGACTTTAGAATTTGAGGAAAAATTCTATAATGAATCAGCTATGTAAATAGTAAAGTACATAAATAAGTGCCTTCCTCCTATCCCACCCACTGGACTTTTAAGTAACATATTAATTTTTATCTTAGACATTATTTATTACATCAGTCATTAATTTAACAATTAATATTATTTAGAATTTATTTTAAACACACACTTGCACATACACACAAACACACACAAAGTGTACTTATTTTGTCAATTATAGTTTCAATGTTCAGGGCATTTAGACTTCAGTACTTCCATGTTGTAGGTGTGTTGGTTTGCAAATTTTGGATTCCCTTGTGTAAAATTTGAATCAGACTTCTATACATGGAGAACAAGGAAAAACTAAAGAAAGAGGCAGACCATTTTGGATTAGCAGGTGCAGTTTTAAAAAGCACATATGTAAGGGAACTTACACATGAGGCTTGTCTTGGACAGAGAAAGATGAAATAAATCTCTTAATGCTTCCATCAAAATCTTAAGAGTTTTAGAGGTCTTAATGGAATTCACTTATGTGAATTCAGTTCAGATGGTCTCAGTAACACATTATTTTCTAAAACTTGTATTCTTGAAGTCGTACATAGAAAGTGGGCAGAACATAAGATTCCAGGTCCAATTTGTGGGTCAACCAGTGGGCATGTCTCCCAACAAGTAGGTATAGAGGGCTACCTAGTTCCCTAAGTTCTAGTATGATGATCAAACCACTAAAATTAAGGTAATCTTTTGAAAAATAGTTTGGGGGAAAATACACAAACATTTAGTAAGATTTTTATACCAGAAATGGTATTACTATGCAATGTAAGGAGAATAAATAGAATAAGAAAGTGGTTTTTCTAGTAGAATAAGAAATTGGATGACATGACTTTCTTTTCAATTTGATCTTTGATAAAACTTAGCAACAGATGCTATTAGAATAGAAATTATTTGCAAGATTGCAAGAACTGACATACTTATAGGGCTTAATATTTGTTTCATTTGATGATGGGAATGATCATGTATGTTTTATCTTTCAGAGAAATAGTAATCTTTTGATTACTAGATTACAAAAAGACTTCTGATTTTTACCTGGCCAATATAATGCCATTTATTAGTTACATTTCTGATTAATATTCAGGAAGGCAACAAACCTTATAATAGTTACTTTTAATATGTAGATAGTGCTTATATAGGAAACCAAAGTGACGCCATTTTGTGTCAACACTGACTTAGGTCTTTAACTGATAGTTGCCCAACTCAGGCAAGATAGCCTGGTTCCCTGTTGTTTCCTTTGTCTGTCTTTACTTGTACCTATGAACCATACACAGAACATTAATCATAATAGTACATACATATAAGTAACATGTCCCTGGACTCCTGGTATTGGTAGTCTTTACACAAACTCCAACTCTTTCATTAAATACTAAATTTCAGTTAGGTATAAGAAGACCCCTGTCAGGGAAGGTGGGGTGGCTCTGTCCTTAGCTGGGAAGTTCCATTCAGGACCCCTGTAAATTGCCCTTAAACAACTTTAAGTGAATTAATGGATGTGCTTGCTTCATTATATGGATTCAGAATTACCTTCTTAATTTGTGAGAATTTATTACTTCCGTAGTCACACAGTGCTTAAGACGTCATCACATGCATTACTCCATTGCATAAGAGACAGGCTATATGATTTCTGCTTTTGCTGTTCTCTTCAGAAGTTACTCTTCCCAGGTCCCTCTAGTGGCAAAACTCTGAGATGATTGTTCTGTCTGTCACATCATGACTTACAAGCCACTTGTGCTTATATGTTTAGATGCATCACAAAAATACCTAAAAATAAATAACAGTTTTTTATAGTCTCATGCCATTCAGTGACTTTATCTAAAGATTTTATATGTGTCTTTTCTTTCCACTTGAAAGCACAAACCAATACTTTAGGGTATTTGAGGGTAGAAGGATGAAGGCATTAGGTAATAAAAGGCAATACCGCCTCACTTTTTTTGGAGATAAATTTATGTCTCTCTAAAGTTATATGCATTGACATCTGGGTAGAATATGAGAAAATTATGTAAGGAACAGTAGCTTGTGACTT
>NW_004567115.1:18844671-18845895 GCF_000260355.1 Condylura cristata
GCGCGGCAGACCTCTCCTGACCCACCCGCTGCACTCCTCAGCAGTGTACTTCGTCTATCTGCCTGTTCTGCTCCCCACTCTGTCTCTGGTGAAGCCTCTTGCTGCCCCTGAGCCTCTGGCCTGTACCCTAGTTCTGTATGCACAAATAAATAAATTAAAAAAATATATAAAATAATTAAAAAACAAATATATTTGTATATATACACTAAGGTCAATGTAATACACATAAAAATTATAAAAGTAATATGATAGTATGGGAAAAAAGAATACAGCGTGTGTGCTTCTGATTATACCATATCACATGATATCTGGCTTTTGAGGAGTTCATCCTTTAAAAAAATCTGAGTCCACAAGTAGCTAGTTACAAGTTCGAATTTTACCATTTCTGCTTGTTGCTAAAGTGAGGCATAAATCATATTAGCCAGAGATTCCAAATGAAGTATACATCTATTGCCAAACATACTTTGAAAAAGAATTTGAAGTACTTTTTATGAAAGAGAATCCATGTAGTCAGAATATCAGGATATTGTAATGAGGATGCAGAGAAGTTGGAGAAACAGTAGGATGTCGAGTAGGGCAGGGGGTTTGAATAGCAGAGGAGTCAACCCATTATGTGGAAGGTACTAGCGTGCTTCTCTAGCAAATGACATACCTGCTCTTAGGATTCCAGAGGCTTATCATTTCTTCAGATGTTGATTTTAATTCCACCAAACTTTTTGGAAGTCTCTGTACTCAGAAAATTTGATAGACTTCATGGAATACTTACGAAGTTGAGCAAGTCAGTTTCTATTCTTCAAGATGCTCTTTGCTGGGATCTCTCCCTCTCTCTCTCTCACACACACACACTTTAATTTCTGTCAAACAATATTAACTTCTATAACAGAAGTTCCTACATTAAGGCTATGGGAACACAGTGGAGGGAATTACTAATTTTTGACAGATAAGGTAAGGAACTTCCATAGAAGATATGGCATTTGAATTGGATTTGAAGAAGATAAATGGATTTCACTGAGTGGAAGGGGAAAGAAAAGGAATTCCAGTTTGTGGAAATAGCCTGAATGAGGTACAGAATTATTTTAAAGTGTGTGATATTTTCAAGGGATGGTAGGAGATTCAGTCTAAAGAAACAGAGTTTATGTCAGTATATGGAAATAAATCTTAAAACTAAGTAGAAATACAGCTAAAAAGAATAATAGAGGACCTGATGGGGAACACTTTTTTTTT
>NW_004567115.1:18846345-18913297 GCF_000260355.1 Condylura cristata
TTTCAATCAGTGTTTTTGTGTCTTTTGGGTAGATACCTAGGAGTGGGATTGCTGGGTCATAGGGAAGCTCCATGTTTAGCAGTTTGATGAACCTCCAAACAGTTTTCCATAGTGGTTGTACTAGTTTGCATTCAATGGGGAATACTTTTAAGAGCCATGTTAAGAAATTTTAATTTTTTTCCTGTGTGTAACTGAAACCTTTTTATGAAGAAAAGATATATTTTAAGATTTATATATTATGAAAGGAAATTTTGTGGGGAGTATAGAGAATCAATAACACAGGTAGAGAATGACCTGCTGGGAGACCTCTCTAAGAGTTTTGGACCAGCTAGGTGGACACAAGGCTTGGACCCAAGAGACACTAAAGAGCAGAATGAAACGTGTTGAGAAACACTTAAGAATCAAAAGATGTGAGCAAAGATGATTCATATTTTTAACTACAAGGTAGACTTTAGATGCTCTCAATATGCGTGCTATATGCAACATACCTGGAGTGCAGCAGTACTGCCTGCTCAGTGGCTCCTTAAAGGCTGTGAATGGGGACTCCATGGCAGGTAGGTAGATGGAGCCAGCATTGACTAAAGTAGAGGAAAAAAGGAATCTCTGCCCATTTTTGAGTAAATGCATGTACTAGTGTCCAGAAAATGCTTGGAAGTTGAATGTAGAAGTAAGGGCTCCCCAAGGGCTCCCTTGTACCTCATTTGTGAGAAAGAAATAAGGATCTGTTATGATTTAGGTAATTGGTTTTTGCAGACTGGATGTCTATTCATATAATAGACAAATTCTTATTTCCACTGTATTTCCAGGTATGCTGAGAAAGCAGTGTGTGTGTGTGTGTGTGTGTGTATATGATCTAGAAGTTGCCTGAGGGAATTAATGAAAATTATACCTGAAATCTAAGCTTACATATCAGTGTATAAAGTGCTAAAAATAACTTTTAATGATATTCAATGTTACAGAGGTAATAGTAAAAACAAGTATTATAGGAATCATGGCAGTATAAGTTGGCATTAAAACAATCCATAAGTTTTTGTTATCAACAAAATTGTTGATTTTGCTGTATAGTAGATATGACAAATTCTAAACAACATGAACTATTCATGATTTTTTCCTCAACACCCCTAATGTTATTAGTTCTTTTATTCTTTAACTCAATAGATGGCACCATGTAGTCAACCATGGTACAAATCTGGTAGTTACCTTTATTTTCTTTGTCTTTAGTATATCCCACATCTAATTTGTCACCAATTTACTTTCCCTACCAAGTGTTTGTCTTCAGCCTATTTTACTCTTCTCTATTCTTGCTGTTCCCCCTCAGTCTACACCACCTAGTAAAACTACTGCATTTTTCATCTGATGGTTCTGTCAGTGTTCTCAGAAACCATGGGGCATTCAGCAATGTCTGAAGATGTATTTGATTGTTACTTTAGGGGCAGGAATCCAATGGGTAGACACTTGGGATGTTAAACATCTTACAGTGCACAAAGCAGCTCATAACAAAGAGTTATCTAGTAGAAATTGTCAAGAGAGTTGCTTTAAAAAACCTTGGCAATGGGACATCTATTCTTAATATCTGCCCTTTTTCCCAGTAAAATTTTTCTATAACAGTCTGTGTAATCTCAAAGCTAAACATCTATAAGTATCATTATTTTAAAATGAAAGACATTCTGTGCATCATTGAAATACAAAATGGGCATCCATTTTGTACTGATGCAAGTAATCTCATTAAGAAAATCCAGTTATGGCCCTTTCTGGTGGCCAAGGGGTTAGGGTACAGCACTGCAATCAAGCAGTAGCCGCTTGCATGCATTTTGGATCCCTACTGGGAGGTGATCCACAGGGTGTGGCAGACCTCTCCTGAACCACCCGCTATTCCCCTCTGCAGTGTACTTGGTCGATCTGCCTGTTCTGCTCCCCACTCAGTCTCTGGTGAATCACCACCCCTGCAACTCTGGCTTGTACCCCAGTTCTGAATGCATAAAAAAATAAATCTAAAAAAAAAAAAAGAAAGAAAATCCAGTTATTTCAACAATTAACAATCGCTGCACTAGTTAACATTAAGGAAACATTGGCAACTAACATTTAGTAGTAGGCAGTATTTTCTGCAGAAATTACTCTGTAACATGGTAGTGTTATCTCCTCTTGTAATTACTCGTAAAATTATTCTATTCTTTCTCTCTGGAGAGGATTCACCAGGGACAGAGTGGGGAGCAGAACAGGCAGATCGACGCAGTACACTGCTGAGGGGAGCAGCGGGCGGGTCAGGAGAGGTCTGCCGCGCCATGTGGATCTCCCGGGCAGGCGGAGATTGAACTCATGCAGAAGTGGCTTAAACTTCTTAGTGCTGTGCTTTAACCTGCTGCGCCACCAGGGAGGGCCTATTCTATTCTTTATATTTAAAAATGTACTCACTTTAGAACTCACATGGGATGCCCAGAATTTAGTAATTTAAAAATAATAAAAAATCATGACATGAGTAAATACCAATGAAATAAAAACTACATAAACAATAACACACTTACCAAACTGTAAGTGATTATCATTATTATAAAATATAAGTGGTATTGCTGAAGGTGGCAAAATACAAATATTCCAAAAGGAGCACTGAAAATAACATTCAGGTTGTGTAATTGTAAAGTTAACTGCATCACTGTTTCCTTTCCTGATGAGATGGCCTGTAGTTAAATTCCCAGAAGTGGGGGATGAAAGCCTCCTAACTTGGGGAGGAATTCATGTGGAACTCTTCATATAGCTGGTTTCTCCTGATGAAAATGGATATAACAGGGTATGACTATCTAAATTTATGTTGTTTTTATATTAAGCAACCATATAACAATGATCAGCATCATGATGATCTGTATTATGCCTATATTTAGCATCCATTAATGGTTTTTCTTTGCCATTTGGATTAAGTGTAAACTCTTTCCTACAACTTAAAAAGTTATGCAAAGTATAATCTCAACACATGTCACTTTCACTGTCCTCACTGCAGTTTGGCTTTCTTGAACTCTTTTAGATCTTTGCACATACAATGCTCACTCATCCTTTTATCTCTGCTTACTTGCATGTGCCATTTGCTCTGTCTGGAATATTCTTTCCCACCTCTAACACCGCCTTCATAGCAAATGTTTCTATCCTTCTTACCCTACTCTAAAATGCATGTTTGTTGTTTCATCTTCTAAAAATTCCCAGATATTTTAGTGAGACTTATATAAATGTCCAAGAATGTACAACTTCCCTGTGCCCTGAAAATACAAACAAAACAATTAGAAGTAAAGTAATAAATATTTTATCAGTTTTAAGTGCTGCACTCCATTTCTGTTGACTCTTGACAGGATATAGCATTCCTCCTCTCTTACCTATTGACCTCATTTATAGTTTGAGTTTTTCACATCCCTGTTATCGTAGTATACACCTGAAAAGAGCCCTCACAAACTGTCATTAATAATAAAATCAAGGATAAGTAAAAACAGAGGAGAGTATCACTAGGAAGGTAGAATCCAGAATAAAGTTTAGGCTCCTTAAACATTTCATATAACATTCTTCTTGATCATTCTCCAACACTTTCTGGGAATTTTCTAGGGCTGATCCCTTTCTTTATATGATTCTAGACATAGCTTAACAAGTCCTGTTACACTATTCTTACCTCCAAATTAATTATTTCTGATCATTTGAAAATCTAACTTTTATAAGACGGAATATAATTTTTGTAATGCTTGACCTTCCTTAGAAGAGAGAATGTAAAAATCATATTAATGCTTAGTGATTGGAACCATTTGGGCTCAGTTTGAATTCTGATTTCCTACCAGGCTGTGTCCTTGCTCTAGGTCTTCTGGATTTTTTTAGTAGATGCTTTTAGGGAGTAAAATATGGTAATATGTCAAACTGTCAATGACTGTTTTTCATAAATATAATAGGAACTTTATGAGCAAATCATAGCACTGTTCAATTTTTATTTTATTTGAATAGCAACTATGCATTTATATATATCATGATGCTGTATATATATAAATTATGGTGTTTAGGCATGGAAGCAGTCTAGAGATTAGCAGTTTAGGAAATCCTTGTTAAAGAAGAGCATCTTAAGATTCTGAAGGATGTAGGTATTTGAAAGTGAAAAGGAAGCAGTATCAGAGACAGTGAACATTCTATGCATGTAAATATGCATGCATGTCTCTATCCTTCTTACCCTACTCTAAAGTGCATGTTTGTTGTTTCATCTGCTGAAAATTCCCAGATATTTCAGTGAGACTTATTTAAATGTCCAAGAAAGTACAACTTCCCTGTGCATGTTTGTTGTTAGAGGTAGGAAAGAATATTCCAGACAGAGCAAATGGCACATTTGCAAGAAATTGTATGCAGAAGCTCATTTTACTCAGACTATGACTGCTATACCCTTATCATTAAGAACGTTCACTAAAATTTTACCACCTTCCAGTCACATTCCAGAAACTTCAGTTAGACATAGATATATTATTTGACTTGGCCAATAGAAAGAGAGAAGTAATGAGGGTCTTTTTAGGTCTGTTAGCATTAAAGTAGGATTTTCTAAGCTCTTTTAACTGATGATGTTCAGGTGGCAGAGGCTCCATGAGTTTGCATCCCTTCATGTGGATGAGAGGATGTGTCAAAGTAAACCTGTCATTTTGGAACATGTGGTTTTGGAGTTATTTGTTACAGTAACATAAACTAGCCAACCCTGACCAAATAGATTTGGGTATTTTCCTTAGCTAGATGGAAAAAATGTTCATAATGTCAGTTTCAGTATGTATGATCTCCAGAATTGTCACCATTTTATTTGGAGGATATGGGGAGAGTGTATGAGGGAACAAATAATCAAATATTAGAGCTCTGTGATTTTTAAATATGACATCTTTTAACTGATTAAATGGAATAAAAGTAGAATTAAAAATACTTTGAACTTTGTTTATGGGAAATTTAATTGATTGTTTAACATAATCATGCATTTATAATTTGCTTATAAAATATAAATAATATATTTATGTGTTTCATATATGAGTCTTGAAACTGCTAGGCTATTTGTTTATAGGTATTGAAATTACTACAATGTGTTAGCTCCTGGAGATAGAATATAGCAAGATTAAGATGGAAATCTTCAGAAACTAGTAACAAGTTACCAGATTCTCCCTAATCATAATATAGATTGCTTAAAGATTTTTCACACTCCAGTTCATATTATTGATTAAAAATATTGTACCTGCCACCTGGTTACTGTGTTGTAAACCAATATTACCTTCATTCTGCAATATCTAACTAGATGGTTAGGTTGTTTCTCTGTTTTTTGATCACAAAGACTTGTCTTATGTTCTTGGGAGAGTTTCTAGCTTATCGTATATATTCTGAAATGCTTTGAATAATTGAATGGTTAAAACTAAATGAATTAAAAGTAATGAGTCATTCCATGTGAATAATGGCCTATAAATTTGTACTAAGTTGACAATGTGATGGAACTAATGATTTTTTTTCTAGATTAGAAGATAACATAAATCCAAAGAGATAGATAGTTTTGGGTACTCAGTTGGAGTAAATTTTCATTCAAAAAAAAAAGATTAATAAATTTATTTATGTATAGAAGAACTGAGTGTAGGCCTCAGCTGCAGGGGGTAAGAAGACTCACCAAGACAGTGTGGGGAGCAGAACAGGTAGATTTATTGAAATACACTGCTGAGAGGAGCAGTGGGCAGACAGGAGAGGTCTGTGTCAAATATGCATTAACTCCCTGGCCTGGGTGTTAATGATGATAGTAATGGCTGTAATGGTGAGAGTGCGGAAACTTTACCCCTATGCCACCAGGAAGACCCTGTACTCTCATTTTGATCACAGAATGTACAATTCTATTTAATACTGTGATTTCTTAAGCTCAGAGTAATGTTAGCAGTAGTTGAGATTGGATGTGTGTGAGAAAGTGGAATTTATTAAGGTACCTTTCTACTTAATTGTGGAAGTTGCTTAACTTAAAAAAAAAAAGGAATATTCAGTTTGGAACATGATCTTGTGTATTTTTTTTTTTTTTAAAGATTTATTTATTTATGCATACAGAACTAAGGGGTACAGGCCAGAGGTGCAGGGATGGCGAGAGGCTTCACCAGAGACAGAGTGGGGAGCAGAACAGGCAGAGTGACTGAAATACACTGCTGAGGGGAGCAGCGGGCGGGTCAGGAGAGGTCTGCCTCGCCATGTGGTCTCCTCCGGGGCAGGCAGGAATCGAACTCATGCGGAAGTGGCTTTAGCTTCTCAGTGCTATGCTTTAACCCGCTGCGCCACCAGGGAGGGCCGATCTTGTGTATTTTAAAGGGGAGCCTGAGACAACTGCCCAGCAGCTAGTAGTTTTACCTAGTAATATAACTCAAAGGGAATTTTATGTTTATGTATTTACTTATGCGTCACATTGGTTTAGTTAAGGCTAGAGTTCAACATTAGCCTATTTTATTTTTAAAGATTTATTTATGCATACAGAACTGGGGTATAAGCCAGAGGTGTAGGAGCAGTGAGACGATTCACCAGAGACAGAGTGAGGAGCAGAACACGCAGATGGACAGAGTACACTGCTGAGGGGAGCAGTGGGCGGGTCAGGAGAGGTCTGCTGTGCCATGTGAGTCATCTCCCTGGCTGGGGATGGAATGAGTGCTGAAGCGGCTGTGGCTAGCTTCGTAGTGCTGTGCTTTACCCTGTTGCACCACCAGGGAGGGTCACAGTTAGGCATTTTAAAAGTGAACACTTTACTTTTAACACTGTACACTTTATTCATTGAATTTTATGTATATTTCTCAATTTGAAAGCTTTTTGGACAACATGCTTTGATTAGCTCTTTGAAGCACCTAAAGTGGTGCCCCATAGATATGAGCCATCAGTTTTGGGTAAGCCTATCTTCAAAAAACTGTATTTTTTACTTTTATTTGCATTATCTAATTTAATTCTCACAATAAGCTCACAATGTACATATTATTATTTTATATAATAGACATATGGGATTTCTGATATTTTTCAGGCATCATGTTAAACACTGATATACATTTCCTCTACTTTCCAGAGTAGAAAACTCAGAAAGTTTACTTAACTTTGCTAGGATACTGTTTTAGGGTCCCCAAATGATATTCATATCCTGATTTTCAGAACCTGTGAACACATTTCCTTACATGGCAAAAGAGGTTTCTCATGTGATTACAATTAAGGACTTAAAACAGGAGATTAGCATAAATTGTTTAGGTAGTCCCAATTTAATCTAATCACATGAGTCATTTAAATCAGAGAACTTTCCAGCTGTGTTTAAAGAGAGAGGCGGTGGCATAAGAGGATCAGAAGTGCAACACTGTTGACTTTGAAGTTAGAGAAATGGGGCCATCAGCATTTGGTGGCCTCTAGAATTTGGAAAAGACCAGGAAATCAGTTCTTTCTTACGAACTCTGGAAATTAAAGCAACCTTGCAGAAACCCTGATTTTTGATGAGTTTCACTGGAAACTCATGTTAGATTTCTGACCTAAGAAATACAGCATATGGCGCAGCAGACCTCTCCTCTCCTGACCGGCCCACTGCTCCCCTCAGCAGTGTACTTCGTCAATCTGCCAGTTCTGCACCCTACTCTGTCTCTGGTGAATCCTCTAAACCTCCGCATCTCTGGCCTGTACCCCAGTTCTATACAAATAAATAAATCTTTAAAAAAAAAAAAAGAAATGCATATCAGTTAAAATACTACTTAAGCTATTTACAAGGCAGCAAATAAATGTTGCTAGAATCCTTTATAGAAAAAAAATTATGATAAAGTAAAAAGGAAACATTATATGTTTGTCCTCCAGAAAATAAATTAATCTGAGGCAAGAAATTAGGAGAGAACTGGATTCTAAGGGTTAAGCCAGCATTGAAGCCTGCATTTGGTCTATATTATCTGATCATTCCTGATGGTCTACACTATATATTTAATAATTATATTTATGGCAAATAAAAGATAAAGCTCATGATTAGTGTATCAAAGCTGGATGGAGAGCCCCCTATCTATGCCTGCTGTACAGTTCCAAAAGCTGTAAATTGGAAAGCTAGTTTAAAGTGGTCCCAGGTTGATAATCCTTCATATATTTGTTAGAAATAAACAAATCTTTCTTGAAGGAAAATAACATAAGCCTAGACCTCAAAGAATTTTTACAGATGGTCTTCCAAGGGCCATGAAATCATGGTTGAAAAAAAAAATCACTAAATAGCAAGCAGGCCCATTTTCAGTAGAAACATAAATCCACTTTCACTGACTATAGGCATGGTAATTATAACATATTGTTTAACATATGTAGAAATAAGTAACTGTGTGGCATGTAATATGTGAAGCAATGCCATCAAACTTGCCAAGGTAGATTGGAAAAAGTAAAGCTTTTTATTATTATATATATATTACATAAAAGATGTAATAATAGAAACTGGAAACTCAATGGCTAAGACTATGTAACATTTTGTTCATGTCATTTCATTGTAACATGGATTGAAAAAGAGAACTCCTTGTCAACATAGAAAGAAATGAGTTTATTTAAGGACCTGCTTTAATATTTCCCTTAAAGTCATAGTTTCTAAGGACCCTACTGATGTTGTTAAGTGAGGACTTACTGTACAGTTGTTTAGTCATAGCTAAAGAAAGAATTTGTAAACTATAAGAGAATTGAAGATTATATGAATCCAGTTCAGAGAGACATAGAGATGAAAAATATAGCATATTAAGAGAAATGAAGTACAAAATGGGAAGATTCAAAATGGAATCCTATAGGGCAAAATTTAGGTACTATAAACAGAAGACATAAAGCTGCAAAGTATATACATTTTCTCTTTTCACTGTTCCAGGGAGTCGTTGCTTCCTGTATCCCTTTGTGAAATGGGAATCAATGTGATAAAGATCATCCCATTCAATTATTGTAATCTGTGACCCAATCTGTCTTAATTATATTAATATATGAAAAAGTAGATTTGAAGGAATAGAGCAATTACTAGACAGAAAGAGGATCATAACTGATGAAATATTCAAGTCACCAAAAGGGTACAACATTCTAAGCTTGAATATTCCTAATTACAAAGTTTTGACATGTGTAAGACAAACATGTACACACTATAAGGAACTTACTTGAAAATCTGTAAGGTGAGAGAATCTTTAACACACCTTTGTGTTAGAAGAAGCAGACAGTGAAAGTACAGACGATTTCAACATAATTGTTAGAAGCTTTAATATTTCAATGGATTTAAACAATATATTTATTTTTTGTTTCAATACCTAGTTTAACAAAGGTGTTCTTAATTGGTAGGGAGGTTTAGGATTGGTTGTGGGAGGCTGCGTAGTGTGGTCATTCAGAGGTTCAGAACAATAGATGGTCTCAGCACCAAATTTCCAAGATCCCCCTGAGTATCAGTTGGTAAACAGAAGAAGAAAGCAAGAAGATATTTGTAACCTTAACGTGGCTAATTTCCTTTTCCTTTTTATTTCACTTGATGGTAATCAAGCATATGGCCATAGTCAATAACAAGAAAGGTTAAGAAACATATACTTGCTTAAATATAAGACCAATATAACAAAAATGAGTTGCATTTTTATCCAGAATTTCATCTAATATTTTTTTAAGCAACAGAAATATATTTCTCACAGTGCTAGAGACTGGAAGTCCTAGATCAAGGTATGAGCAGGGTTGGTTTCTACTATTCAGAATTTTAAGAGAGAAAATTCAAACAAAATTAAGCTGTCATTACAATTATAACAACAATGTGAAGCATCAGGATAACCCTAACAATATATGCGATTTTTTGAAGGAAGATTTATAGAAGACCTGAATAAAGGGAAAGACATGAGTTTGATAGAGATGTCAGTTCTTCCCAGACTGATCTACAGATTCAAAGAAACTAAATTGAAATATCAATAGGGATTTTTGAGGAATTTGACAAGCTGACTTTAGAGTTTGTTTGAAGTAGCAAGAGTGAAGAATAGTCAAGACACTCTTTAAGAAGATGAATAATGTTGTGGTAGGGGATTGACCTTGCAGAGTAAGAATTAATATAAAGCTATACTAATTAAAATAGTATGGTATTTGCAGAGGTTAATATAACAGATAAAGTGCTGAACATTAAGGCTAATTCATATAAAATTTGTAATATTAAAATGAAAACTCTGTCAAAAGATGCCTGGTGAAGAATGAATTACATGTAATAAATTATAAGAGGATATATGTACACTTAACTATTAATATCAATAATATGTAAATATTATTTATGATCAGGAAGGGAAGATAAATGGTCTGATGGAAAAATGGATGGAAAAGCTTTTTAGGCATATCACAAAAAATAAACACAGACATATGAAAAAAGAATTAATCTCACAAAGTAATTACACCAATAGGTAGGACTCAGGAGAAAGCAACGTAAAATTTCAGGTTTTTTCCCCATAACTTTGTCACTTCAATGGAGAGTAAAGAGGAAATCGATGAATTCTCTTTGTTTAAAAAATTGTCTTCTGGCCCTCCCTGGTGGCGCAGCGGGTTAAAGCACAGCACTAAGAATCTGAAGCCACTTCCGCATGAGTTCGATTCCCGCCTGCCCCGGAGGAGACCACATGGCGAGCCAGATCTCTCCTGGCCCGCCCGCTGCTTCCCTCAGCAGTGTACTTCGTTGATCTGCCTGTTCTGCTCCCCACTCTGTCTCTGGTGAAGCCTCTCACCGCCCCTGAGCCTCTGGCCTGTACCCCAGTTCTGTATGAATAAATGGATAAATCTTTAAAAAAAAAAAAAATTGTCTAACTTACAATTGCACATCTTGAGTTATCTGATTTTTTAAAGAAAGATTTATTTATTTATGCCTATAAGAACTAGGGTATAGGCCAGAGGTGTGTGTGTGGGGGGGGGGCGGTGAGGGAAGGTGAGAGGATTCACCAGAGACACAGTGGGGAACAGAACAGGTGAACTGACTGAAATACACTGCTGAGGGGAGCAGTGGGCGGGTCAGGAGAGGTCTGCTCCACGGTGTGGGTTACCCTGGCCAGGAATTGAACTCCTGCTGTAGTGGCTGTGGGTAGCTTCATAGTGTTGCACTTTAACCCCATGAGCTACCAGGAAGGCCCGGCCTAGAGTTATCTGATTTTTAACACTAGAGATACTTAGAGAAGATTATTTGGCTTAGTCTATTGACTCATGCCTCTGGACTTTAATATACCTAATTATATGTGATTCTAGGAAACTAGTTTTCTTGTTTCTAGATCAATGGAACTACTTCTTTCTATATTGGGGTAATTATTTTTTGACACTGGAATACAAGAGATCTCCTGTCTCATAGAAAGACTCATTAACTCCAGAGAGTAAAGGCATATGTTGTTACCTGCATACTCAAGAGGAATGCTGCTAATGTTTAGTGCAAGGGGTAAGTGCAATGAGACCATGGAAAAGTTAGGGAGAAGTTGTAGTGCATGATTTACAATCAAAATCAGATATTGCTAGTTTTCAAAAAATTTTTTTTAAAGATTATTTATGCATACAGAACTGGGGTACAGGCCAGAGGTTCAGGGGCAGTGAGAGGGTTTGTCAGAGACAGAGTGGGGAGCAGAACAGGCTTTTCGACGAAGTATACTGCTGAGGGTAGCAGCGGGCGAGACAGGAGAGGGCTGCTGTGCCCTGTGAATCACCTCTGAGGCCGAGGATCTTTCTGGCCCTGCCCTGAAGTGGCTGTGGCCAGCTTGCAGTGCCCCATCCTAACTGGCCCCATCAGGGAGGGCCAGTTTTCAAAAATTTTTATCATGTAATTTCTGCCATCCACAAGTTCTGTATTCTAACTCTGATTTATCATTTATTTGTTTTCTCATGCATTTATTGAGCACTAATTGAATGCTAATTCTCCTCTGGGTATACATTCACATAAATAAACAAAGCTAATAAAAATCTTTGTCTTCAAGGGCCCTGTATCCTAATGGAGAAAGATGGCAATAAATAATAGACATAATGAATAATGAATTTAATGGAATGTTAGGTATTGATATGTCTTATAGAGATAAGAAATAGAACAGAAGAACAGAAGAGTCATAGTTTGTCGTAGGGCTTTCAAGATAGATCCTCATATGGAAGGGCTGTCTGAACAGAAGTTAAAGGAGACAAGGGAATATTATTAGACTTATATCTGCAGAGTTATAGACAAAGGAAAGAGTCAGTGTAAAGACTGAGGGAAGGGACATGTTTGATGCATTGAAGGACAGCAAAGAGGCCAGAATGGAGTGAGCACAGAGAAAGTGATAGATGAAGTATGAAAATAAATGGTGAGATTGGAGGGAGGGTCCAGGGCTGGGGGAAGGCAGGCTGTTAAAGGTTTGCAAGCCATGAACCTAACACTTGCTTTGGCTCTAAGTTAAAATGGGCGCCTAAGGTGAGAACAAACAGCTAGGGAGCAAGTGAACATGAAGTACTTGTTAGGATACTGTTTTTGTGTGAAGTAGGAGCTTTTGGGTTAGGAGATCAGGGTGATGAAGGACACATAACAAAAGATAGAGACTGAGGAGTTAAGAAGATAAAGCAGACCCCAAGAGAATGTGGGACTCTTGTAGCCAAGTGAAGGAAATGTGCCAGGTGGAAAGAGAACTCTACCATTAGAAGCTGCTCAGAAGTCAGGTACAAGAGACTAAGAAGTAGATTTTGAATTTAGTGTTGTGGGGAATTGGTGACCTTTGTAAACAAGAGCAGTTTATTGGTGTGATGGGTGATGAAAACCTGAAGGAAAAAGGTTGAAAACAGATGGAAAGAGGGGAATTGGGTCAGTGAAATAGCAAGTATACACAACTCCCTTTGGATACTTTTGCACAGAGATATGGCTTTAACTGGCAAGGAATGGGTTTTTTTTGAGTGGGGGGGGGTGTGGGGAGTCTGATTTTGTTTGATTGTTATTAAGAAGAGGCTAAGGGGAGGGAGTAACTCTGTTAGAGAGAGAAAAATTGATGATGCAACAGAGAGTTTTGAATGCCTGTTATAGTTTCCTTTTCTACCATAAATTTTTGTTTCTTATTTCCTTAAGTCATTTCTCTTTAAAATGCTCTTGTTCCTTGGTGTAGCTGGCCAACAGAGTTTTGGAACTTCACCAGTCAGCACCTCTGTTAATAGAGCAAAAAATGACTTGGAATGAAAAATGAAGTATCTGTGGGAAATGGGTAGTAGAATGGATGAAGCACTTCAGATGTTAACAGTCAGACTTTGCTAAATACAGAAGCTCAGTTTTTTAAATTAAATTTATTAATTTATATATCTGTTTACATTGCTGTTGGGAGAAGCCCAGTTTTTAAAGATGTAAAGAATTTATAGTTTACATTGTAACTCTAGGAAGAAATGCTGGAAATAATGTGGCTGTCTTCTCATCTTATGTTCTAGAGAGGTTTGGAAGGTCTGAGAGAGTTTACCTTTTTTGATTAAATGTAGAACAATGATTTGCTGTATTGTAGAAGTCACCTGTCAATAATGGTGTCTGCAGTCAAAGATTACTGCTGTCATAGGTTATAAGAGACACTGTATGATATAGAAAATGCCAGAGTATGAAAATGCCTAAAATATTCTAACATAGTCCCTTCCCTGCTTTATATAAACTTGCTGTGACATTGGACAAATCATCAAACCTTCATATTGAAAAATCCCTCAGGTTTATATTTATTTTAGAGTTATCCAGGCCTTTATGTCTCTTTTTGATTTCCTATATTGATGGTGCTTGACTTGTCATCCTCTTTAGAATATCATTGTCTTGCATTATAGCGGGATTTTAGGTATAGGCTGTCTAGTGTTGGGGTAATTCGATACAGTATGAAAAGCATCACTGCTATTTTAACAGTACTTTTGCTTGATTGTGGGGATATCTTTCCTTCTCTGCTCCTCTCCTCATAGCAAAATGAAAAATATCTTCAAGTTGGCTCTCAAACATGGAACAATAGTGATTAGTGACTGTATATGAAATGCCTTGGAAAGAGGTATTTTAGAGCTTTCTAAAAATAAATCCTGGTATCCAAACTGTTTTCAGTTTAAACATCTCCGAATCTCAGATTTTCAAGATTTTGGAGTAGCCTCCATTTAGTACATAATAGATGTGCATCTTGCATTCTTAACTTTGGAGTTTGGAGTGCTTATTAGAGAATAAAATATGAAAAATACAGAAGAGTAACATGTTAACATTATTTTTGTGAAATATTTAGTGAAGTGACATAGGCTCTCCAGTGATCATTTTGCGGCTCAGATTTTCTGAGATATGAGGACCTTTAATAACCTTCAACACTTACTGATTCAGATGCTTATAACTTGATACCAGTGAAGTGCATCACTGGAGAACCCAAAAGTGAAGTTATAAAACCTTTGATTTACACCTTGGGACTTTCTGAAGTGAAATTGCTTTTCCTTTGTGGGCTGGCATTGAGAAAGAGACCTCATCACTGGTGGGAAAGAGATTTGAACTTTGTAGTTTCCAAGGAAGTTCAATCTTCATTTATTAATAATATCTCATTATTTGGCATTTAAGTGGAGGATAAATAATTCTTTTTGTATCATGGGTATCCATGGCACTTTTAAGTGCTTTTGTTAAGTGCATTCTCATTTAGTTAGAGAAGAGTAAAGTAACTCATTTTAAGACTTGGCTATAAATTATTGCTCTTCTAGTTTTTCTTGGCATATGCATAGGGAAAGGGTGGGGGGATGATTAAGGACAAATGCAGTTATATTCTCTGTTTGGCTAGGAAATACAAGCATGAAAACTTTATTGTAAGCCTGATTCACAAAAAACAAAAAAGCTTTGTGACAAGGCAATTTGTTAAGAGGGAAAGTACTGAGAATGATGACCTTTCTAAAATGACAGAGAAGGATGAAATTGGTTTGAAGCTAAAAAAAAAAGAAGAAGAAAGAAAAATAAATAGATTCATTAGACAGTCTAAGTCTGCTATGGAAGGTGACTTTTTCCTTCCCCACAGATTAAACAATTTCTTAACAGTTCTTGGAAATGGTTCAGTTTGGTTACCAAGTTGTAGGTAATTGCAAAAATAAAAAAGGAGAACTAAATGATCCTTTGTGGCTTCTACCAGTCCAGTGACCTAGTTTTGAAAACAGTACATATGTAGAGAGTACATCTAACTTTATATAAATCTAGAAACGTGAATAATCAGAGAACTACCTTGATCTAATCATCAGCTTATAAAATTTGTGAGGAATGGAAACTCCTTTCTGTTGCTCTACATGGCCTCACAAATTTTTGAAACTCTTAAACTGATGGCAACTTGGAGTGAATATTGGTATCTGCCTATATTGGGAAGGATTCTGAGTTCTTATCAAATTCATTGGTAAGAAAGGCCTGGATTGATTCATGATGTCAGGAGAGAATGTAAAGACTGAACCTGCTGTGTCCACCACTCAGATTCTAGACTAGATGTTGACTAAGTTTTTCTGTAAAAAAGCCAGATGGTAAATACCTTAGAAATTGTGGGGCATATGACCAGTGATGCAACAACTCAGTACATGGTAGTTTGAGTGCAGCCACAGACAATGTGAAAATGAAACCACTGAGGGTGATTGTGTTCCAATAAAATTATCTACAAAAACAGGCAGCAGATCCATTTTTAGCAGCCAGACCATACTTTGCTGAATCCTGAATCCTATTCTGTAGATTATTAACCAAGACTGACCCCACTCAGAGTTGCTAGCTCACTCCTAATGCTTTCATGTTTTCTCCAGACACTCTTATCTTTGTGTAAATGCTTCACACACTGTAGAGTCTATCATGTTTTCACTGAGATGGTGTGACAACAAACTTTCCCAAGGGTAAACGCTGCAAAAGGAAGAAGCCAGTGTTAGAGTAACAGCTGATGCTTCATCAAGGGAAGTATGTAAGCACCACAACTTGAAATTCATACAATCCTGGCTACATTGGAAGCAAATTTCTGAGTGAATTGTGGAATTGTCAGAGCATAAAATTAGGTCTAGTTGAGAAGGAATGCAAGCCCCTATGTATGACTAAACCAAGACAGCAGGGTAAAGAAAATTAACAGTGGGATAACTTAAAAGTTTCAAAAATACAACATTTTTCATAGGAACCAGTACCTCTTGAGGATTGTATTTTATGCAGTTTATTTAATCCTTATTGCCTGAGTAGATTAGAAACTCATCCTGCACAATCTGAATGAAGTGAATCCAATTACAACACTATCTTCTATTATTATGCCTCCCAAATCCTGCCAAGTCACACCTGCACAGGGATGACTCTGAACAGAATGCTATTATGAGTGTATTTTCTAGAAAGGAAACTTTAATCCATTCCTAGTAAAAGGAAATTCTAGTTTCCTGCCAAGACATTGTACATTTTGGCCTACGTAGAAGCCAAGTCAATAAGTTACTATATTATAAAAACTGAACAATGTGGGCCCACCTATTGAAAAAGTTCATCCTCTAAAACTTACTAAACTCTTGAGATTTTCAAATTATAATGATTTTAAATTACTTTGTCTCATTGTGCAAAACAAAGGTTCAGAGTAAAATGGAAAGTAAAGATGCTTTAGGATAAAGCACTTTTCCAGTTTTAGTGGAAAAAATGGGAATAAAGATGTGGCTAGAATTATGCATGTGAGTTATAAGAAAGATGCGCCTTCCTGGTGGTGCAGTGGGTTAAAGCACAGCACTGAGAAGCTAAAGCCACTTCCGCATGAGTTCGATTCCCGCCTGCCCCGGAGGTGAACACATGGTGTGGCCAGACCTCTCCTGGCCTCCCCGCTGCTCCCCTCAGCAGTATACTTCATTGACCTGCCTGTTCTGCTCCCCACTCTCTATGGTGAAGCCTCTCGCTGCCCCTGAGCTTCTGGCCTGTACCCCAGTTCTGTATGAACAAATAAATAAATCTTTTAAAAAAAAAAGAAAAGAAAGAAAGAAAGATGCTGTGTTTTATTTTGAAAGGTGACAGAGTGGGGCACAGAACAGGCTGACTGATGAAGTACACTGCTGAGGGAAGCAGTGGGTGGGTCAGGAGAGGTCTGCCATGCCATGTGGGTCACCTCCGGGGCAGGCGGGAATCGAACTCATGCGGAAGTGGCTTTAGCTTCTTCATGCTGTGCTTTAACCCTCTGTGCTACCAGGGAGGGCCCTGGTGTTATTAGTTTTATAGTATCTTCTTTCCATTCTCAGTAATTCAGAGTGTGAAATAAAAATTACTCCTGATTTGAAGTCAAGTGTATATTTGAAACTTATATAGAGAACAATAAATAGTAAAGGGTGGATATAGAATGGCATGGAAACATGCAGGGTTCAATTTTTAATACTGTAGCTTAGATGTACACAGAATGTAATGTCCTTTACTTGTCTACAATTAGGGAAAGGCCACTAAAATTCATTATTTTTGCTGCGGGTAGAAAAAGAATACATAAACCTGTCACTAGATGTCTTCAGTCATGTTTAGGTCACTTTAACAGTCAGATCTAGTTCCTCCCTGGTGGTGCAGTGGGTTAAAGCACAGCTCTATGAAGTGCTCAGCAGCCACTGCAGCTCGAATTTAACCCTCAGCAGTATATTTCAGTCTGTTCTGCTTCCCACTCGGTCTCTGGTGAATCCTCTCACCCCCCACACCTTGGCCTGTACCACAGTTCAGTATGCATAAATAACTTTAAAAACAAATAATAATCAGGTTTATTATGGAGGATGTTTGTTTCTCTTCTACAAAAATCTCACTCATCTTCTGTTCTATTTGGCAGAGAGTGCACAGAGAAACCTCACAGCCTGTAGGGAAAGGGGTCTTTGCTGCAAGGGCCAGCCTCGGCTGAATTCTGCGGGTACCTGGTTTACTTCTGGTCTCTGTCCTTATTTTATTCCCTCCTGAAGTGATAGCAGTTATTGTTACTTAATATCTGGACTCAATCTATGGTCCTTCTCTGTTGACAAGAGCTCATCTTGTTAAGATAGAACCTCTGAGTCCTAACCAAAGGTCCTTACTTAAGTCCTTGATTCATTGTCTCAACATGGAGGTAGAGGCTGGAGGGGGAGCGTCTTCAGGCCGCAGTTATGCATATCAAGTTGCCATTTATGTTCTGTGGCAGTTGCCTTACTTTGGCCCAGATTCATACTAAAAACTTGTGTCTTCCCAAGAGATGGAATGAGAAATAGCACACAAATTCTTCTATTTTGCTTCGCTGACCTCTTTGGAGCATCTGTATTTTTACTCGTCTCCTTAGTTCAGGTCTTAGACAAAGTCCCTGAGGTGGGGGATATTAGATCCTTGAGGACAAGGCACACCCACTCTACAATCTCACTTCCTCTTTCTAATGATGGTATTTCTACTGCTACTTGCCTCATGGGGGCTGCCACATGTTTCCCTTCTGTGTTCACAGCAGCCTATTGTTCTTTTTGATGTATCTACCCTTTTCAGCCCTGTGTATAGATTTATTGTAATCAGCCATCATGGTTTCCCTGGGAATCTTGGTATTAGAATTGCAAGCCTGTGTTCTGGGAGACCCCTCAATTTTGGGCAAACCAGCGTGATTGGTCACCCCACCTGTGTTAAATTAACTTTATGGCAAAACTTTAATGGTCAAATAGCTTTAGTGAAGGAGAGATCAATTATTTAGAAAGAAAGTATATATGGGGACATACAGATCTACAAAATATTTTTCTTTATGAATAATGACAGAAAGTTTATTTCTATTACATCTAGCCAATAATTGTTGAAAAGAACTTGGTCTCACTGCAGAATTACATTTTGGTCAAAAACGGATTTATTGAAAGTAAAGTAGTTGCCACATGTGTGAAAACTTTCCCTGTAGTTTTTAGTCCAAAAGTTATTCAATTTTAAAGTTTTGAACAGTTGGGTCATTTCAGATAATATTTTAATGCAGAGGAGCTTTTAAACTGAATAATAAGTCACACATAAGCATATAAATGGATATTTTTGTTGTGACAGAGGAATTCAGTTTATATTATAGTGGTGTTTTAAGTTCAAAAAATGAAGTTAAAAATGAAAACTATCAGCAGATTACTGAAACAATGACTGATTTGGGGCAAAGGAAGTCTGGGCAGCTTATCGAGAGTGTAGGCACGATCACCATTGTTAACAAAGGTCTGGGGTGTGCATCCTGGGTTGGGTCATCCTGTTTTGGAGGGTCTGAGAGGCAGAAAACAGAGACCAGCATCTCAGTTCTTTCAGTCTTAAAGGCATATCCCAAGCTCAGCAATGACTGGGGAGATAGCTGGCTTTGAAATTTATAAGAGACAATAACTGGGAGAAGTAGGACTGAACCAGGAGCACAGATCTTCAATAAGAGGGTTGGTTTTATGGTAACAGAGTAATGTTCGAACTGGATCAGATCAGGATGTGCAAGAAGAGATGAATATCTCAACAGAAATTTGGTCATACAATGGGCAGTAGGGAGCAGAAAAGTGATAATTCAAAATGCCACTTGGAAGTATAGTGACCTTCACTGTGTGGCTGAATGGATATGATCAGAGCTCAGCGCTATGAGGACTTCGGATGCAAAGTGGGTAGCCTAACAGAATGTTATTAGACTACCATGTTCAAATATAGTTTGTGTGGATAGTGGGACTAGATGGACTAGAAGTTCAGTGGGGAGAAGTTGGAAGATCAGGGAAGTTATAATAGGAAAGTAGAAGGGTTTAGGGACATGTTGCTCAAGTGCTATTTATTAAATTGGTTTAGAAGCTACCAATAAACATAACAATTTTTGTTCACTGGAGTTTTTTTTTTTTTTTTAAGATTTATTTATTTATTCATACAGAACTGGGGTACAGGCCAGAGATGTGGAGGGTGAGAGGATTCACCAGAGACAGAGTGGGGAGCAGAACAGGCAGATCAACGAAGTACACTGCTGAGGGGAGCAGTGGGTGGGTCAGGAGAGGTCTGCCACGCCATGTGGTCACCTCCGGGGCAGGCGGGGATCGAACTCATGCGAAGGTGGCTTAAGCTTCTTAGTGCAGTGCTTTAACCCGCTGCGCCACCAGGGAGGGCCATTCACTGGAGTTTTTAATGAAAGAAAGAATATAAGTGCTGGAAGGGATCCATTAATTTACATGTTCATTCTTAAAAAAAAATATTATTGGTTCTGTATTACCTGCCTATGTGCTGGGGGTACATTAGTGGGAAAATAAGATCAAATTGAAGGAAGGATTATGTTTCTGAGTGAGGAGTCAAATCAACAGATAATCAGAAGCTGTCATAGGAATGTCAGAGAGGGTGTAGAGGCGTTTTGGAGGGGCATCAAATTAACCTAGGCTTGTGGAGTAATGGAGGCCTATCACTAGTTTAACATTCCCATTTTACAGTGGGAAAACACAAATATAAGGAAGTTTTTTTTCATGTCACCTAAATTATCAAGGCTTTTGTCTTACTTAGCAAGAACCGTATCTTCTAGGTAATGGTAGCCCCTTGATTAGATGGGACCAGTGGCCTCTCTCCTCCTGCTACCTGCACAGGTGCACATAGTCTCCTTATATCTCCAAGCCTTCAGATAAAATGAACACAAGTTTGGAATGGCCATGAGGGGCTAGCATGTGAACTCAGGTTAGCTCTCCTTGTGTAAGGCTGTTTTCTTGTTGTCTTATATGAAATGATGGATTTTCAGGGTGTCATGGAGCCCTTCCCGGGGCATGACATGTTCTAACATCCACATACCTCTTCCTGGAATGTTTTCAACTTAGCGGACAGCATACCGTGTCTCACACAGCTCCCACCTATAAGTTTCCTTAATAAAGTCATCTTCATGCCTGTGTGATGTGATATTCTCTTTCCTCTATCTTGCAACACTTCCATTTGTATTTTTGAAATATTCATCATATAAACATGTGCTTGGGATAAACTCCAAGTGGGTATTTGAGTATACCAGCACTAATGTACATGCTCAGTGTTATATACACCAGAAAGTAGAGGATTCCATATGGTAACCTGCATCAGAAGATTAACCTACAGAGTATGTGTTAAGTGTTTTGATCACTTTATGTGAGAAGAACAAATAAAAGATGGAATATCTTCTCAGAGTGTAGAAGCTATTTAGTGGAACAATTATGCAGTGCTGGAAACAGGAAACCTATGATTACATTTCAGTTCTGCCATTCTGAATCAGAGTAAGTCACTTAACCTTTTACATATTTCAAAATTGACTAACACTAAGACTATTTGAAAGTTGTGATAATTTAAATAAAAAATAAACTAACATAACAGAACTGCAGCTTCATTAATGTTTACTGAATTCAGTAATACTTACATATGTATTAATAGTAAGAATCCCAACAGCAATGAAACAGCAGATAATCAAGTGCTAAATTGTGTGGAACATAACAGAGGAAGTCATGAAGGCTTATTCACAAGTGGGCTTCATGAAAAATTAGCTGTCATATTGGAGTATTGAATTTCACATGGACTCAGTCACAGGATGCAGCCATTTGGATGCTGAATCCATAATTTTTGTTTTACATAAGATAAAATGTACTTACTTTTTTTCTGATATGAAAAGCAGTATGGGCACCTTGTAGAATTGTAAGCAATGTTTAAAATTAAATCAACAATAAAACTCATTTTTAGGGATGACCATTATTAATACTTAAAAAATGTATATGCTTTCTTTATGTATCCTGCTTCTTCATTTTTTGTTTGTTTATATCTTATAGTGAATGGTGAGAAATTTCTCATTTCTTTTAAAATTCTTGGATAACTACTTATATTTATAAATTTTTATTGAAGTAGTATTGCATTGTAATATACAGGTTTCAGGTGTGCATCATTATTAATAAACGTCTGTATATAAGTTTACCACTAACAGTCCAGTTCTATTCTTCACTATATAATTCACCTTTTTACCCACCCCCTTTTCCTGAATTAGTTTCATAGTCTAAATGTTTATTTTTATTTTATTTAGTTCACTTGCTTATTTGTTTTTTCAATATATCACAAATGGATGAGAGCAGGAACAAGACAAGGATGTTTACTGTCACCACTATTGTTCAAGTCTGGCTGAAACTGTTAGGTAAGAAAAAGTCATAAAGGGAATCCAAATTGAAAAAGAAGGCATGAGACTCTCACTGTTTGCAGGTGACGTGATAATATACATCATGAACCCAAGGAGCTCTACCCAAAACTGGTAGAAATAATAAATGAATACAAAAAAGCACAGGATATAAAATCAGAACACAAAAATCAGTTGCATTTCTATATGCAAAGAATATATCAGAAGTAAGAAAACCATTCATTTACAGTCACACCAAAATGAATGATATATATGAAAGTAAGCTTAATGAAGAGGTAGAAAATTTATATATTGAAAACTCTACTAAAGGAAATAAAAGAGGACACACACACACACACACACACAGAAAAATACCCTGAGTGTGGATTGAAGGAATAAACATCATTAAGATAGCCATATTGTCCCTCCCTCGTGGCGCAGCGGGTTAAAGCACAGCACAAAGCAGCTTAAGCCACTTCCACATGAGTTTGATCCCCGCCTGCCCCGGAGGAGATCCACATGGCAAGGCAGACCTCTCCTCACCCGCCCGCTGCTTCCCTCAGCAGTGTACTTCATTGATCTGCCTGTTCTGTACCCAACTCTGTCTCTGGTGAATCCTCTCACCCACCACATCTCTGAATTGTACCCCAGTTCTGTATGAATAAATAAATAAATCTTAAAAAAAAAAAAGAAAGAAAAGATAGCCATATTACTTCTGGCAATTTACAAATTCAAAGTAGCTCCTATCACAGTGACATTTTCAAGGAGAGCCAACAACTATAAAATTGATATGAAACCACAAAAGTCCTTAAGTAGCTGAAGAAATTCTGAAAGAAGAGAAGAAAAATATTGACTGAAGTCTATGTAGTTACTGTACTACATAGCAACAGTAATCAAAACAGTATGGTATACTGGAACAGGAACAGAAAAAAAAAAGCAGTGGAACAGAATGGAAAGGCTAGAGATAAACACACACAAATATGCATGGTTTATCTTTGGCAAAGGAGCCACATCCATGCAATGGGGAAAATAAAACCTCTGTAACAAATGATGTTGGGAAAATTGCATATTTTTCATGTGAAAATAAAACTAGACTCATAATTAACTACACACATAAAATTAATTTAAAATGAATTAAAGTTAATAGAAGAATTGAAACTATAAAACACTTGAAAGAAAAAATACGGAACACACTATAGAATATCTACCTTGAAGATATATTTGAGGACTACCTTCATTCCTGTGAGAATGAATGACTTATCAAAAGAGTGGAGGCAGCATATGTTGGTGAGGATGTAATGAAAAGGAACTGATGCACTGTTGGTGGAAATGAAAGTTGGTACAAGCTCTATGGGAAAAGGTATGGAGATTTCTTGAGAAAACAATAATGGAAACTCCATGTGATCCAGAAATACCTCTATTGTGTATTCATTGTTAAAAATATGAAAAATCTAATACTAACAGCTTTATTTATGCCTATGTTCATAAGAGCGCTATGCACAATTGCCAGTCACTTGGCAAACCCAAGTATCCTTCAACAGATGAATGATAACGAAACTCTGGAATATATACTCAATGGAAAATTCTGTAGCTAAAAATTCTGTAGTTAAAAAAGATGAAGTTGTACCTTTTGGGACAAAATGGATGGAACTCGAGGTGATTATATTAAGTGAAATAAGTCAGAAACTGAACAACAGATATTAGACATTTATGGACTATAAATAACCAGAAAACAAATAATTATGCAGGCAAAATACAGCAGGAATAAATCTTGAACTTAGTGAAAGAGTTTAATGATTACTAGAGAGAACTGGGTAGAGGGAGAAGAGAATGGAGGAGGGATTCAGGTGTGGTATTATACAGGTAATTTGGTAGTGTGAGTGGAATATGTACACAATGGAGGAGGAAAATTGTAACCCCATGATTAAAAAATAGGAGAAATTTTTTCAAAATCTCAGTTCAAGGTTCTTCTTAATCATTTTACAGTGTTCTTAACGATATACTAAAAAAAAAAGAAAATTTGAATTTCAGAAGTTTTTCATGTCAATATGAGTTTTTAGGGAATCACTTAATAACAAATTCATCCACTAATTAGCTTGATGATTAGGTAATCAATAAACATCGCAAGCTTCTGTTTTGTGCAAGTCCCTTTCCTACTTGCTCTGGAAGGAAAACAAGGGTAAAATGATAGAAACACAGTCCAAAGGATAATTAAAAATTCTTTTTAAAATTTAAAATAAAGATCCAATATATATGAAAATTAAGTAACACTTGGTTGTCTACCAAGTATATAGACTTCATGATAAATAATGCAATTATGTGAAGCTTGGAGTAGAAAATCTGGGCCATATACTTTTTATGTGGACTGAAACAGTTCTTGCCTTAGAGAAGCTGATGTTCTAGCCAAGGAAATGTATACACAAAAATGTCAATAAGCTTGGAGTAGAAAATCTGGGCCATATACTTTTTATGTGGACTGAAACAGTTCTTGCCTAAGAGAAGCTGATGTTCTAGCCAAGGAAATGTATACACAAAAATGTCAATAACTTGCCTGAGGAGTAGTGTTGTGCTCTAGCAGATTAAATAATTTTATTTAAAAAAATAAAAAACTGATAGTTTTGCATAATTTGAGAACTAATACTGAGCTTAACCAAACCTAAACAACTCTTCACCTTTTTGTCTTTCTAATTTTTATCTTATTTGCATTTGCAATGTTTCTTTCATGAATATAAGCTATAAGGTAAGTCAGAATAACTTATATACTGAAATCTTTTGTTCTGCACTTTTGTATCATATCTATAAATGCCAGGCACTGGTCTTGATGCTAATCAAGGAAAGATACTCTTCAGCTGGACAATACACAAAAACTGAGGACAGAGTTATACTTGGTAAGAGCAGGTTGTGCTGTGGAGAGAAGAAATTATGAATCAGGAGAAGGGCTCCTCATTGCAACAGAAATACTGTGGAACTCTGAAGTGCAATTAGAAGCTTTGGTATCTATATGTCCTCAAAAAGGACTTTATTTTTTCTGCTGTTGTCATGGTAAACCTTAGCCTCAGATAGAAGCAATTTTATATTTCAAGAAAAGAGTGAGTGAAAAAGGGGGAGATTCTGGAAGGTTAAATGCTTCAGTCTTCCCTTCCTAACCACCACAGCAAGGACTGTCAGTTATTGAACATTTGAAGTTTTGTTTTGACTGTAGTTTTTATGTGCTGCCAGTCAATAGTGCCTCTTAAAACTCTTGAGAACAATATGAATACAGTGTAATGTTGGGTTTTTTTTTCCTGAAAAAGGTGGAGATAAATATCTTATGAAGTAGTACATTTTTCTTTGCTAATCCTCATTTATTTGTAGATGTATGTGTCTACCCTTCACCATCCTCCAAAGAAGAGTGTTCCAATGATTTATTTGAAGACAGGAGAGGAGGGAGAAGAGTAAAGATGGAAAGATAAATGAAAAAAAGCTGCAATGAAGTACTGGGCCTTATTCTGTACAATCTCAGCATTTCTAACTTTGGTGAGCAGAAATTCCCTGCCTTTCTTTATTCTCCTCCTCCTGGTTATGATGAAGAGAGGATGTAAAGAGCTGGGTCATTTCCACATAAATTTAAGTAACAGTCTAAAATAGATTGAAGTAGTGGTTTTGGGTCAACATGTTTAGGGAAGGGCTGGTGGATGGGTAATAGGGAGTAGATGAACCCTTGTGCATCATAGAATAAAGAGGATATGAAAAAATGAACTAATTGAACATGTTCTGGAATGCAAGTTGAGACTTAGCTTCTTTTTGGGTCCTAGCATTAATTATGTGAACCTGATCTACATTACAGTCAGGTATCTCATGCTACTGGTGATGAAATAGAATTTTTCGAGTTGTCACTTCATTTTTCTATCACACTTGATTTTTCCTTTTGGCTTTAACTGGCCTCACCAAAAACAGTGTTAGGAGTTTCCTTCATTAGAGTATTGAATTACTCAGAGATATCCATAGGCTAACTGGTGACCCATGATAGAGTTTCAGATGGAGGAATCTTCCTAAAGTTGTTATTTACTGAGGCTAATAGGCTTGATCTCTCAGGAATTAGAATGAATAAATCCATAAGAAAGGTGTTAGTTCACGATGGTTACTGGAACTGAAACTTCTGGTAGTTACAGTTGGTGGTGTTGTTCCTTGAGTTGGTTGTATGAAACCAAAAGAGTATAATATAGATTAAGCACTATAAAGATATGGTACCAGCAGTTTTTTCCACCATTGGTTTTGTACCCTCAATGCAAATCCCAACATAATGAAAGGCAAATAGTGCTTTTGTTTTGTTATGAAAGGAGTTATTTTGACCTTGTTGACACCTTAAAATGTTCTACAGAGTCTCTGAAAGTTTCCTGGAGATTCTTGGGTTCTCTGTGTCACACTTTGAGGCCTGCATTCTTAGAGGCTAAGTTAGGTTTTAGTGTACATTGGTATGTAAGCTTTTATTTTTGTACTACAGTTTCAGTTACTAGAGATTAGATGACTAAAGTGAAGAGGTTAAAAAGCAAACATGGTTTATAGTTTATTTCCCCTGAAAGCACATTACTAATGTTACTAAGAGGTTATGTATCTTTGAGGATTTTATGTGTATATCTTCCCTAAACTTTACTTCATGATCTTAAACCGATATCATGTCAAATGTTCCATGACTAGGGAATATGGTATCATAAACTTTGGGGGATCATGGAAGATTGTTTCCCAATGAGAGAGAAATAGATTTAGCCTCAGATAAATACATATATTTGTAGATATATTCTTTGGGGAATTAGAAAAAAAAATAACTGAAGAATTATAGAAAATATGATTTTTGTGCTGAAGGTCATTGAAGTATATGATTAATCTAGGTAGTTAAGTAGTCACCATGCAGGCAAGGGGAAGTTCTCTAAATTCTAAGAGTCTTAAGGCCTAATGATGATGACAAAAATCTGATGTATGGGCTCTCCCTTGTGGCACGATGGGCTAAAACACCACATTATGATGCTGTCCGAAGCCACTGCAGCTTCAATCCCTGGCCAGGGACCTGAGCTACACAGCATGGCAGACCTCTCCTGTCTTGCCTGCTGCTCCCCTCAGCAGTGTATTTCACTAGATCTTCCTGTTCTGTTCCCCACTCTGTCTCTGGTGAATCCTCTCACCCACCATACCTGTGTTCTGTATCCCAATTCTGTAAGCATAAATAGATAGATCTTTAAAAAAAAATCTGATGTATAGTTCAAATTTCAAGAGAGAAGATGATTAACTTAACCTCATTAATTAGCATGTTAGTTAAATTTACAATGCTAGTCAAAAATACAGCTTTAAAGTAACACATTGTGATAAAAGCCAGTACAACAAAATATTTAATAGAGAAAAATGACAAATATGTGGAGAATGTTGGCATTCTATTAAAAAGAATGACTTATTAAAATGTATGTGATTCAATCTAGACTACAGAATTGGTCACTTTTTTTTTTTTCAAAACAAAAGATCCTTGAAGTGACATCTACCCTATCAAAACAATCAATTAAATCTATTTTTAGAACTTCCCTAAGTCATAGAGTCTGACATTCACACATAGTTATCTGTGTACTCAGAAAATAGAAGATATTTTTGGAAAAATCTTACTTCATGATAATATTTTATGTGGTAATACTGCAGCCTATTTGTATAATTTGCTCCATAGTAAAGTGTAATGGTGTAATACTTTCCCCAGTATAACTATGTAAAGTTTCCCTCATTTTTCCATCAAGAAAAGCTGCTACAAGTTATGATGACTGCCATATCTTAAGTATTTCTTAGACCCTTAAGAGTAACAATAGAACACAATTCAGTCATCAAAGAGAATGATGTAGATTTTGTTTTTAAAAAGATTTATTTATGCATACAGAATTGGGCTACAGGCCAGAACTGCAGAGGCTTTGAGAGGATTCACCAAAGACAGAGTGGGGAGCAGAACAGACAGATCGACCAAGTACACTGCTGAGAGGATCAGCGGGCAGGTCAGAAGAGGTCTGCCATGCGTTTCACCTCCGGGGCAAGCGGGGATCGAACTCATGCTGAAGTGGCTTTAGTTTCTTAGTGCTGTGCTTTAACCCGCAGTGCCACTAGGGAGAGTCCAAAGTCATAGATTCTTAAATGAAAAAGTTAATTATATATATGTGCAAAGGTTAGGAATGTATTGAACAAGTATGTGTATGTATGTGAATTTGTTTATGTGAACACACAATGTTAACAGTGGTTTTCTCTGAGAGAGCTGGTAAAGGAGTTGGTGGGAGTTATGGTTATAGAGAACTTTCACTTTTTACTCTTTCACTTCTGTGATATTTAATTTTTTCCAACAAGTATGTGTTCCTTCAAAAATCACACAAAATAAAATGTATGATTGCTTTTGCTTACAGTAGAAAGTTTGAAAAACTGAAAGTGACAAAGAAGAAAATCAAAAGCTTGATCAGGCTTCCCTGGTGGTGCAAGGGGTTAGAACCTCTCAGCAATATGAAGCTCTTAGCAGTCACTGCAGCACATGTTTGATCCCCCAGCCAGGGAACTGACTTACATGCCACAGCAGACCTCTCCTATCTTGCCTACTTCTCCCCTAAGCAATGTGTGTTGGTAAGTCTGCCTGTTCTGCTCCCTGCTCTGTCTCTGGTTAATCCTCTCACCACCCCTCACCTCTGGCTTATACCCCAGCTCTTGTATGCAAAAATAAACAAGTCTTTGGAAGAAGAGAAAACAATGAAAGATTAATCAGTTTAATAAATAAAAATAGAATTCACGATAGAAAATTCATATACTTTTGGCCCTCCATGGTGGCTCAGTGGGTTAAAGCACAGCACTGAGAATCTAAAGCCACTTCCGCATGGGTTCAATTCCCACCTGCCCCGGAGGTGACCACATGGAGTGGCAGATCTCTCCTGGCCTCCCCGCTGCTCCCCTCAGCAGTGTACTTTGTCGATCTGCCTGTTCTGTTCCCCACTCTGTCTCTGGTGAAGCCTCTCACCGCCCCTGAGCCTCTCCTGTACCCCAGTTCTGTCACAAAAATAAAATAAAACATTAAAAAAAAAAAAAGAAAATTCATATACTTTTTAGTATTTCAGTGATATTCTTTGGCTTCAGAAACTATTTCTGACCATAAGATTAGGAATCACCTTGTAGGACTTTATAATCATGATGCCAAGCACAAACTTACTCCCAGATTATTTTGTTTTCCTTATGAATGAATTAAGATTTAAAGTCAGGAATGAAAAGTCAATGCTTGGACAGCTTTCATTTTCTGTTATTGATAAACGTTTTGCTTATCTTGATTGGTAAACCCACTACAAAATCAGTAATTTGGTGGTGGTGGGGGGACACCACCCCTACTCTCTCTAAGTAGAAAAAAAAATCTAATTTTTGAGACTCTTTGCCTTGAGTAGCAATATCATTTTTATTCATAGGCAGAATGGCAAGTAGTACAGAGACAAGGCAACAGTTTCTTTACAAAGCCTTCATCTTCACAGAAGCAAGAGTACAAAGGACCTCTGAGAAGTATTTGCCAGTGACCTTAACACAGGCTTTCATAGAAAAGTGATCCAACCTTTTCCAAAACTGACAGCAGATGAACTCATAAAAGGAAAGGGATACTAGGAAACCCTGGTTCAACTCACTGTAAAGCAGATACTCAGTTTCTTGGTCAAACTGTTCAAGGTAGACAACTATTTTCTCAAATTATTTTGTCTGTGACCAGGATGACTATATATCCTAGTTTTCCCAGGATAGTCCCAATTAGGTCCTGAGATCCTGGTATAATTACTAGTAATCTCTGTTTTTATTTTCAAAATATCCTGAAAGATATTCTATGGCAGCATTCTTCTTATGATAGGACAGTTGAAAAAAAATTCAAAGAATATGGTGACTTGTTGATAACTACTCCAATTCAATCATTGATAGAGTCATTCTCTTTTATCATCTCTTACTGCAGACATCAGGAAAGTGAAATACTGTTGCAGCTACCTTGGAACAAATATCAAACAAGTTAGACAGTTTTGCCTAAGAGAAACTTTCTGGGGAAGTTTACAAATCTATTGGTAATCACTTCTCTCCTTGTTTTGAATGTGGACATGAAACCTGAAGTTGCAACAGTCACCTTAAAGCAGTGAACGACCAGAGATATCTCAGAAAGCAGCCCTTATAGTATTAAATTTAGATTCTATACCAGCAATAGTTAATCTAAGAACAAATTACAATTGCATGTTCTTAATTGCAACTAAAATCTGTTACTTGCAGCCTTAATCATCCCAATACACACAATGGGTTACTGTCTTTCTTTTAGATTACTCAATCAATTATGCTAGTCCTGGGAAGTAAACTTTTTTTTGTCACATAGTTTACTGCTGTTTGATGATGATGTCAAAGCCGTCTTTTCATGTCTCTCATTTATAGGTACTGTATATAAATATCAAAAGAAAATTATTGAAAGAGCAAAGAAGAGTGCACAGAGTGGGAATGAGAGTAAGTAGATGGAAGCAACAGTTTATCTTCTTTTATCAGAGATAGTTCTTATTTTGGAGACACCACACTTACTTTCTGAGAACTCTAAGGACCAAACATGTTCATTTTTCATCTCTCTACTAATGTCTTAAGGGAGGGAAAAGATAAATCTGAATGTCATCAGGATGCATATGGAACTGAAGGCCATGTTACTCACGAAGTCCTCCCTAAATACCCATTTGGATGCCTCAGCACAAGAGACAGAGAGGCTGATCAACGATGTCATTTTCCCCCTACAAGTTAAAGACCCTAAATTATCTTGAGTTAACAAAGATGGTATAAACGGACCATGATATATCTGTACTTCCCCATAGCATTGGCAAGATGGTAAAGTCCTGTTTCTCTGACAATTACTATTTTAAAGGGATAGGTATTTTATTGCAGTGCTACTGAGGAAACAGAATTCCAATCATAGCAAGCCCTGAAGCAATTTCAGTGTTGCAAACCAACCCCAAATAGAATCACTTGAACCTTGCCAGAAATAGGAATGTCATTTTCTTGAAGCTTAAAGGGAAGAAAAGTAATTTGGGAAGCAGACAATCCCTTGAATGGGTCTCCTTTGCCTTACTGAGGTTCACATTTCTTCCTTGTCTAACATTGTGGTAATTAAAAAAAAGTCATTTATTTCATTGTATGTTTTCCTAAATTGTGCCCCCAATCTCTTACCAGTTCCTTCTCTTAACTCACCTCAGGAACCTGAGAGGATCAGTGTTTTTTCTGAATCTGGTTCTTGTTTTCATAAAACTTGCCAAAATCAGCCCAAAATGATTCTAGAATCCACTTTGGAACTTTCAGTTCATATCAGACAGCTGTTTTCTGGCTTTGATGACTGGTTAGTGAAACAGTCAAAATAGCAAAAGAGATAGAACATACTTTTTTGTCAGCTTTCCCCCCCCTTAACCTGAAAACTGTATTGAAATGAACATATTATACTGCATTTTATAAGGAGAGAGGTGAAAAACTTTAATCTACATATACAATTTATTTGCCTAGAGAAAGGAGGTATTATCAGTAAATGGACTATTTTTCTATGAAATTTGCTCCAAAAAGTGGATGTATGTATCTAAAAACTTTCAAACTTAGTATATGCAGTGGAGAATGCAGTAGTTTTAGGTCAGAGTTTCTCACAACCTAGCTACTTTTTCTCTCAGGAAAAAATTAATATTCATTGAACTTTAAAATATGATTTATAGACCTAATTAACACCTTTCTATGAGAGTCTGTTTTAATCCAAAGAGAGTAAACATTTACAGTAATTTTTTTAGGCTGATGGGATGGTAAACCTGCTCTGTATCTAGTGTAGAGTATGAATCCATGAAGGTTAAAAATTAAGTTCACTAATCAGTGTCTGACCAAATGTAATAGGGAAGCAGCAGAACAGCCTTGAGGGTGAAATCAGGTCTTGTTTCCACAACAGGTCCAATAGAGATAAGGAAATTAATTATCCAAGTTAAAAAGCAATGATTTATTGATTTTTCCAGAGCAGAAGGTGATATTTTAATATTAGTAGCATAATTATACTGTCTTTGATCATTGGAAGGTTAGTTATTCTTATATGTTAGTGGAGTGTTGTTGAGTTATTATGTCATCAATATATAACAATGTGAATTGTCAATAAAAAAGGACCAACTTTCTTCTTTTTTAAAAAAGACTCATTTACTTCATGCATACAAGGAGAGGGGTAGAGGGCAGAAACATGGGGTGTGGAGGGTGAGAGGATTCACCAGAGACAGAGAGGGAAGCAGAACAGGTAGATCTTCTGAATACACTGCTGAGGGGAGCAGTGGGCAAGACAAGAGATGTCTCTTGTGCCATGTTGGTCACCTCCCTGGGCAGGGATTGAACTCTTGCTTCAGCGGCTGAAGAGGGCTTCATAGAGCTACACTTTAACCCCTTGTGCCACCAGGGAGGTCTAAGGACCAATTTTCTAAGCAGTTGTGTTCTTGATCTCTGAGAACCTGAAGATACTTCATCAAAAAAATTTTTATATCATATGGAATTTACATGATTTCAGGGTAGGCAGACATCTTTCTCAATTTATAGCTACAGGGAAAAATGTAATTTGAAATAGAAACTCAATTCTCTTAGGAATTTTTTAAAATTGTATCTAACCATTTTGTTAGCTCATCTCCCAAAGTACTTTTTTTGTGTGTTCTTTCTTCTGAATTCCTATTGGAAATTAGGACTGGGCAGAAGACTAATGTTGAGTTGCTTAACAAAATAAAAATTAATGTTTACAGGCAGATGGTGGAGGAAGGTCCAGAGAAGAGCAATGTGGTGGTGGGTATATCATATAAGGCAGTGTTCTATGTTAGAGTCTTGAAAATACCATTCTCTCAAGCTATACCGATGGAACTGGTATCAGAGTCTCTTAGAAAATTATATGCTCTGTAGATCAGGCTAACAGTAGATGAGGTTGTTATAGATCTGGTTTTCCTGATAGAAATGGAGTGATAAAAATCTGAAATAGTTGAATCCATATGGCAGCTTCACAATCAGAATAAAGATACAAACAATGATCACAGTAAGTTACAAATCTGCAGAGCATTCTGGAGATGTGGAATCAAGCAGTTTTCCTAGAGGCAAAACAGATGGACAGTTGTTGGAATCCATTAAGATGGCAGCAGAGTGAAAATTTACCTCTTCCAGATATGCACAGCAAAACTGATGCAAAATGAAGCCAAAATCCCCTAGGGATAAATTGATTATTAGTGTACACATTAGAAACTAGTGTACACATTAGAAACATCAGCTTGACGAAAAGGGGCTGGAAAAACTCAAGTAAACTTATGTAAAGTAGCAAAGAATCAGTACTGCCCACAAGAGGGAGTAGTGGTGTGATGCAGAATCCCTACAGCTATCCACTCTGGTACACATCAACATTGGACATGAACTACACTGGATAAGGGGTGCATGAGCAGGCATCCAGGATGGAGGGTTCATGGCCAGAGAGCAACATAGATGAGGTACAGAGTGAAGATGACTGTCTTCAATCTGAGATTCATAACACAGGATTTCTATAGCCTGAATCCAGTCAGAGTACCTGGCCTTCCCCTTTTAGACAAGACTGCCACTGAAGCCCAGGATGAGATACCCAAAACCTCTGCTTCCCTTCCTCCCCTGCAAAAAACAACAATGCCTTACAACAGGAATTTCAAATTTCTGAGTCTACTGGAGTTAACCCATTGATGCCTACTGCTCTAGTCCCCTTTTAAACCTACTACCCCTCCCCTATACTAGTCCCTTGACTACTCCAACAACTATATAAAAAAAAAATTGAAAAATTGTTCTCACTAAACTTGTACAAACTTGAAAATGAGACAGAAGAACACAGTACAAATGCTGGAACAACAAAATCCTGAAACAGACCCTGACTCAGTGGAATTGCAGAACATGACAGAAGGGGATTTCAGGACAACAGTCCTGACAATACTGATGGAACTTAATAAAACAAGAGAGGTTATAAAATAAGAACAGAAAAAAGATAATGAAAATATGAGGCAGCTACATTCAGAAATAATGGAGTTAAGAGGCAATAAGTTAATTTAAAAACACAATTGTGGACCTTACTAATAGAGAAATATGAGCAACGGAAAGAATAATTTTGGAGAACACACGAATAAAACAAAATATAAAAAAGTAAAACAGAATAAGCATTCTTCAGGACAATATAAAAAAGAAATGACACCCATCTCATGAGGATCCCAGAAGGAAAAGAAAAAAGAGAAAGGCATAAATATATGTTTAAAGAAATAACCTCTGAAAATAATTTTACTTTAAGTTGTGATCCAAAAGCCTAGGATATGAAGGCAGTGTAATTCTCCTTCAGTGGATGAATGGATCATAAAGATGTGCTATATACATATCATGCAAAGTCACATAGCCACAAGAAGGATGGGGTTCAATCATTTTCAACACATGGAGTAAATTTGAAAAAAATATATGCAGCAAAACTAGTTAGAACAGTAAAAACAAATCCTGGATATTTATATAACAGATATTTCGACAATATAAAACAATTTCAGACATCACTGGACATTAACAAATATCCTGAGGACTTTTTGGTTTAGTGGGAAGAGAGGAAAAGTTGGGGATGCAGAGATTGTGGTGGGAGAAAGAAAGAAAAGTAACAAAAAAGATAGACAGTTAGCAAAGGCATTAATTAATTTATGTAGTCAAACCAAGGATATATAATCAGATAATCAAGGGCAATTGCCTCAAAAAAGTAGTGGTCCTTTGTTTGGTTTTGGGATTTAGACTAGTTCTCAGACTAAGATCCATTTATTGACAGGTTGGAATTCTGTGATGAAAGATCTTGCCATCTTGCTACATTCAGTCAGTGATTGTTCTTTACATCTTTCCTGAAATGTCCTGTAGACACTAGAATGGCCTGTATTGGGAACAGGGATATACTCTGATTTTTGAGGATAGTATGACACAGGGATTGATTTTTATTTGTATCTGCGGATCCCAGTTGCCACAATGACCTCCTGTAGGTGATAAATGGAACCCTGATTCACTGTGAGTCCACCTCGTCCATGGGCTTATATGTATAGTATTTCCTTAGTACCCCAACATATAATTGGAAGAGAGAGATTTGACAGCAGAACAATCACATTTCCTCCAGCATCTATGAGCTAATAGATCTCATAGAAGAGAAGTCCCATTGGAAGTCTCTGAATCTGGCTCCTTCTCCAAAGTTTTTACCCATGGCCCAGAGAGTAAAGTCAGAATAAATGTTCTATCCTATGGGGAAGATAAATACCATACTTTTAGATACTTAAAGGATGCAAGGGTGTTCCCTGTTAAACCCCTATTTAATTCACCAGTCTGATCTCTATAGATACTAGGTGGTTTGTACTGAATGATAGTCAACTACTGCAACCAAGGAGTAACCTTGATTGCCGCTGCTCTGTTGAATGAGGTATTTATATGGAGCAGACTAACACAGACTCTGGTATGCAGTAGGCAACCACTTGTCTAGCTAATGTAATAATTTCTATCCTTATCAGCAAGAACTGTGAAGCAGTTTGCATTCATATGAGACTTTGAAGAGTATATGTGGTTTCTCCCCAGGTCAAAATTAACTCTTAGGCTATACTATTAAATTATAGATTTCCTGACAAGTCCATGAGTCATGTCGGTGACAAGGGTGATGGAGTTAGTAAATCAAGTTGGTTTTCTTGCTGTGTCATTTCCAGAATAGATTTCTAAGCATGCCAAATGATTAGTTATGGCTGGGTAATAGAGTTCTTCTTTCTGATGATACAGAGAAAATTATATATGCATATAAATATATAAAACATGAAGCCAAATATTTGTGTGTATATGTGTATAGATAGATAGATAGATATAGATATAATTTCTAGACCTGCTTCATCAAACATTCTGTATGATTTTGCATATTTTCCCCTTTCATATTCCATGGGATGCCAATATCCCGGGCAATTTTTGGAAGCTGTACAAGCCATATGTAGAAGATGGCAGAGCCTCTGTTTGTCTGGACCTAACATGACTAGTGGGAATAGAGTTCTCTCCTGACAACAATGGATTTTATGTAAGTGAAAAATAAGTTTTCATTGTGAAATTTTGGCAGTTATAGGTTAGATCAGCTAGTGCTGGTATTGAGGTAGTAATTCCTATATTAAGTGTCATACTATTGTAGCCAAAACCTAAAATGCGTGACATTGGCTTAATAGTAGGATGATAAGAAAACTGTAAACACAGGGAAACAAGAAAACAGACTCACACACAGTCACAACAGGACAACAGGACTTCCCTCTTAAGCATTGCTAAAGGTTTTTTTTTTTTTTTCCAGTGATAAGTTTTTAGTGATACCATTACATTCCTAGATCTTGTGCCTACTGAGCCTCTAACTCCAAGGTTTTGGGCTAGAAGTGTGTGTTGTTATTGGCTGTAGTTAGGAAGATACCGTAAGCAAGAAAATTTAGGAATGGTTGGCTGGTTTAGAAAGTGATACTGAAGGGAAGAAATTTTTCTAGACAAAGTCCATAAATCCTAAACTTTAGTGTACTGGAGGAATTTTACTCTGCTAGACCCCAAAACAGGAAAAAATAAAACAGAAATGTTTTGAATAACAATCAGCTTCAGGTAAAAACTCTTTCAATTATAGTCATCATTTGAATATCTGAAAATGCTCTAATACTATTAATCCCTAGGTATCATTCATGGTAAAAAGAACTGCCAGAAGCTATGTAATTTGAATTTTATAAAAATGAGTTCTGGAGTAAATTCTTATGTAGATTGCTATGTCTGATTAGACCAAGCCATAGTGGTGGTGAGGGAGGGTGAAGCTAGTAAAATTTTCCTATTTAAGCAAAAAAATGCGTGAATTAATTTCCCCATTATTGAGCACTTCCTACATTGGAGGGTTGCATTAACCATAATGAGACACAAAATTGACTGTAAAAAAGCAGTAGTCTGGGCCCTCCCTGGTGGCGCAGCCAGTTAAAGCACAGCACAAAGAAGCTTAAGCCACTTCCGCATGAGTTCAAATCCCATCTGCCCCGGAGGAGATCACATGGCGCGGCAGACCTCTCCTGACCCGACCGCTGCTCCCCTCAGCAGTGTACTCGTCGATCTGCCTGTTCTGCTCCCCACTCTGTCTCTGGTGAAGCCTGTCACCCTCCGCATCTCTGGCCTGTACCCCAGTCTGTACAAATAAATAAATAAATCTTAAAATATATATATATATATATATAAAAAGCAGTAGTCACACATATAGAGCTAAAACATGAAGTAAAACATTAACACAGACAGAGATATAAAATATTATAGGATTTCAGAAGAAACTGAACTGATTGCCAGTTAGAATTTTTATGAAACACTTTTATTAGGCAGAGAATTTGACCTGGGCTTCAAACAACTAGAAGTTCAAAATAAGAAAGTATATTGTAGGTGAGTAGGAGTATGGCTTAAAGGTATCAAGTGGCAAAGTGTCTTCTGGTGTGTAGATTTAGAAGGTAAGCCAGGCACTTAAGTATCCTGGATTTCACACTAAGCTTGTGATATTTAGGCATTAGTTAGTGTGGGAAATTTCATGTTATCATCAAAGTAGGGGGTTAGAACTGTGGTAACAGAATGTGACATCATTTGGAGAGAGAATAAAATAGAGGAAGACTTGTTTGCCGATCATCACAATAGTTTTGGCAGTGGGAAGTCAGAAGAGGCAGAAATGCATTATAAAAGAAATTTAGTAACACAGGAAATGCTTAAATAAAGGAGATGCAGGATAACTTCACTACACAAAAGGAGGAATTTATAAGCCTTAATTTCTTGGTTTATCCACAGTTATGAAAATGTAAGAATGCACTGTATGTTATAATAATTTTGTGAAATTCAAATTCCTGAGCCAGTCATTACCTTCCTTTGTTAAAATAAAGAAAGAAATAAAGAAAACTATTTAAATCTGTTGTATTTAGATATAGTATAAATAAGGAGCTGTATAGGGCAAATAGGTTTTGAGATTAACGAAGAATTTTTTGCTGTCTCAGTATTAAAAATTTTTAATCTAAGTTTAATAAAATTTGAAGTATCAGATTTGTGAATATATCCAATTAACCACTTAAATTTCTAATTCATGGTTGATCTAGGTTATTATGATTATTTATGTCAAAGGTATTATAATGTTTCCAATAAGAAATGTGTTATGGGTTTCTACCAGCTTAGGACAAGAGGGGTTCCAGGGAGGAAAGCCAAAGATGTGGCCACTTCTCCAGGAGAACTGAACCATTGGCAGGCGAAGGGATCTGTGCAGTTCCCCTACTGTGATAGACTAGAATCCCGTACCATCACTGTTAGACTTAGGGCAAACCCTAAGACAATCACAAGACAATCACAAAAGACTCCATACAGGGAGTGGTATGCCTAAAGATTGAGAAAGGGAATAAATAACAGTATGAAGACTGGGCTAAGGCAGGTAAAAAGTAAAAACAACAACAACAACAAAACAAAACATCAGTTTAATTATAAATGCAAACCCCCTAAATGAAATATTGGTAAAGTAAATCCTAAATAAATGATTATCAAGTCAAATTCAGGAAGCAATGGAGATGGGGAGGGAACCAAAGCTATATTAAAGTAAACCTTAGTTGGTGGACTAAAAAAAATACCGGTGACTTAAAGAACACAGATATTTATTTTTCATGTTGGTGCTGCAAAGTGATGCTCTGGGTTAGCTGGCTGTTCCATGTACTCACATTTCCTCCAATTGTATTGCTTCTTTCTCTCTTAGTACAGTGGTTTTGGAATTTGAGTGCAGATCAGAATACCCTACAGAGATTTAAAAATCCATATTGTTGGGTGCCACTCTCAGACTTCCTGATTTAGTAGGTTTTTGAGTGGGGACTGAAAATTTGTCTGTTTCGAACATTTCCAGGTGATGATCATAGTACAGATTTGGAACCATACTTTTACTAGATTATCATTAACATTTACCTAGTGAAAAATGGGTCACTGTTTCAGATGACAGAAAAGGGAAAAAGAATGTGGAATATATATGATTACTATCATAGGACTTTATAATCTATATACACCGATTTCTTTTTCTTCTTACTGGCAACAACATCGCCACCCAATCACATCTTATTTAAGTCAGTCTGCAAAATGTATCCATAGTTAGTATCATGCTGGGAAAATCCCTTCCAATTCTTTATTTAGTGATATCACAATGGTAGCTTGAAATTGGCCAGAGTGTAAGTAAGGCACAGAAACTTGCAATTGTTGCAAATCTGGCCTTCACCCCAACCCAGTGGACAGTTAACTAGTAAACATTTAGAAATGCTCCACTGTCTATAACTTAGCTGCTACATTTTCAACTACAATTCTATTATCGTCAATATTGAGGAGAATACATTTGGTCAACAATTGAAAACTTTGTGGTAATGACCAACTAGAATTTTAAGAGTACAAAGATAAAGACCTATTAAATTAATGACCTAAAGAGAAAAATCTATTCAAGTAATAGATTAAGTTAGTATAATGAATTATATATAATAATATCAATAGATGCAGAAAATTTACTGGATAGAGTTTAACACACATGTATGATAAATACATTTAGCAAACTAGAACAAGATCTTGATGGAGAGTGCTGAGGGGAAAAAACTTTACCTCTGTTCTTTTAGATTAAGTAATTGGTAGCTGTGAATTCAACTGGCAGAAGGCAGATAAGCAAAAGACAAAATTTATTAAAATGCATAAATAAAAACTTATGGAAGACTTATGGAAGATGAGTTCAAATTGATGGTAAGGATTTGGAACTTATATAGAATATTAATAGGAGAAGGAAAATGGTGCTTATAGGAAAACAAATGATTTTTAGGAAAGATAAATGGGTTCTGAGGAAAATAGATGGGAGATATGATAGCTTTATAACAGTTGCTTTTCCAGCTCCATTCATGTTGCTGCAAATGGCATGAGTTTATCTTTTTTAATTGCTGAGTAATATTCCATGGTGTATGATGATGGTACAATGGTGAAGTGGTGGTGGGAAGTCCACAGGGATTATAACAAAGATGAAAAAATGTACAAAATGAAGAAAGATGTAATATATATATATATTATTTATAATATATATAAGTTAAAAAAAGAAGTTATGGAGCTCTTGACACTATGGAATATTCAAAATGTTTGATTTAATTCTGAGCTTTTAAGAGTAACATTGGAAAGGGTCTCGATTCATTTTATTTGAAGAGCAAAGTAGTCAGTGATCCCAAAACACTAAAATGTGAGACATGAAAAATATTTGCATTTGTCCATAAACTTCAAATACAGTAAATATTTATTTTTGAAGAGCTACCATAATTTGAATGCTTACACTGCAAAAAGTCATTGTTATAATACATTTTATCATGAGAAAATTTTATTTATTTTTATTCAGGTAATGTTGGATTACAAAACTGTTTATAATTCAGAGATATATGATCACACTTTTATAAATAGAGGTTACCATACCATATCTATCACCAAGGCACCCAGAGTTCTCCACCATAATCCATTGGGCCCCTCTGTATCCTGCACTCCACCCTCACACCTTTTGGTACCCTTAACTCTACAGTCAGATCTCTAGTGTTTGTTAATTCATTCGGTGATTTGTTTTATTTTGCATATCCCAATCTAAGTAAAATCATCTGAGCTTATCTTTTCTCTGTGGATTAATTCAATTATCATTAACCCTGTTCAGTTCCATCCAGTTTATTTTATAGCTGAGTGATATTCCACCCCCCCATATATGTATATATACACACACATATGTGTGTATGTGGTGTATGTGTATATATATATATATATATCATGTCTTAATCCACTCATTTGTTCTTGGGAAGTTAGTTTGTTTTCATAACTCGGTTTTTGTCTGTAGGACTGCAGTGAACATAGCCATGCAGATATCCCTTCCAATTAGTGTTTTTTTGCATTCATTAGTCAGATATCTAGGGGTAAAATTGCAGCATCATATGGCAGATATATTTTTAGAACCATCTGTGCTGTTTTCCATAGGAGCTGAACTGGTTTACATTCCCAGCAACCATGGGTGAGGGCTCCTTTTCTCCACATCCTTACCAACACTTGCCAACACTTGTTATTGGTCATTTTTTTTTTTTCCATAATTTTTTGTTTAAAGATTTATTTATTTGTGCATACAGAACTGGGGTACAGGCCAGAGATTCAGGGGCAGTGAGAGGATTCACCAGGGACAGAGTGGGGAGCAGAACAGGCAGATCGACGAAGCACACTGCTGAGGGGAGCAGTGGGCGGGTCAGGAGAGGTCTGCCACGCCATGTGGTCACCTCTGGGGCAGGTGGGGATCGAACTCATGTGGAAGTGATTTCAGCTTCTTAGTGCTGTGCTTTAACCCGCTGCGCCACCAGGGAGGGCCTGTTATTGGTCTTTTTGAGATGGCTTCCTATTGTGGTTTTCTGGTTTTCTTTTGCATTCCCCTGATAAGTGATAATGAACATTTTTCATGTGCCTGTTGGCAATTTTTATGTCTCATTTAGAGAAGTGTCTACTTAGTTCCTCTGCCCATTTTTCACTTGGGTGATTTATTTTCTTTTTATTGAATTATATGAGGGTTTTGTAGATCTTAGATATTAGCTCCTTGTTGGATACATAATATATTTTCCATTAGATATGATGTTTTTTCATTCGAATGATAGTTTCTTTCACTGTACAGAAGATTTTAGTTTGATTATTCCTATTGCTTATTTTGCTTTTGTTCTCTCTTGCCATTGAAATTGACTCCACAAAGACATAACTAAATTTATGTCATGGTTATATTGCCTATACTTATGTTGCTTATGATTGTTTATTTATGGTTTCAGGTCTTACATCCAAGTTTTTCATCCATTTTGTATCAATTTTTGTATATGGTATGAGAGAATTGTCTAGTTTCATTTTTCTTTTTTTTGCAAGTGGTTGTCCAGTGCTTCCAGCATGTTTTGTTGAAGAGAATTTTCTTTCTCCAATGTATATTTTGGTTCCTTTGTCATAGATTAACAATATCCATATAAGTATTGGCTTATTTCTGGGCTCTCGATTTCATTCCATTGATGGTTGTCAATTTTTATTTCAATAACACTCTTTTTGTATTACTACAGCCTTGTAGTGTACTTTCTATCTAGCAGTTTGAAATCTCCATTTTTCTTATATATATATATATATATATACATATATATATATTTAAAGATTTATTTACTTGTGCATACAGAACTGGGGTACAGGCCAGAGACTCAGGTGTGGCGAAAGACTTCACCAGAGACAGAGTGGGGAGCAGAACAGGCAGATCGACAAAGTACACTGCTGGGGGGAGCTGCAGGTGGGTCAGGAGAGGTCTGCCACGCCATGTGGTCACCTACGGGGCAGGCTGGAATCGAACTCATGAGGAAGTGGTTTCAGCTTCTTAGTGCAGTGCTTTAACCCACTGTGCCACCAGGGAGGGCCTCTTCTTTTATATTTTATCAGGACTGCTTCAGCTATTTGGAGTCATTGGTTGTTATTTACAAATTTCAGTAATGTTCTACTCAGTAATGCTCTTTCTTTGAAGAATTTCAAATAGACTTGGAACAGATTTCTTTGTATCTATATATTGATTTGGGTGAGATGGGCATTTCAATAATGCTAGTTGTTCCAGCTCCAGTATGTTTTCACATCCTTGTATCTTTTCTATTCTTTTGATAATACCTTAGATAGTCTGTTGAATGCATCTTTCACCTTCTTGTGATATTTACCACTAGTATTTACTGCTTTTATGCTAATGTCAAATTTTTTAATGTCTTTCTCTTATAGTTTTTCTTTATTTTTATATAGAAATGTAACAGACTTTTGTTAATTGATTTTATAGCTTACTCCTTTACTGTAGTGATTGTTCTAATAGTACTTTTAGTGGAGTTGTTGGTCTTTCTATGCATATTATGTTATCTGCAGGTAGTCATAGTGTTACTTGTTTTCCAATTTGGATTCTTTTTATATCTTTACCTTGATTAACTGCTCTAGTTGGTCTCTCTTTTAGCCTGACTACTCTGTACTTCTTTAACTCACAAGCATTTCTTCAGACAGCTCAAGTAATTCTCTGAGTCTGACCATGGCTGTTTATCACTTTCCTATGGGAATATTAATATACAAGTTTCAGCTATGGAAAATTGGGTGGGTTTGATTTTAACCATTATTCCACATCAGCTATTGAGACACAGGACTAGAAAAATAGAATAATGTCTTACATTAGAAGATGACTTTGTTTCCAGTGTGTGAACTTTGGATCAGGTTTTTTTAAATCGAAGTTATATATGAAAAAACAGTCTTTCTACATGACATTTCCATAAGCAGAAAGAACACAAAGCTAAGAGACACTACAAACAAATAGCATCATAATCCTAAGCAAAGAATACTGTCTTTGAACTTTAGTTTTCCCTCAGTATGAACAACTCTCATTCATTCACTTATTTATTAATTATTTCTCTAGACATTCTTTGAGTGATTACTTTGTGCCAACCACTGTACTAGTGCTGGAGATTTGTGGCTTAGATAAAGCATTACCTTTCTCCTCAGAGAGTTTGCTCATGGCCCTGAAAATGAAACATAATTTCCCATTGTGGAGAGTGCTTATAAAAATCAAATGAGATCTGGATTGTAAGTATTTTGAGAAGATAAAATAAATCACTCTTCAAATATAAGAGATTGTACTCATGTTGACATCAGAGTCATCACAAGCTCAGGATGTCAATGAACTTACTGTATTTTTTATTCTTTGGCATTTGGGTTAAGAGGAAGATTGTAAGTGATTCAGGTAAGACCAGAGCATTTGTATTCTTAAAGAATGTTTCCCAGAAATTGACAATCATTAAAATTAACATGTGAAGTTAATTATGGTGTCTGACATGAACGATTTTTGGCTTTATGCACTTATGTTTTTGACCAGATGAGGTCTTCCTTTTATTAGTTTATGAGTCACAGGGCAAGCATGGGTGTTATACTGTGAATGCTAAATTAGGATCAAGGACCTGAAGTTGCTTCTGGCCTTGAGAAAAAGAAACCTTTTCGACATACCTATTTTTGTTGTTTACTGTGTGAATGTAGACACCCTGTATGGTTGCTTGGGTGCAACTGACCTTTCAAATGCTTGGACCCTGGGTGTGCTATATCCATCTCCCTCTCTTTTCTGGTGTTTTGGCTTCTAGAATTCTGACAGGGTGCTGACTTTCCATTTGTTCTTGCTCCTCTTTCCTTGCTTGCTCTCTCTTTCCATCATCAAGGTGTCAACAGCTTTCCGGGAGGAGGATTGCATCATCCTTTCCATAAGACTACTTAAGAGTTTTGGGTGCCCTGTAACTGCTGTGTCCTTTCTACTCCCTTCAATAAAGGAAAAGAGTGACAGAATGCTGGCAAAAGTGTGCAGTGGCTGTTGGCTAATGATTGCTATAAATTCTGATAACAGCAATTGTAAGTAATATAAAGTTGCAGCAGCTGGTATTCATATTGCTCTGAATTTTAAAGAATTAAAAAATCATAGGAGAGTTTGTAAGAATTTTGGTGTCACATGGTGCCATTTTCCCCACAAGGATTCAACAAGTATAATGAGTAGCATATTTCTTAACAAAAAGACATGCTGGAAAGTAACCCATCCTACCTGAGAATATCATGAGAGGAAAAAAAAAATTGTTGTATTAGACCACTGGATTATGTTTGTTGTATTAGTGTAGCAAAATCTATCTTGATTAATATGGTCACTAATATCTCTGCTGGTAATTTTTTTTAATAAGCTAAACATGGGAAACATCAGGGCCAATTTTACTCTAGTCAAAACTATTTGTAATTCATTGTTATTTTATCCATTATTAGTTAAGAAAGTCACTTTTAGAACTTGGGGAGATTTGCACAAATCCTAAATTCCAAATAAAAGGTGTTGCACTGAAAAGTTAACCAGATGTCAACTTTCATCTCAATACTTATTCCTTTAAATTCTACACTTGAGTAATTTCTACATAAATAAAGTCTTATCTCTTTTTTATACTCAGAATCAAGCTTATTAATCATAGGTTTAGTATTGTTAATTTACTCAGATTTAACAAGCATAAAACATAAGAGCTATTAATTGTGTGATGCATTACAAAAGCTATATAGCATGTTATCTAAATCAAATATGGATAAGAGAAACTAAATATGGGTGTGTCAATTTCTGTAATCTGAGTGCATCAGTCAGTGACTTTGACTGTAACTTAAACTATCTCTACTTCTAACTGGATGAGCCCAAGTTTTCATGTGGTCTCATAGGTGGGGAAAAGAGGCATCTGTTCTTCACCTTCATAGAGGGCAGCAGGATACTGTGTCCTACCAGTCCTGTTTGTAGGGGAGTGGGAGAAATTCCTAAAATGGGAGAAAGAGATGCCTTTACAGTGAAGCTAACCAACCAGCAAAAAATAGAAATTCCCTCAAAATGCCAACTTCTTTTTGCAAATCAGAATACATTGAATATTAGATTTCCCTAGCATAGCAAATGAAGAAGTAATTCTTCCTTAATTGAATAACACTTACTGACTATATAAGTTGTATTATATTATAGTATAACTTTTTCAAATTTAATGTTGAATCTTTTAATTATTTTCTTTCTCCCACTTGCATTGGATTAAACTAAAAGTTAAAGAGAAAAAAGTAAATGTCAATGAAAACAAAAAAAAGCAAAATTCAAAACTATGTTCTCTTTTCAGAGTGGCAGTGGGCCAAAAAAGATAAAATAATAAACCTTAAGTAAAAGCCTTAAGTTTTCTCTGGTGGATAGCTTCTTCACCTTTGTGTGTTAATTGGACCTATGACCTGTGATGTGATGATCAATCCATCTTAACTGCATTTTTTAGATGGTGGCAGCTACAGACTTGGGGGCTGGGCTTGACCTCACCTAGTGATTATGTCATTCTGGCAAACTCCATTCAGATGTGCTTTGAATGATTCAGTTGTTCTCTTTTCTGAGCTGACGTGTATTGAAATGAGGCACAAATCATGATCATGTAACTGACCCATTTAGGGATGAGCATCCTCTGCAGTCTTGGAACATAAAAGAGTTTTTCTTAGTCTTGTCATCTCCCCTGGCTTCATTTTTTCATAGATAATGTCCAAGTAAAAGGAGGAAGAAAGGAGGAAGGAAGACTAGAAATCCATGGAGGGATAGCCTTCTTCTCAAGGGTACCACATTTCTCTGGCACAGTAGAAATAGGTGGCAGAAGGGGGTGACTGTGTCTGACACTACCTGGATGGGAGCATTCCAAGCTGAGAAACAACAGGTACAAGGTCCCAGGGTAGGAACATGCTTAGATGTGGAGGTAAAGTGAGTTTTCCTCTATCTTCCTGAGTACTTGACTGAGGCACCTATAATGATAAAATCCAGGTTTACTAGAGAAAAACAAACAGGATCCAGGAAAAATGAGTAACCCAAAGAAGTAACAAGAATTTAGATCTAAATACCATTTAATAAGGACAGGGGAGAAAGGATGTAGGCTCCTTAGGGAGGAATAAATGCTTTTCAGGAAAGATGAAGGGGCTCTAGAAGAACAGGTAGGAAGTATGATAGTTGTGACAATATGTATCTGCATGTGGTATCCACTAAGTCTTCTTTTCTGTGATGAACTTCTCTGGAAGATAGTTTTTGACTTCATCTGGGCTACATGCAGTGGACTAGATAATACATGATGATTGACAGCTCCACAAGGAATGTATATAATGAATGAAAGGAAGATTGAATACTTGTATTACTCAGAGAAACAGAACTAATAGGATATGTAGTTTTAGATACAGGTATGTAGTGTTACTGCTAGTGTTACTGTCATTTATATCTATATCTATATCTATACACACACACACACACACACACACACATCTATCTATTATATGAAGTTTGTTCGTGTTGTTATGGAGATTGAGAAATCCCATGATCAGTCATCTGCAAATTGAAGAGCTAGGAATACGGATGATTAATTTGATCCATGTCTGAAGGCATGAGAATCAGCTGATGGTGTAAGTCCTGGTTTTAGTCCAAAAGCCTGAGAACCAGTAGCTAATGATGTCTGAAAGCAAGAAAAGAGGGTTGTGACAGCTCAAGAAAGAGAGAAATTCATTCTTTGCCTGCCTTTTTGTTCCCTAAGAGTATAGATGTTACCCACCCACATTATTGAGGGCAATCTGCTTTCCTCAGCCCACTATTTCAAATGCTAACTTTTCCCAGAAACACTCTCATAGATATACCTAAAATTAATATTTTTAATAGCTATCTGGGTATTGGTTAAAATAAAATTAACAATCACAGTTCTGTCACTAGAGAAATATGAAACAGATGCCAGAGAGACCCAAACAGCAGATGCCCACTACAATTTGCTGCACTATTCAGTATGTGAATAGCTATGTAGCCACTGGCTGAGTGAGGCTATTTAAATTTAAATGAAAGAAAATTAAAAATTCAGTACCTCAATTTAATAGCCACATGTGACTAGTGTCTTCTGTATTGGAAAGCACATACATAGAACATTTCCATGGATATAGAAAATTCTTTCAGATATCACTATTGCACACTATTGCATTGCTTAATAATAGATTCATTCAGCTGCTTAATATCATTTTCAGAAATGTGCCCTTAGGTGATTTTGTCCTTGTGCAAAAGTACATAGAGTATACTTCATAGAGCTTCATGGTCTATAGCCTCCTGCACACGAGAATAGTATAGTCTACTGGGCCCACTGTTGTATATGTCATATGTCATTCCTGGAAACATTGGTAAGCCAGGTGCAACTGTATATAGTAATAGTAACATATTTGAATAGATTTTTTTTAATTGTCCAAGCACTTCAAACCAGTTTTAAATATATTCTCACTTTTAGTACATTAACTCCTGAATTTGCTTTGTTACATACACAGAGAATATGCCACTATTAGGACAGTGGTAGCCTGCTTTCCTGGACAAGATTTCTTACCCCAGTCCTGATTTAGAAGCTCAGAAAATGCATATAGCCACTTCTCAGACTATTTGAACATAGGAGTATCATTTTTTGGTGACAATTTTGAGTCCTTGTGAATTTCCCCACCAAAGAAAATAACCATGCAGCTCCAGCAAGTTATTTTTTATGAGACTTTTAAAGGCTTCTTCACGAAAGCGAACTATGTACCCTTGACATAAATATGAAGATGTATTGATTATCGATCTTATCTAGATGTACTTTATCAGGCTGGATAAAAAATTTGGGAAGGACATTTTCTCCAACTTTTCTTGCAAATGGCAAGGGTCTTATAAGGGTATTTTCTTAGATTATGCACCAAAGTGAGTCACCTGACCCTCAGGTCTTGTGATTGGTATGGACAGGCAGTTTCCCAGAGGTATGATTTAGGATGGAGTTTCTAGCCCTTCATCCAAGTTCAAGCAAGATCTCATTGCGAAACTGCAGAGCCTTGATAATGTAATTATAAAGACATTAGATTTGTTTCTATAATACAGATATTAAGTGAGGCCCTCTGATTTCTAGACCCTGGAAAGAATATATGTGAAGAATCACTTCCAATATGTTTAAAATTTCAGTTATATATCAAGACAGGTCTGTGGCCTAAACTTTGGTCCCATCCTGGAAGTGGCTCTTCTCAGATGTCCTTGGAGACCTGCAGGTGGAAGGAGACTTACCCTCCCAGAACAGGCCTGCTGCCTGAAGTTTCACTGATCCCCAGATATGCTAGGTCCTGGGAGGGGAAGCTGGACTGAAACTGTGATCTTTGGTGGTGATCACTCACCAAATCTGGAATGGGTTCACTTGGTCAAGTGCCTCAAAGAGTAAGCATGGGCATTTGCCTGCATCCCCATGTCACTTTTCAGATTAAGGACTTAGAGGCAGCTACCTCTAAACACCTTTCAAGCACACGCTCAGGAACAAAATGGAGGGAAGAAACTTAATTGTCTGGGAAACAGATCTGCCAGACATCCACTTTTGGGTGACGTTGAAAGGCCACTCCTTCTAAGGTTTCCTGTGGGCAGTGGTAGCCTTTCCTTTGCTTCCCTGTCCCCAAAACTTACTCATGAGCTATTCAATGCCCAGCCTGTAGGACCTCATTCAGCTTGTCCCTTATGCCTCTCCCATAAATTCCTGTGTTCAATAAATTTTCAAAAAATATTCTTAGAAGATCAAAAAAACAAAAAACAAAAACTAAAGTAAACAAAGCATATAACAATGACCTGGTGTTTTGGAGTTATATTATAGCTCCCTCTAAAGCAGAAGACCTGGGGGAGAGGCATTTGGAGGGCAAAGGGGGGGGAATCCTCAAAAACTGCTTCATTACGTTTAATTACACCGCAGGTCACTTATATACCTATTACTTGTTGTACAGTAAACTCTGTTAAAAATTAGTTTTTGAATTCACACCCTTGTCAAAATGTGCCATATTTTCATGGAAAGGAACTGACTGTTACCCCTTTAAGCTACATTATGGACAGTAGCCTGCACCCTGATTGCTATCATCAGTAACACAGGCTGACTATAGGAAAGATAGTGAAGACGAGAGAATCAGCAGCCTCTGAAGTGAGAGGCTTGTAGCCTAAACACAGTTCTGGCAGAGGTCTTTGTGCTAGGGCCTATGTCATCTGCTTCCACGACTTGAGCATTATCTACCACATTTGCTTCAAGATAACTTAAAGTTCAGCTATTCAGATAGGGTTGATTTTAGACACCATGGAGTCTACTGCTGCATTTGTTACAAGAAAGTGAATTCTGAAGGTCACCCAACTAGTTAGTGGCAAAGTGAATTCTATAGCAGATTGTCTGGTGCTGAGTATTTTAGGCAGGCCAGACTGCTATTACAAACTGTCACAGACTGGGCAGCTTAAACAACAGACATTTATTTCATATGGTTAAGGAAGCTGGGAAGTCTCAGATCAGGTGCCAGCGTGTTTGATTTCTGAAGTCTCTCTTCCTGGTTTGAGATGATTGTTTTCTTGCTGTATTCTTGTAATCGCCGGTGGTGGGAGTGAGTGGTGAGAGGGCGAGGGAGGTACATTCTGCTGTTCTGATCTTTTATTTTTATAAGGACATTAATTCCTGTGGCATGGAGCCCCACCGTCATGTCCTCATCTAAACTGAATCACCTCCCAAAATCTCCACTTCCAAAACCCATAACATGGGGGTTAGGGGCTCAACGTATGACATTTTTGGGCGGGATACAAACATTTAATTCATAACACCAAGTAAGTTTTTTGCTTTACTCTACCATTTAGCTAAATAAAACCAAACCTAATCATATCCTTTGTATACCTCTAGCTATAGATTTTATAATTTTAAAAAGTGCTTTAGTATTTTTTGAATTATAAATATAGTAATAGTTCTAAAAGATATGGGAAAAAATTAAAGAAGATAAAATGTACTCATAATTCAGAGACTAACAGTTGATTAAGTCTTTTTTCTGAACACGCATGTATGTATGAACACATCCACAAATGTTATTTAAAAAGGAATATTTGATTCATACTAAAGAGTTTTTAAAATCCTACTTTAAAAAAAATAATATAATAGTTTATTTTTACATCATTTTGTGCATTTTTTCATCTCAGTTGTAATCCCCGTGGGCTTCCCATCACCAAACCACCTGTGTGCCATCACCAATGTCCAGTGCATTTCCCTCCCCTCACCATTATTTGATCCCATTCCCCACCCCAACCCCATAACATGTTCTGGTACATAGCAGTTCATCATTATTATTATTTTCTTGCCTGGTCCGTTATACTTCAGCTGTGAGTGAAACCATCTGGTATTTTTCCTTTTCTTTCTGGCTTGTTTCACTAAGCATGATGTTTTCCAGCTCCATCCATGTTGTTGTAAAAGCCATGTGTTTATTTTTTTTTTGGTTGCTGAGTAATATTCCATAAAAATCCTACTTTTTAACTTACTTTTGAAATTTTTCCCATCTTTTAAAAATATTTTTTTGTTTCATTTTTAAATGTTTTTGCCAATTTGAGTCATGTATTACCTGCATTTATAGTTTATATTATTTGGAAACCTCATAATTTACTTAGAATTCTCTTAATTTTTAACTTCTATTTTTTTTCAAATGCATTTTAAAAACTACTAATTCTAAGTCAAGAAAAGAAATAGTCTTTCCATTTCAACCTTTGTTAGATGAATTTAGTGCATCTTTCATTTCATTAGCCCTTTCTTCAAAGCTTCAGTGACAAAGCCTCAGTTTTGAACGCTGTGATGGTTGTTATTAAAAAATGGATATATGGTTATAAGAAATTATCAAGCATATAAACCATGCATTTAGTCAAAAAACATTTAATTTGGCTATTATTCTACATTTTTGTATTGTTTTCACAAGGTAGAAATACAAAGGATTTGGATTGGACCCTGAATCCCAGCATCCTCAATCAGCCCCTAGTGTTCTTGCAATTTCTCAAGGGAACCCTTCTCATGTTTTCTCTGTAGCTTTATATTCCAATAATTTGGGAGAATATTGGCCCTTGACTATTTCACCTGAAGCTCAGGCCCAATATTATTCCACCCATGGCATGTCTGGAATTACCCTCCTTGTTTGTTTGTTTCTGTCTCTCTCTTTTTTCTCCCCACTTTGTTACTTTTTTTTTTTACATCATTCTTCATTTTGTGCATTTTTTTCATCTCAGTTGTAATCCACATGGGCTTCACCTGTGTGTCATCACCACAGTCCAGTGCACTCTTCCCACCCCAGTTCTGATCCCATTCTCCCTTCACCCCCATAAAATGTCTCTGGTTTACAGTTGTTCATTGTTTTCATTTTTGCTCAACTGCCTTTGTTTCACTCTCTTTTTTTCTTCTCTGATCCTTTACGCCTCTGCTATGAGTGAAACCATCTGGTATTTTTCTTTTTCTTTCTGGCTTATTTCACTAAGCACGATCCCTTACAGCTTCATCCCTGCTGCTGCAAAAGGCATGTGTTTATCTTTTTTGATTGTTGAGTAATATTCCATTGAGTATATGTACTGTATCCTTTAAATCCAGTCTTCTGTTTTTGGACATTTGGGTTAATTCCACATCTTCCCCATTGTAAATAGAACAGCAGTAAACATGGGGGTGCGGGTGTCCTTTTAAATCAATGTTTTTGTGTCTCGTGGGTAGATTCCTAGGAGTGGATCATATGGAAGCTCTATTTTCAGCCTTTTGCAAAACCTCCACTATGGAAACCTTCATTCTGATTCTAAGCCAACATCATAGAAAAGTGAATACTATATGAAGTATGTCAAAAAGGATACCTAGAGTTCTCAAATGCTTAGAGTTCTTAATTTCTGCATCCACCTCTGGCCTCCTTTTGTATTTGTTTACTTGGCTCATTGCGGCATAGTATACATGTTATAAATGTATGTAAGTGAACAGTTTAATTTGCACAGACTGAATGCATCCAGATAACCAGATCCATGTAAACTTAGCAACAACCTAGAGGGTGTTTAGGTGCTCCCTCTGTCTCTATCTCCACCTTGAAAAGGTGAAATGGTAGTAATCCTCTGACTTTACTTCCTTATACTGTTTTATTTCTTTTTGTCTAGCGTATAAATAGATTTGTACAATATTTTAGCCTCTTTCTTCTCTGATGAGCTCTGCATTTGTTTCTGTTTGCTCAAAAAATATGAATTTAGAACAGATTCTCCACCAGGTGCTGTGTTACATTGTTACATTATGAGCCTTTGACTTATTTTTCTATAGCTGTTGGTCCCTCTTGAAAGGATGCTGTCTACTGGGTGAGTCAATGAGTTAAACATGTTGTAGGTTCCGTATGAAAGTTAGGGCCATGAATGGTAGGATCTTGTCAACTTGGTGCCAAAGAAGAATTAGGAATTAATGGGATAAGTAAGGATTTCTAATATGTATGAGGCTAATATTTTAAAGTGGCATAATATCAGAGTGACTATGTGAAATAATGCAAAAACTGTGTGTTTTCAAAAAGCAGAAGACATTATTCTCTAGTAATGTATGTATTATAGTTGTTTTGGCTTGTTTAGTTTTTTGTTTTATGGTTTTTTTTTTGAGTATCAAAAATTATAGCTTTCAAAAAACTGCCAAAAAATAAAGTTTGAGGGCCCTCCCTGGTGGCGCAGCGGGTTAAAGCACTGCATTGAGAAACTAAAAGCAACTTCCTCATGAGTTCGATTCCCGCCTGCCCCAGAGGTGACCATATGGCGCGGCAGACCTCTCCTGACCCACCCACTGCTCCCCTCAGCAGTGTACTCCATTGATCTGCCTGTTCTGCTCCCCACTCTGTCTCTGGTGAAGCCTCTCGCCACCCCTGAACCTCTGGCCTGTACCCCAGTTCTGTATGTACAAATAAATAAATCTTAAAAAAAATTAAAAAAAAAATAAATAAAGTTGAGAACTACCAATTTAGAAACTTTTGGATATTAACTCTTCTCTTGGTCTGGAAAAAGGGCAGAGAAAACAGGCAACCAAAAAGGAAAAAAACAAAAAAGTTTTGTGGGTTCATCTTTGCTCACATACTAGGCAATCCTTGCCAGCTGTTCTGGTTCTACCACTTTAAACTCTACAGAGAAAAGTTTCCTATCAGTAGGTCATTTATGACATTAAATTTCCCATATTTTTGAAAAGCATTTATTTATCCACTATGAAAATGGTTTTTCTCTTTAGGTTCAGAATGTGCTACTATTGCGTAGGACTTTTCTGAGGAGCTTTTCTTTCTTTTATTGACTACCTTAGATATTTACAGTTTCTCAGCTTATTTTTTCCAGATTTAAAATAATAGTAATCCCTGTGTTCTCATATACCCAATTTTCATCAACTGTGGGCTCATTCCACAAGCACAAATTTAATTCCAGAGTGCCCCACATTTATGGTAAACTTTCATTTCTCAACGCCAAGCTTTCTTCTTATTTCTATATGTCACCAGATCAGTGAACTTGTGAGGTTGTTTTTTTCTTTTATCTCTGGCTTTTCTCACTGTGTCTTTCAAAACCATACCAAGGGTGCCCAGTAAGAGGTGATATATCTTCTGCCATGATCTCTAGAACCTTGCCTTCCTTCCATGTGAAGTCCTTACACTGATGTAAAGTAAAGTCTCTACACTGATGCTCTGGAGCAGAATATCACCCTTCTAGTTTACAGGTGGGTAAGACCTTGGAGGCCTGTCTCCTACCTCTACCTGAGAAAGTTTGTAGAAGAGAGACTTTAGAATGTTGTCTACCACTGGCGTCACACATTAGCTGGTCAAAAACTTGACTAACCAACCTCTGGTTTTGATAAGAAGGCCAATTAGTTCCATAAGACCCATTCCTGCTGAGAGGCTGTCCTGCAGCTTGTTTTCTAGTAGCAGAAGATAGGCAAACCAAAGATTTGGCATTTCACTTATTCTTACTGTTTGTAGAGCTGATTAAAAATTTCCTGGTTGGAATCTATAGTTTTAGAATTTCAGATATGACTTCCTTGGCCCTAGGTAGTCTGCATGGAATTTTGGTTTGCCTGTAATAAAAGTAATCAAGTCATCCATCCATGATTTGTGGTCTCTTTATTGTAACTATTTATACTGTGCATAATTGGTTACCTAGGTAACAACTGTTTTGACGGTCTCTTTGCTTACTTAGAAGTTTGCACATAATTCTTTCTCAGAGTATGGGAAATTATTGTATAATAGTCTTGGTTTACAATGCTGTTTTAACAAGTTGCTTAGGCAACTTGTCAGCAGAAAAGTCAGGAACTGTGAGCTATCAGCTATCTTAATTTGACATCTTGTCTCACTGCTTTCAAACTCTTCCACTTCAAAGCACTTTTTCATGTGAATACCACTGTTAAGTGGATCTTTGACTGAAAGACATTTAGATAACTGGGCTTAAAACAAGCTAGAAAACAAAATAAAACAACCATTTCAATGTCAGTTTTACTTCTATATCTGTGGATTCTGGATAATAACTATACACCTCATTCATATAGATAGTTTGATAACTACTGTATTAGGGTAGGCAATGCCAACAAGTAGTAAACAGCTTAATTTTAAGCCCTGCTTTTTCTACAAATACATTTTTCATTAAATTCTAGATCTGAAATTCTACTCTAAAGTGAAGATAAAGTCTATTCATCTTCAGGTACAAGTAATTTCTCATCAAACTGTAGCAATGTACTTTCAATTATCCACTGATGAAAAGCGATAGGGGTCAATGAAATATCAACAGTACTTGTTTTAATCACTTTCAGAAGGTTAAAATCACTTTCAGAACTATCTTAAAAATTGGCTATTGCTTTAGAATGAGTTATCTTCTACATTCGCTTCTTTTGGACCACTAAGGAGCAATGAAGTAGATCAAATGTAAATAGCAGAAACAAGAAAGAAGGAATTTATGAGATAAAAAGGTATCTTTTTCAGTTGCATTCTTTATATTTTCTAATTATTTTCTGGCATACATTAGATGTTCAGTATATGTTTGACAAATGAAATACACTACCTGACTATTCAGAAAAAAAATTTGGATACAAACACAGGTGCTTTACTCCTCTATTCCCAGAGGAAAAACTTTCAGTGCCTTGAAAAAAAAAAGCAATAATATATTGTTTATATTTGGAGGTGGTACATGAAAACCTCATAATAAGGCTAGGGTAGGGATATTACTTTCTATGACAAACTTGAATTGGTGATAGGTTAGAAGAATGTAATAGTAATGAAACAGTTTGGTTGGAGCCCAAGTAAACTATGTTGCCTGCAAACCTTGTCCATCTGATTATCCCCCTTTCTCATTAGTTGTTGTTTTCACATGTTTGTTGAGTAATTTGTAATCTATGGGTGAAATGCCACATTTTGGAGTATAGTACAACATTTTTTATGTGACCCTAGGAAATCATATAATACCACCTAGAAATGATTGTGTATGTGTGTTTGTGTGTGTGTGTGAGTGTAGGGTTGGCAGTTTCCTGCATGTACACATTGACCAAAGGGAAATAGGTGATAGGTGTCTTCCCTGCCTTTTTCCTTTCTTTGAGTTCTCCATGATGAGATTTTTTTTTTTAACCTATCTTCTTCACAAGTCCTGTGTACTAGGTGATAATGGTGACTGCCTGGCCAGTGTGTTATATTTGCTCCTTTCTCTGTCTTGTTTTTCATTTTCTAATTAAACGATTGGTCTTTTAATTCTCTCTTTGGACTCTCTTTTCTAAACAATTAGAATGTGATCATTGATTAACCCATAGTTTGCTTGTCTAGAGCATCTTGCTACAAATCTTTCCTTTTAATATTTTGTGACTCTATTCCAAGAACATAAAGAAAGGAGATATTTTTCAGAAAGGCAGTGTTGTCAAGTGTGGCCATAGGTATGACTTGACACTGGGATCTCCATGACTGGCTTGGGTAAGGGAAGCTCTCTTTCCTTCTCCACTCCAGAAGTAAGAAATTAGAGTCACCAGGCACAGCCAGGCCATCTTAGATTCAATAGGAAATAAAAGACTGATGAGATGGATCTCACTACTTGGAAAGTACCAAGTGGTGCACAGACCTTGAAGCTGGGATTCCTTACAGGTAGGGAAACAACAGTTGTTAGTCCCAACTGTGTATAGCAGGAGCCTCATGGATTTACTTAGCACTCCTTGCCAGAAGTCTCAATCTTCATAGACCAAGACACTTGGCAAAAAGGAGCAGCAGGGAGTTGGGTTGGGAACTTTGGAAACTGAAGCCCCAGTGCTTTCTGTGGGGAAGAGAGAAGTGGCAGAGGTGGTAAACCTCACTTCTCAACAAAATTAAGAACAAGTATTTAAGCCCAGACTCTTCTCTTGCCTCAACCTTACTCTGAGGTAAAAAAGAAAAACTAACAAAACTAAACCTTCAGTGCCCAACCCAAAAAGCAAATGAGACAGCACATATGCCTAGAAAATAAAGAATAGCTAAATATAAGATGGAAAGGAAAAATGAAGACAGAAATTTTGGATGATGTAATATAAAGCACCAAGAAATAGAATACCTCTCAGGTGAAGACTTTAAAGCAATCATATTAAAAATGCTAGATGATTACTGGAAGGTCAGTCTAAGGCAGATAATCTGTTACAAGGCAGGGTGAGGGGCATCCCAGAACTGCCAAAACAATCTGTTCTAAATAGGTTCTGCCATTTGCTATATCAAGACAAAACATATGGTAGTGCATAAGACCTTTAATGGAAAGGAACTTTAGTACAATTAGTGTGCAATAAAAACAAGAAGGAAGAGAAAGATGAAATAATTTCCACATGAAACACCTAGTTACCCCTCACCTCATGGGTAAATAACCAACCAAACTGGTTGGCCCAAAACAGGCCCACTGAGGCCCAAAAACCTGCTACAAATCTAAGGTATCTTCTGATGGGAACCCACAGGAAAGGGGCATAATGAGCCCAGCATGTTTGGGATGACAGGAGCAAAATCAAAATCAAGTTCAAGGCTGACCTTTTTAACCTCCCCATGCATCTCTCACTCACATCTGTGTCAAAAATCTCCTTCTATGTCCCCCAATTTCCTGGTACAAGTCCAAGTACAATAAGCAAGCACAGCTTCTTCATATGTTTCTCTGCTCCATGTTCTTCCTTTGGATCTCCTTACTGCTCTCCATCTTTTCTTCTTCCTTTTTCTTACCAGTCTGTTCTCCAGCTTCTTCTGGCTGCTCATCTCTACTCTTAAGTGGGGGATGGGTAGGTACAAAATCTTAGAATGTAGATTCAGAAATGAAGACTTTTTTTTTAAATAAGATATTGAAAATGTAAAGAGAACACAAAAAGAGACTCTGAATGAAATGAAGACAAATATAGAAAGCACTTTAAGTGGAATTAAACTGGTAGAAGAAAGAATTTCCAAAATAGTAAAAGTGTACAAATTATCCAATTAGGAAAAGAACAACAAGACATGGGAAAAATGAAACTGTTTGAGAAATATCAAGCTCAATTAGAATAGGAAACATAGAATAATGGATACTCAAGAAGGCTAAGAGACAGGAGAAGGGTGTGGAGACATTATCCAAGAAATAATAACTGAAAATTTCCCAAAACCAGAAGGAATGAAACTCCAAGGAGGCAGAGGACATTCAAATTTCTAAATGCAAAGTGATCTACACTAGGAAGCAACATTGTTAAATTACAAAAACTCAAAGGTAAAAAGAGGTGTTTTTTTTTTACAAGAAATTTGGAAAAGGAAGATAATTAACAGAGGCTTCCGAATTAGGGTCTTCTTGGAGTTTTGCTCCAGTCATCCTCCAGGCAAAAAGAGACTGGGAGGAAGTATTCACAATCTTTAAAGACAAGAATTGCAGCCAAAAACACCACTCTGCAAAATTTCCATTCAAATATGAAGGTGAAGTAAAGGTTCTCCCAGATAATCAGAAGTTAATGGATTTTATCACTACCATATCTGTCTTATAAGAAATGTTGAAAGGAGTTTTTGTACAAGAAAAGAGAAAAGATGAAACAGGCATCTGAAGAAAAAACAAAACAAAACAAATACATATATTATGAATCAACAACAAAAAAATAAATGGGAGAAAGAAATGGACAGAAACTGTATCATTAAATGTTGGCTAGCAGGCACCAGCTCATAGAGAACTTTTTTGGTCACTGAAAAGTATGTATAATGCCATCGTAACCACTAACCAATTATCTAGATTTTCTTTATTTCTTTTTTTTAAGAGAAATGAAGAAATTCATAAAATAAGTAGGAAAAGCAATCTAAATGGAAAAGTAGGGAGAAACAAAGAAACCACAGCAAGTTAAAACAATCAAAATTAAAACACAAATAATCACTGAATTCAGCAGTAGCTATTAATAACTCTAAGTGTTAATGGGCTGAACTCACCAATGAAAGGGCATGGGAAGGCAAATTGAGGAACATAGTTTCAGCTATTGATACTTTGTATACAAGAAATCAACTTAAAACTATAAGACAACTTAAAGACAATTTAAAACCATAAGACATTTTAAAAATGCAGAAAGAAAAATCAGATGTTACTTTTATATTGTACAAACTAACTTCAAACAAAAACTGTAACCAGGGACAAAGATACTGGATATTCATCAAGAAAAACAAGTCATCAAGAAGAAATAACTGTCACTATTATTTATGCACCTAATATAGAGGAATGATTCTATATAAAATAACTATTAATAGCTCCAAAAGATGTTGACAACAATACAATCATTTCAGAAACCTCAAGACACCACTGACATGAAAAGATAGATCATCTAGACAGAAAATTAACAATGAAATAAAGACCTTAATGAAGTGTTGGCACAGAGGTATTTAATGGCTATGTACACAACTTTCCATACCTCAAACAAGGAGTGCATTTTCTTTGCAACTGGATACGGGACATTCTCAAGAATAGATTACATTCTGGGACACAAAACATGTATCTGAAAATAGAAATTAGTTCCAGCATATTCTACCATCACAATGCTATAAAACTAGAGATTAACCACAAAAAGAATCCCAGAATAGACCAAAACATGTGGTGACTAAACAAAGTGATTCTGAACAACTTCTGGGTTAATGAAAAAATTGATGAAGAAATAAAAAAATAATCTGAAGCCTAATCAAAATGGAGAGACAAGCTACGAGGCCTAATGGGATGGTCTAAGGCAGTACTACAAGGAAAGTTGATTACAATACAGGATCACATTACGAAGAGAGAGAGAGAGAGAGAGAGAGAAAGAAAGAAAAGATTTTCAAACAATCTGAGTCTACAGCTAAAGAAACTAGAAAAGAAAAAATGAAGCCAAAAATTAGTGCAAGAAGTGAATGTTAAAATGTTAAAATGTTACAGGAATGGGGCCCTCCCTGGTTGGGCAGCAGGTTAAAGCACAGCACTAAGAAGCCAAAGCCACTTTAGCATGAGTTCTATCCCCCCCCTACCCAGGAGGTTACCAACATGGCATGGCAGACCTCTCCTGACCTGCCCGCTGTTCCCCTCAGCAGTGTACTTCATCAGTTTTCCTGTTCTGCTTCCCACTCTGTCTCTGGTGAGTCCTCTCACCACCCCTGCACTTCTGGCCTGTACCCCAGTTCTGTATGCATAATAAGTCTTAAAAAATAAAAAAGTTACAGGAATGGCGCTCCCTGATGGCCCACGGGTTAAAGTGCAGCACTGTGAAGCTAGCCACAGCCACTACAGCCCATTTGATCCCCAGCCAGGGAGCTGATCCACATGGCCCAGCAGACCTCTCCAGTCTCCTCCCACTGCTCCCCTCATCAGTGAACTTCGTCATTCTGCCAGTTCTGTTCCCCACTCTGTCTCTGGTGAATTCTCTCACCGCCCCTGCACCTCTGGCCTGTACCCCAGTTCTGCATGCATAAATAAGTAAATCTTAAAAAAAAGATGTTATAAGAATGTCTTTTTAACAAATGATGTTTGGAAATATAGATAATCGTATGTGGAAAATGTTCAGCATCATTTATTATAATGGAAATGTAAATCAAAACCACAATGAACTGTCACCTCACCCTTGTGAAAATGACCCATGTGAAAAATAGTGGAAATAAAAATTTGTTGATGTGGATGTGGATGAAAAATCTTATTCACTATTGAAGGGAATGCAATTTGGTGCAGCGTCTGTGGAAAATGGCATGGAAATTTCTTAAGAAAATACAAATGGAAATCCCACATGATCTGCCAATACACTAGAATTTACCTTTCAAATATGAAAACTCTAATGTGAAGAGACTTATGTAGTCCTATGTCCGTAGCAGCTCTGTCCAAAATTGCCAACTCATAGAACTAGCCTAAGTGCCCATTCACAGATAAATGGATAAAGAAATTGTGAATTATATACTGAATGGCTACAATAGTTATTAAAAGATGAAACAATGCCATTTTGGGACAAAACAGATGAACTAATGCCATTTTGGGACAAAAACGGCGGGTAATTGTTAACTCAGAAAGGCAATATAAAAAAATATATACAGATTGAAGGAAGAAAGAAAAGGGTCCCTGTTTACAGAAAAAATGATTAACTATAAAATTCCAAGTTTACGAACATGTTCTTACAGCTAATCAGTTTATGAAAATTGAATAATTGAAGGTCATCACACAATTATTTTTCTCTACACTAGCAAAAATTTGGAACCATAATTTTAAAATCATACCATTTGCTACAGCACCAAATAAATGAAAAACATAGCGTATAATTCTAGGAAAATATATATATCTTGTTAAAACCTTGAATGCACAGATGAAAGATATCAAAAAAGACAACAGACATACTATGTTTTTGTTTGGAAGGCTCAACATAGTAAAGATATCATCCCTCCCCCAAATTTTATCTGAAGATTTACTGAAATACCGACCAAAGTATTAGAAGACTTTTTGTGGATTCATAGTGTTGTGCTTTGACCTGTTGCGCCACCAGGGAGGGCCGGATGGCATTTTTAACAAGTGGTGCTACAACAATTTGTCATTTTTATGAAAAACAAAGAAACATGACCCCAGCTTTGCAATGTCACAAAAAATTAATTCAGCTGGATCAGAGATCTAAATGTAAATCTAAAAAATGTAGAAGTAACATAGGAACCACTGGGTCTCTTTATTCTGTTTCTTCTTGCCTGAGAGTTATTTCCTTTCAGACACCAGTGCCTCAGTGACCAGGATGTCCTGAAGGTGCAGTTTGCTGACCAGAGTTTGTCTCATTGTAGGGCAGTGACAATAAAAAGAAGAGAAAATGGGTGCTCGCCCACAAATTCTTCCTCCCACAGGGCTTTCTCTCCCAGTCTTTGGTAGCAAAAGAGGTTCCCTGCAACCTTTTCTGTACACACTTGCTGTGTATTCCTAGACTGGCCAAGGAGATGGAAACTGAGAAAATACAATTATCATTTGGGTGGTTCTTCAGGATTTTGTTCACTTTTCAAATATGCCTGCTGTTATTTGTTTGTCAGAGTCCTTCTATACTTGCTTTGCATATTTGTTCAAAGATTTTTTGTTGTGATTTGTGAGAGATAAGATAATGTGTGTGTTCCATCTCAGTGAGACTAAGATCACTTTTTGCCTCACTCTTTTTCAAACAAGAAATACAATTTCCCTTCAGTTTGATGTAGCCAATGAGACATACAGAGGCATTTGTTTGAACCTTCTGAAGAGATATTTCTCTTTCACAAAGAGAGATCCATGGAGAAAAATCATTCGTTCATTCCGTTGGTGGATGCTTTTGTTAAGGACATGATGCTTTGAACCGTGGCTGCCATTTTTCACAGCTGAAAGGAAAATAAAAAAAATTAGAACCTAAATTTTATCCCAGACATCATTTAGGGTTGAACTAGTTGAATCTGAAACTGGCCATCTTTACACTTCTTTCAGACCATTAATTCCTATGTTGATCTATTTTCAGTGAGGTTCTTTTAAAATTACACTCTAAAGGCATTCTAAATGATAAACAGACTGTTCCATTTTCTAATTTAGGGATTCAGCCACCCACAAAAATATCTCTGTTGGAATTAATGAATCACGCAATAATCTTTAAATTATATTTTAAAATTTCTTTGAATTGATGTTTTATTTACTGATTAAAATAATTGACATGGGAAAAGACTGATGCCTTAATATTGTAAAATCATATAAAACTAAAAAATTTACAGCCTCAAAATAAATGTGGTTTTGTAATAAAATTGTTCTTGGTTATTGTGTGAACTTGGAGATATGTTGTAAAATGTAAGGATGTTCCTATAGTCACCGTTCATAAATATTTATAGGCTACACCCTATATTGCTAGAAACTGTTCTGGATAGAGTGCTAAGATGAACCAGAAGAGGTTGTTGTTATTCAAAAGCATGTAGTCCTATAGGAGGTAAAGATAATAGATATATAAACAGATGCAGTAGTTAAAATGCAAGTGATAGACTAAACATGTATGTGTACATCTATAATTGTTTAGGAATATGAAGGAAAATAAGGACTATTTTGAGGCTTTTATAGTTCTATGTGACAGTGTATTTATGTTTGTTACAAATGAGTATAGTGCATTTTTTTTTTTGCTTCTGGATTATGGATAATATAAAATACTTCAAATTCATAAAGTGAGTCTTTGAAAGGAATATTTGTCTCTGTTATAGAAGTGGCCCCAAGGAACTCACTGAGGTCTGCATAGATGCCTTTGGAGGTCTACTGTGGTAGGTTTCCCAATTGCTTTAAATGTAGCTCAGATAAGTCTGTTTTATAGTCTGTCTACAATGCACACCTGCAAAACTGCATCTAACACCTGTAACCATAGAAAAGATGAAGCATGTACTGTTGAAGACGCCAAGATGACTGCTGCCTACCTTGCTGCTGAGAGATATTATTCAATCACATTTTGGATTCCCTTCTCTTTTGGGATTTCCTTTGCCCTCTTCCTCTTAGCTCTTTGGAATTTACCCTCCTTAGTGCCGCTTAACCTGCTGTATTACACAACCCTGTCACTTTTGTGATCCTATATTTGCCTAGTTCAACACTGAAATCCTCAAATTCAACTCGTTCCTCTTCTATTATTTTCTTTTGCTGGTCACTTAAAAAGTGTGTTCTTTGGAATTACCTTCCCCAATAAGCAAGGAAGTGGTGAATCCTCTCCCACTTCTGTGAATGTCTGCTTAAACCTTACTGTCTTGGTGAATACTTTTTATGATCTCCTTTTCTGATATTGCAACCTGTCCTCTACTGTCATCTTCTTGTGTTTCAAATACCTCTTATTTTGCTTTATTTTTTCTTATTTCTGTACACTTGTAACCATCTAAGATACTGGAGCTTTTACTCATTTGTTTATGTCATACTCCAATAGAATATTGTTTCTTCAAAACTTGAAGATAATTGCCTCAGTGTCTTTTCACTTTCGGACTATCTGATGGTAACCTGAATTTTCTCCCTAGAAATTTTTAGGTTCTTTCTTTTATCTGTGAGAGGTTTTAACTGCACTTTTTTTTTTAACAGACATTTTGCTCATTCTTCCTGTTTTGTGCTTAGTAAGGATTTTATCCTGAAATCCTGTTTTTTAGTTCAGGAACTTTTTTTCTGTATGCATGTAAATACAAACACACACACATATACACATCTATAGAATAAAATAACATGTACGTACATATATAATTATCACTTTGTAAATATGATATATATATGTGTATATATATGTGTATATATATATATATATCTCCCATATATACACATGTAAAAATCTAGACATACATAATACATTTGTTTGCTTTCTCCCCACTACTAGTGACATTTAGATCTCCTTTCCTTGAAACTTAAAACTTGACTTACATTTTCCACCCTTTTTGGGGGTTGCTTTATTTCTTTAATGCTTTATGGGAAAATTATTTAGTTCTATTTGATTTTAAACTCTCTATTAAACTATTCACCTATCTGTTAGATGAAAAATATGGTCACAGTTTTAATTTCTAAGATCTTCAGTTATTATATTTTCATAGAAGGCTTTTCTTTGAGGATATACATTATACATTATATATAAAAAATGTATTTTCTTTGAGGATATTAACTACCCTTATTTTTTTTTAAAGAATTATTTATTTATTCATACAGAACTGGGGTACAGGCCAGAGTTGCCAAGGGTGAAAGAATTCACCAGGGACAGAGTGGGGAGCAGAACAGGCAGATCTATGAAGTACACTGCTGAGGGGAGCAGCGGGCGGGTCAGGAGAGGTTTGCGTCGCCATGTTGTCTCCTACGGGCCGGCGGGGATCGAACTCATGTGGAAGTAGCTTAAGCTTCTTTGTGCTGTGCTTTAACCCGCTGCGCCACCAGGGAGGGCCAACTACCCTTATTTTAAAGCTTCCCTTTCCTTTGTGTTTTACACTGTCTGTTTAGTTCCTTTCTTTCATGGATATTGATTTTCCTTAAATATTTAGTGACTGTTCTTCAGCTGCTAGTATTTTTATTTGAGATTTTCCTTTTGCCCATTGATGTTCCAGCATACAGAAGCCTGGGAGTGGATGGGGTATATTGCCAGGTGGTTACATGAGACCATAATCTTCTGGATGCCAGTCACTTGGGATTTGAGTTGTGGCGGAGCTAGGGTACCACTGACTGAGCTAACCTTGAGTCCTCTATATTAAGTCTCCACTTCAGACAGCTGTGCTGACTGCTTTATTTAGGAACTAAAACCAGAACCATCTGCTTCCTCTCAAATTTTCCCCTATCGTTGATGTGTATGTAGAAGTTTATCAATTAACTTTGACTTCTGCTCTTCTATTTTCAGCCTGTGGTTCTCAACCTTATTTGCACATTGGAACCATCTGGGTGGCGATAGACACCACTGAAGACTTTGTCATATCCCCACGGATCATGATTTATTTGGTGTGGGAGCAACCTAGGCAATGGGATTTTTTTTAAGTTCCCCAGATGAATCTAATTTCTTGCTAATCAGAGTGCTAGGAAAGACTTTTAGCGGATCTTTCATGTTAAGTGTGAGAAAAGTTCTTGGGGTTTATCTAGGGTAAAAATGATTTTTATCTGCTGCTGGCTGTGAGAAATGGACATGAAGTAGACTGCCTCCACAGCATCTTTTGGTATGGTTCTTTAGTTAATCACCTTGTTATTTATCCCATAGTCCTCTCTTCTTCCCATCTTTAATCTTAATTTCATTTGAAGTGTTTAGAGTTGCTTTTATGTCTATAATTTTTATCTTTTCTTGTTTTGAAGTTTATTTTTCCCATCCCTTTTCTATAACTCGGATATTAATGATGTTCTATTTTTCTAGATCATTTATAATTTCTGGGCCACTGATTAACACAATTACTAGTTTTGCAACATTGTTGTACATTTATTTTTAATTTTTTCCTGTTATTTTAATGGATCTGAAAAGCAATGGATGGACATGTCTGTGCTCATTGTATCAAATTTATTCCAACTCTTAGTTTCATTCTCCATTTGTCTTTCCCTGCTAATAGATCTATAATCTGTGGAGAGAGATATTTTACATCTCTTGCAGCAATTCTATTTTTGTTTCATATAATTTGATGCTTTTATAGAAGAATAAAGTTCATGGCTATTGCAATTTTATGTAGATTTTTCCTTTTATGAATATAAAATAACCCCATTCCCCATGGAAACCTTTTTTGCTTTATATTAAATTTATTTGAAATAAAAAGGACTGCGTTTCCCTCTTTTTAAAATTTCATTTATCGGGGTTAAGCCTTTGCTTAGCCTTTAAAAACATTTCTTGTCGACTTAATGTGTCTCTTTAATCTTAAAAGGCACATGACTAGATTTTAAAAATCTTCAATGGGTAGTTGAAATTTAAATTTTTATCATAACCTAAAAGCTTAGACTCTACTCTGTCATCTTGTTTTATATTTTTAGATTTTATGCTCCCTTGTTTGTCTCTGGATTTATGTCTTCTACTTTGTGTATTATACTTTGCTCTCACCTTTACAATGTTCTGGAAGACAACTCATAATTTTTGGTGTTTGGTTTTCAGAAAATGTTATTTATTCTATTATAATTAATATTTTGTTACAACAAATTCTTTTTTTGTAAACAATTAGTACTGACTTTGGTTAAATTTGGTAGAAAGGAATTTTGTTGGGAAGGATAAGGTGAATTGATAGGCAGGAGGGCAGGTACACAGGGAAACCATGGGCAGCATGGCGACACACAGAAACAGCAGCCTCTGAATACCTCTGCCGCCAGGGCCTCTGTCTGCACCCGCCATTTGTTCAGGCATGCGGACTCTGACTCTGGACACTGGACTCCACAGCTGCTGCTAACGGATGATTTCTGAGTGGTCTCTGATTCTGGGCATGATTTGCCGCACATTGTTGTCCTAAATGGCAGCATACAAAAAGCTAAGCATAATTCTCCAGTTTACTACAAAGCTGAAGGATCTGTGAGAGGGCAAGATTCTGATCTTTGCTGCATCTGTAATGAGGGAAGGTCCTGCTTGTACCATCACCATGTCCCCACAACACATCTCTAATTTCATCACAAGCCCTCTCAACAATTTTTTTTAAATTTATTATTATTTTTTAAATTTGTTTAT
>NW_004567115.1:18913412-18980119 GCF_000260355.1 Condylura cristata
GAGGGGTCTGCCTCGCCATGTGGAGCTCCTCCAGGGCAGGTGGGGATCGAACTCATGTGGAAGTGGCTTAAGCTTCTTTGTGCTGTGCTTTATCCTGCTGTGCCACCAGGGAGGGCCCCTTCTCAACAATTTTTAAATAGTGACTAAACTGAAAAGTTAATGACAGTTTATAAACACTACATACAATAAATTAAAAAGAGAGGAAGGCAGAGATAGTTTTCCAGCCTTTATTTTCTCAATGTTCTCACTCAACTGGTGTGCATTCTCCACCTTGTTCAATTAACTGGTATGGCTGCCGCCCTTGCCACAATTCCCTGACCTCTCCTTGCAAGTTCCTGACCTAGAGTGTTTTATTTTCCTATAACTGGCAATGAATTAGTGAAATTTCCTAGAGCAAAATTTCGTTTTTCTATAGTTGTACTTAGGGGTAGACTTTAGTCAGAATTTCCCTGTTCCACTATGTTTTGGGTGGACCTCCCAAAAGTAAGCTTTATTGAGGTAGAACTTCCGCTCATTAAAATGCATTTGGTTAACAATAAACACTTGAATGAGCATGTCCATTGTATATAGCTGTATATCCACAGTCACCATCAAGAAATGGAATGTTTTCACACCTCTAAAAAGTTCCCAGTATTCCTTTTGTCATCAATACTCTAACATCTATCTTATCCTACCACTAATATGATTTCAAATGTTATGGATTTGGATGTTCAAGAAACAATTCTATAAAATTGAACAATTCATTTTATGCTTTCTTCCTAGCTTCTTTTTGCCAAGTTTGTTAACATTTCAATGTTCATTCACTCATATTGTTACAAATAATCTGTAGTTTGTTTAGCTCGTCTTTCTTATTTTTTGCACATAGAAGAATTGAGGTAGGATAGAGGTGTGGGGGGCAAGAGGATTCACCAGAGACAGTGGGGAATAGTGCAGGTAGATTTACTGTAATATACTGCTAAGGAAGCAATGTGCAAGACAGAAGTCTGCTGTGCCATTTGTAGGTTAATTCCCAACTGGGGAGCAAACTCTGGCCATAGCAGTGAAAGTGCTGAGACTTAACCCCTATGCCATCAAGGAGACCCAGTACTTTGTTTCTTTATCACTGAGTAATATGCTGTTGTTTGACTGTAAAGCAATATGTTTATTCACTCTTGTTATGGACTGAGTGTCTCCTCAAATCAATGTGTTGAAGTCCTAATTGCCCAATGTGATGGTATAGTGAGGTGGGACTTTTGGGAAATAATTAAGTTTGAATGAGGTCCTAAGTGGGAGCACCATGGTGGGGTTAGTTTGCTCATAACCAAAGCCCTTTCTCTTTCTACTATATGAAAGCATTACAAAAAAGTAACTCTAAAAGCCAGGAACTGGACTATGCTTGTATTCTGATCTTGGACTTTCTAGTCTCCAGAGCTCTGGGAAATAAATGTCCTTTGTCATCTAGTTTTTGGAGTTTTGTAATAGTAATCAGACCATACTAAGACAATTCTTATGTTGATGAAGTCTTGAATTGTTTCCAGTTTTCAGGCATTATGAACAAAGTTGTTAAAGACATTTATGTATCAGCTGCTTTTGTTCATATTTGCTCTGGTAGATGTTTTAAAATAGCTGTTACAAGTATCCCTGCCTACTAACTCAATTATATATATATTTGTCCATTTCTATTGACTGATTTTTCTCTTATATGGGTGACATTTGCCTGCTTTTTTGCATATCCCTGCCCCCATCCCTTTAAAGATTTTGGGGTTTTTCTGTGTCAGAAATTTTGCCTCCTTTCTACGTCATGTTGACACTTTTGAGATTTTTTTTTTAACTTTCTTCAGAGTGCATTCATAGTAATCTTTATTCTGGGACTATTTTAGCCTTAGTTAAAGGTATGAACTTTCTGGAGTCTCTGAATGCTCCAGCTGTTCAGCGATGTCTCTTTATTCAAGTTTGTCAGAACTCAAACACTTCGGGAATTTAAACCTTCAACTTCCCAAAACTGTTTATTGCTAGGATTTTTTTTTAAGGTTGATTTATTTATGCGTACAAGAGCTAGGATGTATGTCAGAGATAGGTATGGTGAGAGGATTCACCAGAGACAGAGTGGGGAGCAGAACAGGCAGACCTACTGAAATACACTGCTGAGGGGAGTTCTGTGCTTCTTGTTATTCAATGTCTGAAAATAGTTGTTGTGTATATTTTATTTAGAGTCTTAGATTTCTGTGGTAGGAAACCTGGCATGGTACCAGATGGGACAGGAAAGGTCTGCTGTGCCTTGCGGTTCAGCTTATTGGCTGGGTATCTAACTTGTGCTGCAGTGGCTGTGGATAATTTCATAGTACTGAGACTTAAACCCTTGCACCACCAGGGAGGTCCTGGTCTCTTTCCCTTGTGTACTATAAGTTACTGAGAAGTAAAAGACTCAAGGAAATCCCTCTGCAAATTTCTGTAGTGCTTTCCTAGAATTCTGTATTCTACACTACATAAATTAAATTGTCCCAATCTCATTGAACTGTGATTTCTATTTACTCACCTCAGAGGTACTTGTATCTGTTTGATTTTTGTCTCCCTGTTGCAGGGTCCATTAAATGTTTCCAGGTGGAAAGCTAGAACAATCATAATACTTGCCTTGTTTGTTTAATTTCCTTTAGAGGTTACAGTTCTGTGCATCTTGTTATTCAATGTCTGAAAACAGTTGTTGTGTATATTTTATTTAGAGTCTTGGAAGTCTGTGGTAGGAAGCCTGGCTTGGTATTTTATCATGTCTAGAAGCAAAAGTCTTATTGCTGTACTTTTAAGAGGTACTTAATTTTTTTCTTCTTAATTATATTAACATGAGAAGAAATTATCCATTTCCAGAATTTTCTTACAGTCCAGGCAAATGATTGGCTCTGATACCACTCTTTACCCTTTTGATGAATTTCTGAAATCTCTTCTCATACATATAGCTAAACAGCAAATTGTTTTCATCATTAATGAAATTCTCACTGATTTCTCGTGTGTTGGCTAGTCTTGGTGAATTTGACTACATGCACTATCCTAATCCACTGGTCCAGATCTGTGACCCTGAAGAAATCTGCAATGAAATCCTGTGGCTCTCATATGTCCTGAAACCAGGAATCTTTCTTTTCTTTTTTTTTTTATTTAGAGGGCACATTTCATTGTTCTTCTTTGAAACTTATGAAATAAGACTCTCGCTCTCTTTCTGGACAGTGTAGACTGAAGATGCTCTATCTAACATTGCTGCAGAAAACTTGACACCATGTGAGTAAGTAGAGCTATGTAGGCAAGAGTGTTCCTACTTTTATTTATATGAAAGTATTTATTTAGTACTTATTGCCCATTAGACATTATTCTAGGTATAAAGATAAAAAAAATACCTGAACTTGCTTTTCATTGCATCAAACCATTGAATGATGAATCACACTAACCTGAAATGTATGCTACCTTTAGATTTTTAAAATTAAAGTAGTCATCATCTTTTTTTTTTTTTTTTGCAGCGATGTGCATTATATTATTTGTTATTGAGAAAGGTAGTTTCCTTGATACAATCTTTCAACTTCTGTTCATCCACATAAGAAAGAATTTGGAACTGATACACTTCAGACCAAGAGATAAAGAGCCAGCACATTCTATGCCAGGCTAATCCCTTTGTATGTGAATTGCTTTTTGGGTTTCAAAGTCAATGTATTCTCATTTGTTCTGCTTAATTGTATATGCCAATAGTCCTCAGGCATGTCCCCTCTCCCCCAGCCTTCCCTATTTTTCACTCAATGAGGGAGCAATAGGGCTCTTTCCTTAAAGTTCAAGAAGGGTGTATACATAGTCAACTTCTGCATGAGCAGCAGGAGAGCCCAACTATTACAGCTGATGTTGCACTTTTCTTCTCTATGTAAGGGAAACATCCATCCTCCCTGTACTTCGTTGCATTGATTCCCTTGGTAACTGATACCAGACACAGTAGTCATAAATATTTGTGATCCACCTCTGGGAGGGGTAAGTGGTGCATGGTTTTCTGTTGAACATTTGCAAACAAAGGCATCCTAACAGATACAGAATATTTAGTTGGGTTATGTGCTCATCTTGCAGTTTACAATTAGAAAAAGAATGACTTTTTCTAATTTTCTAATTTCTAATTTTTTTTTTTTGCCTGGCTACTACTTCAAAGGAGATGTAGTTATTGAGTAGATTGAGAAGAATGACAGCTAAAATTTACTAAGCTTTAAGTGTATATCAGGTAATTTCCTGACCAATGTACATTCATTAAATCATTTGGTCCTCAAGAAAATCCAATAACAGGGATTACTATTATCTCCCTTTTACAGATTAGGCAAAAGTAAACGTTTCCAAATTAACATTGTCAGTAAGTCTGTTGAATTTAGGCTATGTGGGTCCAAAATCTTAGCTCTTAGTCACAATGTTACAGGGCAACCCAACTGGGGGTCCTCACCTGTGCGATTAACAGAATTTATAAGATTCAACTGTAGGCACACACAAAAAGGTTAATAATGGGTTATTTACAAGAGAAAGGGAAATGAACAACTCAGGGAAAGATTGAGAAAGGGAGATTAATTGACTAATGTTTCCTACCAGTTCTGCTGACCTGGAACCCTAGTAGCACATTGAAAGCCGGTGAAAAGCCAAGTGATAAGCCATGAGCCACGAGGCCGAGAGCCCCTAAACCCACATGTCCAGTTTTGTATCCAAACATGGCTGCTTAACTCCACCCTCAGGTCCCAGCATGCTTTCCCTTGGTGATGCTGGGATTTGTGGTTTCCAAATCTGGGTCTGGATTTTGGGCTGGGGTGGTACCCGCAAAACCTGTGCTTGTAGAGTTTGTTCAGGACATCCTTTCCCCCTAACAACATATTCTTTTGAACATGTCTATTCATTGACCACATTGTGGATATAATTTTGTGCATTAATTTGTGCTTGTATAACACTATTTTCAATTGGCACAACATATTCAATCATTTGGATATTATAATTATTGAGCCAATTTTTTCATTAAAATAATATTATTGCCACATCCATCTTTATAAATCATTTTTAAAATCCCCATAGTTATTTCCTTTGAAAAATTCTTTGAAGCAGTAAATGTGGCACCAATGGCCAGCACTGAAGTAGAAAACTACAAAGTTGCCCTCCAGAAAATATTTATAAATTCATGTATTTTCCTTGTAATTTAGTACAAACTATGGGAAACATTGCCATGTATAGTAGAATTTCCTTTGATTAATTGTTAGTATAGATTTCATGTTATAAAATAATCTATTTTTAAAAAGATTTATTTATTTATGCATACAGAACTGGAGTACAGGCCAGAGGTGCAGGGGCGGTGATAAGATTCACCAGAGACTGAGTGGGGAGCAGAACAGGCAGATTGATGAAGTACACTGCTCAGGGAAGCAGCGGGCGGGTCAGGAGAGGCCTGCTGTGCCATGTGGTCACCTCAGGTGCAGGGATTGAACCTACACTGAGGCGGCTGCGGCCAGTTTGCAGTGGTGCAATTTAACTCACTGTGCTTCCAGGGAAGGCCACAATTCACTTCTTGAGATGATCTCCTTAATTTCCTTCCCCCCTGGATGATATCTACCAGAATTCATACCTTTTTAACATGTGCTTTGAATTTTAAAGGATAAATCTGTAAATTTGCAAGGGTTTAAGATTTTTTTCCCTTGATATCTCATTAATATTTGCATTTGATAGATGTTTAATGAAGTAATTACTTAGATATTGTGATTGAATATGCTATTGGAAAGTTAAAAAAGTTTGGGTTAGACTCATGTGAGAATTTCCTTAGTTCTCATTAGTTTCCTGTTCTGGTTTTCCTTATCTTAAATCTAGATATCACAAGTGTCAATAACCTCATATGCAGAAAGAGAATCAATTTAATGTGTCCAACATAATTTATATTATTATTAAGGAAAATATGGTGGTTTAAATTAAGAGAGTTTTACTGATATTCATTCTGTTTTTACAGATATATTGCCATACAGGACTTTTCATGCATATTAAGAATAAACTTGAATCAATTAACAGCTTAACAAATTAATATCTGTGATCATAGTGGATTACTTATATATTATTTTCATCTTTATCTTTAACAAAAGTACATTTCAGAGTGAAGTAAAACCAACATAAATGAAGGTAACTACAAAATGGATATTGATTTTGCCTTTTCCTTTCCTATCTTTTTAGGTTGTTTTCTTTACATTTCTCATCTCTCTATTTATGCAAGGCCCTTTTTCTTGCTGTAGGCTATTCACTGTTTTGAACCATAAAAAGGGAACATCAATGACTTTTAGCATGCGAGTTTCATATCTTTTTCTATATTGACAATAGTAAAGGGTTCAACATCATACCACATTTATGAGTTTAGTTCACAATGCCCTTTATTTGTCCGAACTATCATAATACTTCAGCTCTTCTTGAATCTTAGAATATGTTAGAGTCAATTTAGACTCATCTTTGAAATCAGAAGATCCTAGACAGTATATTGTCTTGGCGTATAGTATTCTGCTTTTTTGAAGCCATTCTTAGTAAACCCACAGTTCCATGTATATAATTCCTAGATGTATAGATCATTCTGGGCTAAATTGTTGAATAGCAGAAAGATCCAGTCCTCTTGCCCCTTTGCACTATAAAATTGTGTATCATATTACTAGCTTTTAAGAGTAAGTATTAATCAGATGTATGTTAGAGTTAAGAAGTAAACAGATATATGTTACCATAACACCCACCACTAGAGCATCCATAATTATCCATCAGAGCCCTTTGGTCCTTCTTTCCCCTCATCTCCATCCCTTGGTAATGTCCCTCTCCCCTTCTGGGACCCTTAATTCTACAGTCAGATTTTTAGAGTTTGTCAGTCCCTTTGTTTTCTTTTTTTTTCGCACATGAATGAAATCATCTGGTAGTTGTCTTTTTCCAGGTTTAATCCATTTAGCATAATTCTCTCTAGCTCCATGTATGTTTTCACAAATGGCAGAAGTTCATCTTTTAGATTTATAGCTGAGTAGCACTCCATGGTGAATATATATCACATCATGCTTTGCACTCATCTGTTCTTAGGCATTTTGTTTGTTTCCATAGTTCGGCTGTTGTAAATAGCGTTACAGTGAACATAGTGCACCTCTCATCTGCACCCCAGAGCTTGCATGTAGAAATGAATAAAAATAAATCTTAAAAAAAAAAAATTGAGCATCTTATAATTTTCTTAATTCTTTTTTTTTTTTCCTGGCATAGAAGAACAAGTGTGTAGGCCAGAGGTGTGTGCGTTGATAGGGGGGTGGGAGGGTTGAGGAGGTCAGAGTATTCACCAAAAACAGAGTGGGGAGCAGAACAGGCAGATTAACTAAAATACACTGCTGAATGGAGTAGGGGGCAAGATAGGGGAGTTCTGCTGTGCCATGTGCGTTAGCTCCTGGTTGGGAATTAAGTTCATGCAGCAGTGGCTGAGGATAGCTTCATAGTGCTAAGACTTAACCAGCATACAAGGGAGGGCACTGTTAATGGGAATTTTGAGTTCTCTGGTTGGGAGATATAATTTTGCATCTGTTATGGTAAGATTTTGGAGAATTATTCTTATTGTGATATAATATTTCCTTAATTTCTCAAGTGCTGTGTGTGTTTTGTCTTTCCATTTTGTTATTTTAAACTTGTGTATTAAAAAATTATAGCTAATAATTTAGAGTTAGACATTTCTTGCTTTGCCTTCAGGTGGCACCATGGCTTTATTTAGTTTATTTCATTGGGTCTTTCCTGCTTCATAGGAACTAAGATCTGTTATTGTAGTTAAGTTGTCAGGTTAGGAGAGGGCTTTGGAGCGATTTGGCAGCTGGTGCAAATGTGGTAGTGGCAGGGCACCCGGCAGGGCATCTCTGGTATTCTTCCCCTTCGGGTTCCTGACCTGAGACTTGGCAGTCTGTGAGTTGTCAGTGTGCTTCACAAGTTAACACCAGTCTCAGAGTGTGTTTGAGGAGTATAGCTTAGAGCACCTTCTCTGGTCTTTTCCTAGTGGGGACCTGACCTGGGTGGAATGATCCCAGCTCCGCTGTTTGGTTTTAACCTCTCAGGTGTATTTGCCTCCACACATTTTGTTTTCCCTTTTCTAGGCTCACTGTTGAGCTGGTGAGTCTCTGTATCCCCAGTCTGCAATCTTCAGGCATTTCTCTCTATCCACCTCATGTGCAATGAAATGTGAATCTTGTCTGTGTTTCCTCTGTTGCAGACTGCTGTTCTCTGATGTGCAAGGAGTATTTTAAAGTCTCACCTCATGTCAGAGGTCTCTCATTTTAACTGTTTAACCAGAGGTCTCCCTGGTTAACTGTAGATGTTCCTTTAGGGAGTAAGCAGAGAACCTTCTCTATTACCATTCTATCGACGTCATGCCAACAACACACTGATCAGGCAGGTCAATCTAGAGATGTAGTGTTGGTTTCCTAGTAGTGGCCAATACAAGACCTCTTTTTGGGCTGGGTAAAATTCTTTGCTATGAAATATCAAACTGAGCAACTGTCTTTTGATGAATATGAATGTGGGGCATGTACTTTGGTGTAGGAGGAGGATCTGCTCTTTTACATTGGCTGGTCAGGCATGCTTCTGAGTAGCAGAAAAATGAATGAATTGAGAGAATGAACCATATAGATTTTGTAAACAGTAAGTACAGAAACTCTCAGCTAGGATTGTGCTTGGCGATCTTGAGTAGCAGCAGCTGGCAAGTGAGGCTCGTGCAGAGATGGCAAAGGAGGAAATGGGTGTGGAGGGAGAAAGTGGCAGGGGACACATCATGTAGGGCTTACAATTTAAAATAAACAGTGAAGAAAGATTTATATAGCAACTGTTTTATACCATAATTGGTATCTAGTATTGGAAATGCAAAATGAACAGGGTAGACATATTTCTTATTCTCACGAATCTTTTGCTGACTCTTCTTGAAATATTACTTAGGGTAGCAATAACACAATAACAGCTTGCTCTCCCTGAAACGAGTGGGGTTGTTCAAGCTCAGCTAAGAGCATGAAAACAGTTAATTATTTCTTTCTGTCCATCTTCTTTAAAAGCTGTGAACTGTTGTTTGGTATTTTGAGTTAAATTTTGACTATTTCATGGCTGGGCAATTTTTGTCTGTCTTTTGGTGAATGAATCACTGATTGTTCAACCATAAAACAACTTCTGGCTCTGTTGTCTTACCCAGCAGCAATTTTGCCAAAAAGTACTTTGCATGACAAACCACATTTTATCTGTATGCATCCTAGCTTTCCAAGTAATCTTTGCAAAGCATTTATTTACAGGCAAAGTTTCCAAATGTTTGTTTCAGTTGTTGAGGAGAAAAGTATTGTTTGGAGGACAACAGACATTTTTTGTTTGTTTTTCTATACATTTTCATGTATTTCACACCATTAAGTCTAGGTTTGTGACATTTAGAAAAGGATTTATTTGTTGCAATGCAACTGCAAATAAGCCATTCCCTTGTGAGTATTTTTGAAAATGTATGGTGATCCCTTTACTATTGCATTTAGCTGTGTAAAGATTGCCAAAATGCATAGCTTTCAGATTTTTGCTGAATGCAGTCAGAAGAAAGGCTCCTTTTTTTTATTATTGAGCATTTAAAACTCATGAGAATAAATGGAAAGCCCTGTAGTGGAGGTTCTGTGCAGGTGTGGAGGATAGGCCCTAGAGAGCATCTTGATTGCCTCTCCCAATTGTAGGTCAAAACAAGTGAACTAACGAGACAGTCATATTTATGCTTTCTACCCTAGTATTTGGTCTTTATCATTAGAAATATTCAGTCATGTTTGCAAATAGGCAGAGAAAATTCAAGGGGGTTGTGTCCATGTGTTTCTGTGTTTATTTTCTTGGAAGTAGTTATGTAGCAGGGAGTTTTCTTATTCTTCCTGTTAGTAATTGGTAGAGGGAAATGTTTCTTGATTCTAAAATTGCTTTTTGTTTTGTTTGTTTGTTTTTTATATAATGAGAGTTCAGTTAGGCTAACTGCACCATACCTCATTCTGTCCTGGTAACACATAGACTAGCAAATTATATTAATTGCATTTAGTAATTAGATTATTTTTGTATAGTTTTAAAACTTCATCTTCCTTGGGTGGCCAAGTGTTCCCTCTGCTCTTTCTCACCACTAGGCTGGGCCCGTCCTGTTGTTCACTATAGCCTCTGACTAGGCCAGAAGTGTGCTCAATGCCTGGATTTAGTGAACATGTCTTCCTACCAATGACACCTCTAGAAAGGCTGACATGAAAATCTGCATCTTTAGTATTTTGTTTTCCTCTTTAAATTGTTCAGATTCCTGTTTGAAAAAATGGGCGCTATTTATTAATAACACTTCAGAGACTTCAACTCTATGAAGAGTGTTCTATGCATGTGGAATGCAGAAATTGAGCATAAAAATAATAAAATACATTTAACAAAAGAGGTACAAAGTTTATCCTAGGGAAACTATAAACATGGCTGGTTAAATTAAAGAAGATGTAAATAAATGGGAAAACAAAAGACTTAAGTCCTTTGTCAAAGTCTTGGATCAAAGGACTTAGCATTGGTAAGGTAGAAATACTTTCCAAGCTGACCTACAGATTCAACACAGCCCCTGTGAAAATCAGAACTGACTTCTTTGTAGAAATTGATAAAATGATTCTAAACTTCATATGGAATTACAGGGAATGCAGAATAGCCAACACACTTGTGAAATGGAACAAAGTAGAAGAACTCATATATTCTACTTTCAAAACTCACTGCAAAGTGTTGATAATGAAGGCAGCTTGACACTGACATGAGGATAGAAATGTAGCTCAGCTGAATAGAATTGGTACTGGCAGCAAGATAGACGTATAGATGAACAGAATGTAACTAAGAGTTCAAAAACAAATCCATACATATATGGGCATCTACCACTGAGGGGAGGAAGTAGTCTTTTCAAAAATGTGCATAGTAATTGGTAGCCACAGAGAAACAATGCAGTTAGATACTTATAATATAAACAAAAATGAACTGAAATTGAATTAGAGACCTAAATATAAGGTTTAAAACTAGAAGTTTCTGAGAAAAATCAGGGGTAAATCCTTAAAACTTTGGATTTAGAAAAGCATTCTTAGTTATAACCAAAAGCATTAACAACAAAAGAAAAAATAGAAGAAGACCTCAAAACTTTTGTTCCTCAAAAGAAACCATCAAAAAAGTGAAAATACAACCTACAGAATGAGAGAAAATCACATATCTGATGAAGAACTTTTAGAATATATAAAGAACTTATACAGCTCAGTAATAAAAAGATAAAATGCCTGAGTAAAAATGCACAAAGAATCTGAGTAGACATATCTCTAGAGAAATAGACAAATGGTAAAGAAACACATGGAAAGATGCTCAACATCGTCAGATACCAGGGAAATGCAAATCAATACCACAGTGACATGCCACTTCACATGTATTGGGATGGCTAGATAAAAAAGCATATAACATGTATTAATGAGAGTGTAGGGAAATTGGAAACCTTATACATCACAGGTGGGAACATAAAATGGTGTACCCTCTTTGTAAAAAACAATGTAAAAATGTCCTCAAATGATTAAATATACAGTGACCAAATGATCCAACAATTTTACTCCTATATATAAACATAAGAGAAATGAAAAATATAAAATATAAAATTTGCTACTAATACTAATAGCAGCCTTATTCATCATAGCCAGTTCATCAAGTAAAAGGTAGAATAAAACCAAAAGTCTATCACTGGGTAAATAGATAAGCAAAATATGGCATATCCATAAAATATAATATTAATTGATCATAAAAAGCAATGAAATATTGACATGCCAAACCAAAGATTAACCTTGAATGTATTATGCTAAGTGAAAGTAATAAAATTCCATGTTATTTGACTCCAGTTCTGTGAAATGTCCATAATATACAGACACAGAAAGTAGATTAGTGGTTGCTTCATGAAGAAGGAGATGGAAGATTGGGAACTTTAAAGGTTATGGGATTATTTTGGTGATGATAAAAAAGCCCTAAAAGTGACTGTGGTATTTACATCTACCTGTGAGTATGCTGAAAATCATTCAGTTTGAGTTGCATGAGAGTTATATCTCAGTCTTATAAAGTGATTTTTAAAAATGAATTAAGCATTTAAATTTTAGCTTTTTATTTTAATTTTATTTTTAAAAAGATTTATTTATGTATGCAAACAAAAGCTGGGTACAGGATAGAGGGGCAGGAGGTGAGAGGATTTACCAGAGACAGAGTGGGGAGCAGAACAAGCAGATAGATCTACTGAAATACGCTGCTGAGGGGAGCAGTGGGCAAGATAGGAAAGGTCTGCCAGGCCATGTGGGTCAGCTCCTTGGCTGGCCAGGCATGGAACTAGTGCTGCAGTGGCTGATCATAGCTTGATAGTACTGCTTTAATACTGCTGCCACCAGGAGGCCCGATTTAAAATTTTAAAGTGATTAAACCAATTGTGACTTCAGCCAGCAATGTATGAAAATTGTTGTTTGCACTGTTACCACCACTTTGCATTTAAGACTTAAAATTTTGCTTCTTATGCATCTAAAATGCTATTTTGTATCTTCCCAATTAGTACTAAGATTCAGCATCTGCTCATGTATATCAGCTCTGCAGGATTCCCTCTTCTGTAAACTTCTTGTTCATATTTTTTCGAGCTCATTTCTTCTGTTTAGGTTGTCTTCTAATTTTTTTTTATTGGCGTATTGAAACCTACAATAGAAGTTGGTTTTTCTTGGTTCTAGTTCTTTTCATGAACCAAATTAAAATTTATTGATGCTCTAAATTTAAGTTCAGGCTAAAGTTTTATAAAAAATATGTTAAGCTTACATTGCCAACTTCTTTCCCTCTTATGCACTATTTTTTTTCAGACTAGAAATACTATATGTATCACCAACAGTCTGAGAAATGAAAACTATTTAAGTTTTGCCCCTACATTTAGCGATACTATTTTTCTAATTATCGAAGAATGCATACTTAATATAGAATTTAAATAGAATAATCACAATGGAAAATATTACATATATCCAACAATCCATATGTTTATCAATGTGAACATTTCTTAGAAATAGGTTAAATAGTAGATTTTTGAATACCTGGGGCATAGCTCATTATTTAAAATGGAAAAATAATATATTACTAATCCATACAAATCCAGACCAGTTACTGAAATATTACTAAAATATTTTTAAATATCAGTAGAGAAATAGACTTGGATTTTCAGGTATTTAAAGTACCACCTACTTACTTAACATTTTACAAAAATCCTAAGTGGATATATTTGTATATTTTAGGAAATAATGGTGCATATCAGTGTTGGATAAAAATTAAAAATTTCTTTCACATTGCAAAGAGCATGTTCTATAATTTAAGTAAAGCAATTAAATATGTTAAGGATACATAAACATGCAAATAATATTAGCAAAACAAAATAAATCAATAAGATTTAAAATATCTCACTGTTAATTGAATAGCTAACTGAATGCAGTTTGGTGGTATGGAAAGGCAGACACTGTACTAAATGTTGCAGTTTGGAGTCGGGAGGGGGATCTGTGAAGAGCTGGCCGATGGTAGGTTAACCCCTAGGGATGTGGGAGTGAACAGTAAAACAGTAAATCTATGTCATATCTAAATTCAAGAAAATTTGCATTATGTCTTCTCTTGTGGCATTCAAAACACAATTTATTGAGGAAAGCTGAAACCTTACTCAGATTTGCAATGTCTTTATTCCAGAGAATTCTGTTTCCTTGAATGAGACATACATTTACAGTTTTTCCCATATTCATCAATGAAATTAGGCCCAGCCATGTGGTCGGCATGACTTACTTTTAATACAAGAAACATTAATGAAAATGAATATAACTTCACTTTATGCAGTGCAGATGTTGGCTAGTTAATCTTAACCATATTTTATCCACAAACTTAAATATATTTTATTTAGAACCTCAGAGTAAGAAACTAATATAGTTAAACTCAATATACATTAAATTCAGAGAAGTCAAGTGTCAATTTTAAGCCTGATCCAAGTCCTGTCTATATCTTAACGGCTTTCTTGAAGCACATATGAATATCAAGACATTGTATGATTTATAAGAATCAACATTCCAGAAAGTCCTGGTTTGCATAAAGATATACGTTTATTAGATATAAGGCTTCTTTCTGAGAAAATGCTTATAATGAAAGTGATAACAAAACAATGGATACAAACTCAGACTGTGTATTTAATACTCTAATTTCTAGGTAACTGTTAGTTTGGAATCCTTTTGAATTTTGAAGACTTGGTGGAGAAATATTGATGCAGCTTGGAATGAACAGGTACAGAAAAAGTTTTAATAGGATGGACTTTTATCCCTATTTCTATGAAAACATACCCTCAGGAAAAAGGACGTGGGTCCATTAACCTAATCATCATTTCCACACTGTGAGAAGAAAATAGGATGTTATTTTTTCTTTTTTCACTACAGTGATTAGTTTAAGCTCTCACACTCTGGTTTCTGAAATCCAATGTCTGTTTCCATGGGAACAACAGTGGCAGCTGGTCCCTGAATTGTCAGGCACTTCTAATAATCTGGGGGAGGGGGGCGCCACTTCCTGTCTGAGTGATGGCCAAGGCTTCCTCCAATAACTTTAGTCCTTTAGTCACAAGTGGCACCTGAGCCGGTAGAGATAATTTGAGATGTGAATAGTTGCAATGCTTAAATTATATCGAAATGAATAAATATTTTATGGGAAAAATACTGAGTAGAAAGTGATTTGAAAAATAAAGTGATTTAAGGAAGGTCAGGTAATTTAAAACAGAGCTCCTTCCTTCAAGAAGCTTAATTTTGGGGAGATAGTCTAATTTCCTACATTGTATATTCAAAATGAAGGTTCCCAAAATAGATGGGGAATGTTTCTACCAAATTTACTATCTTTGCTCCCAATTTGAGCTTGTCCGAATTCTTGATTCCTATCTATACAATAAGTTGGGATGATAAACCAGAAGGAAAATTTAAAAATTCCTGATTTTAAGTCTCAAGTCTGGGAAAATCCTTGAATGATTACACTTTTGATTTATTAAATCTTGGTCTTACCCTGGATACTGTTGTTGATAAGAAAAGCAGTTTATTTCTCAGGTCTCCACAAGCACATCTCTATCCTAAGTAGTTCTTAGAATTCCTTAACAAAATCCCCACTGAGACCTTTTGCTGCATGGATTCATTCTATTTCACAGTACTGTTAATTAGCATCCTCTCACATCCATTCATTCAATCAACAAATACTGAGGATGACAACTTTTCCAATTTTGTGCTAAGAGTATAGAACATAGTCAGCCTTGATGAAGCTTTGAGTTTAGTGGAGAGAAAGCTATTACAGAAATAAATAACTCATTATACAACAATACATGGTATATATATATATATATATATATATAACAAGTATAATGGGATTCCTTTGAAAAATTGTAAGACCTAGTTTATATATATTTTTGAAGATTTATTTATGCATACAGAACTGGGGTACAGGCCAGAGGTGCAGGAGTAGTGAGAGGATTCACCAGAGACAGAGTGGGGAGCAGAACAGGCAGATCGACCAAGTACACTGCTGTGGGAGCAGCGGGCAAGACAGGAGAGGTCTGCTGCGCCATGTGTGTCACCTCCCAGCCAGGGATGGAACTCACACTGAAGCTGTTGCAGCTAGCCTGCAGTGCTGTGCCCTACCCACTGTGCCACCAGGGAGGGCCCAAGACCTAGTTTATATTAATGGAAGTATTCATAGAATTTATTTTCTCACTCAAGATATAAATACTGGGTTGAAATGTATGGTGTGGAATGGAAAAGGGAGGACTTGTCCTGGGTTGCTTCCCTTTTCCTTCCTCATTTTCTACCTTAGCTGTCACCTCTTCTGAATATCTTTATGGTGGGCCGTTATTGCTCTTCATTGATTTTTGCCTTTGTTCAAAGATTTCTCTTGAGGAATGTGCAGTGGAGGTGAGGTTTGGAAACAGCAATGTAGATATCCACCAAGAAAATGGAACCGTAAAGACATGTACATATCAAAGAAGCAGTACAGATAGCAGCATGTATACAACTCAGTGGGTTGAGGTGGCTAAGGAAGGCTTAGAGGAGAGAGAAGGACCTGGGCTAGGTAAAGCATTTCTCTGCACTCAGCTTCATTCTCTGAGACAGCAGCTGCTAAGTCCAGATGCGTTCTAGCTGTACTGTCATCTCTCCCATGCAGCAGGGCAAGTCTAGTATTGTGGGTGGCCTGGTCGCAGGTCCCTGACTGAGAACTCACCTGATGATCCCTTGCTAGTGCATGGTAATGTACACACACACATCCTTTCACAGTGGTAAGTCATTTATGTGTTACAGGAGAGGATGAGCTCAGCCTGAGAAATAACCGGTACCTCTTCACTTGTCCAGACAGATTAACAGTTTATTCTCGGTGAGTACAAATTAATTTTGTATGCATTCATTTTATTGCTTGTGAAATCATGGTAGTGACTGTGGACTTCATGTTTAAACATTTATATTAATAGATATTTTTATGCCTTTACAAGTCTGCATTAAAGGAAAAGTCACATTTCAAATACTAACATGTAGTTAATGAATTTATAATTGTATGTATCTAAAATAAGTAAAATATTATGTAAATGAGAGCCAGAGGCTAGAAGAGGGTTCTCATGCAAGCACTCTTTATGGGCACTACAGAACCCAACTGAAGTGACCTTTACCTTCCAGACAAGAAGTTATTCCTAGAAATAGCTCATCCAAAAAGAGATTGCCATAACCTAGCAAATGAGAAGTCAACTACACTGTTTAGAACAACACTTCTCAACTTTATAAAAATTTTTTTTTCTCTCTTTTTCTGGGGAAAGTGTGCATGTGGTTTGCCATTAGATCACTTGTTCCAAATTGCTTTTCAGTGCTGTTTCTAAATACACCCATTTTGCTGGCAATATGACTAGATGAATGTTTAAGGGAGAGAAAGATATATGACTAATGAATTCAGGTACAGGTATCCCCTACTTTTCAAACATTTGCATCATGTCACTTAAATTATGACTTACATTAGTAGCTATTTTTGCTTAAAGAGTGAATAGGACTTACACTTTTATGGCAAAAGGCTTTATGTGTTATTTGGTAGGTATGTTTTTGGGTCTGGGACTTCTCAGTTTTTTCCATGTTAATGAATGGTCATTGTTTATTCTCAATACCATTTGGTTTTGGAAAGATTTCATAGGAATGCCCTACTCTTAGATGGTGGCTGTCAGGGGCTCCTATACACAATATTACAGCTTGGGAAATTGACATCTCCACTGGGCGAAGATTGAAGTTGTGAATAAATCTTCATTCCCCTTTCTACACATTTATTTACTCAACATCTTATGCCTGTCCCATACCAGGATACCTCAAGACAGAGATTAATAAATGGAAACCTTATTTAAATGAATGAGAGGCTTGAAAGAGTTTCTCATACATGTACTCATTTATATTTAAATAAAATACTCATGTATATAAGTACTTAGTAATTAAGTACTTATAGCCAATAAGCTATTGAGTGTTTTAAGTATTATGATGGGGGACACACAGGATGCTATGGAGTGTAGGAAGGAAGGACTTCCTGAGAATATACCATTGATGCTGAATTCAAAGGAAAATGTAGGCATTAGGTGGTAATCTTTGTGCTTCAGGAGGTTGGGCAAGAGATTTAATAGATGATATTTGGGGTAGAGGGAGAATTATATACTAAACATCAAAAGTGAAGGAAAAATTATCTTCCTTAACAATTTGTTAATCAGGGTTTAGTGAAGAGGCTAGCCATATTGAATATTTTAAACAGAGGATTCTTAGCATAAGGAATTGACTTAAGAGTGTTGTAGTGCTAAAAGAGCAAGAGATGAGATACTGATTCAGGTAGCCCAAATTAGAAATTGCAGGCTCTGAAGGCATTTTAAGAATTAGATGAGGTTTTTGTACATTTTAGATACGAGTCCCTTGTCAGTTAGTTTTCAAGTAGTTTTTCCTATTTTGTAGGTTGCATTTATTTTTTTTCCTTGTTTCATAAAAATATTTTCAAGTGCTTATTGTGGTTAATTTCTGACTTATCTGTTTTTTAATGGTTTTGATTGTTAGTTACAGCTTTCTAATACTTCTATCAACTTTATAGTATGATATGCAATGTAAATAGAAAAATTATCAATGTTATAGATGATGCTATTTTTCATTAAGTAGGTTCTCAAATTTGTTAGGAAGATGGTTTGAAGGGCCTATTACTTTAGTCATGTAATGATCTGCGTTGAGATTGAGTTAGAGTGTTTCATCCCTGAGATAAGTTTTCTGTGGGTCTCTGTCTCCTTGGCATTGACCTATTGGGGAGATTCAGTTCTGACCATGGAAGGCTTTGGATATAGCTCTTACACACAGACATACACAGCTTCCACGGGGCTGAAGATTCAAGTTGGGAACAATTCCTCCTTTCCTCCTCATACACATTGATTCTTCAATATATGGGCCTACTCTATACAGGATATAACATTTTCAAAACAGTTACATAACTGTCTGGTAAATAATTTTAGGGCAAGATAGAACCTAAAACACCCCCTTTTTTTTTAAAAAAAAAGATTTATTTATGCATACAGAACTGGGGTACAGGCCAGAGGTGCAGGGGCAGTGAGAAGATTCACCAGAGACATAGTGAGAAGCAGAACAGGCTGACTGACGAAGTACACTACTGAGGGGAGCAGCAGCACATCAGGAGAGGTTTGCCGAGCCATGTGGGTAACCTCGGGGTGGGGATTGAGCTCATGCTGAAGTGGCTTTAGATTCTTAGTGCTGTGCTTTAACCTAATGCACCAACAGGGAGGGCGCCTAAAATACCCTTTTGTGGCATGTTCAAAATCCTAAAAATGGGACCCTCCCTGGTGGCGCAATTGGCTAAAGCAGAGTACTGCAAGCTAGTCGTAGCCTCCTCAGTGAGAATTTGATCCCGCCCTGGTGGTGATCCACAGGGTGTGGCAGACCTCTCCTGACATGCCCGCTGCTCCCCTCAGCAGTGTACTTCAAAGATCTGCCTGTTCTGCTCCCCACTCTGTCTCTGGTGAACCCTCTCACTGCCCCTGCACCTTTGGCCTGTCCCCTAGTTCTCTGTACATAAATAAATAAATCTTAAAATCCTAAAAATCATGAAGTTGTAAAAGAATTTACTTTGCCTTTCCAACTTATTCCTCTCCAGCCTCTTGTGCTGCATAGGAACCCAATATTTTAAAATCCATGACGAAAACTGACCGTGTATATAGGGCTTCTCTAGTTCTTAGCATAAGTCAGAGTTCCTCTGCTAGGGCCAGCCTCAGTCCTCTTGCCTTTTCCGGAATTGTTAAATGACCCCAGGAATTAAAGTGGTTGGAAATAGTTAGCAGAGGTTCTTTTGCCTCTGAAATGTTAGTTCCTCTATTCCTCACTGACACTACAGCTTTCTATTATCTTTATACATTTGAGTTTTATAATCTGTGTATTTTATTATCTAGTTGTCAACAGGAACATTGTCACAACCTACTTCATCTCTCCTGGAAGCTGATGTTTTCTGTTAAAGATAAAATATAGAAGTGAATTCCATGCTCTTAAACCATGAAGCATATTTTAGATACCAAGTAAAATTTTTTTTTTTTTGGTAAAAGATCTATCTGTCTATCTATTTATGCATGCATGCATGCATACAGAACTGGGGGACAGACCAGAGGTGCTAGGCAGTGGGAGGATTCACCAGGGACAGAGTGGGAGAGAACAGGCAGACTGAGGAAGTACACTGCTGAGGGGAGCAAATGCCAAGACAGGAGGGGTCTGCTGAGCCATGTGGGTCACCCCCCAGGCCACAATTGAACTCATGTTAAAGCGGCCCCGGCTAGCTTTATAGTGCTGCGCTCGCTATCAGGAAGGGCCCAAAGCCAAGTAAAATTCTAGAACTTATTAGCTATTAGGCAGATGGAGCGTTTTAGGAAGGGGCATAGTAAAAAGAAATTTTATATGGGATTATTGAAAATATATGATCATTTAATTGTTCTAATGCTTTTAAAATAAGATTATAGAAAAATAGGTATATCTATCTGAAATTCAGGAAGATATTTGACAAAGTTTTTAGAAGATCCTTGTTAAATTGAAGAAATGTGAGATTGATGCTAATATAGAACATACTTAGATGGCTTTACAGCACAAAGACTACAAATTTGCATATATTTTAAAGAGATCACAGTGATTGTGAAGAAGTATTTCTGTGAGTGTAGCACAAAACTTGTTATTTAGGCCACTGGGTAGATTTTAACGAATGAATTTGATGATGACAGTGGTAGCACACCGATCATATAAAGCTTGGAATGAAAGCTAGTAAATTGAAAGAATCAGAATCAAACTGTTTTCAGCAGCCACAACAAATAAAACTTAATGGATACAAATATTGCATCCCTACATTTGGATAAAATAAAATCTGGTAAAATGCAGCAGAAAGACAGAGTTTAACAGTAATACAGTTCAAAAAACACTTGGGAATTATTCTTGGCTCAGAATGAGTGTGACATGGTTGTCAAAAAGGCCAGTGTGAGTTAGGGCAAAATTTAGTGGAGTGTAAGGTCCAGAATGAGGTAACTGTTTAATCCTTTATACTCAAAATTGCTTGGACATATGCTGTTGCAATATGTTCTGAACATCATACTTTCAGAGAAGGGACTGCATCTAAAACTCACCTAGAGGTGAGTAAACAGGATATAAATGTGGGGAACATAAAAACAGACACAGGTGAAATATATCTAACTTGAGAAAAGAGGGTTAGATGTGAGAGGTGTTGCAAATAAACCTGGGATTATTTTGTCTCTGGAGTTGCAGTAGAGGGAAAGCTTACATTTATAACATTAAGAAGAACGTTTTTGAAACAGTTATATTGGTACCTATTGAGTATAGTTGTGAAGACCTAGGTCTTCCAAGTCACAAAGTATGTACTGCCACTCTCCTCAGCCACTTACAAGCTCTGTAATTTTACTAAATCTTTCAGACTCTCAGTTTCTTTATTTCTACATTGAGGATAATAATTATATGTTGTTTAAGGTCATTTTGAAGATTAAGGGAAATGACACAGATAAAGTGCTTGCTATGGTGTACAGCTCATTTTCTATATGCCCAGTAAATGTGAATTACTTTTAAAGTACTAAGATGTGGTTAAAAAAAAGAAAAAGAAAAGGACCTGTCCCTTGCATTGGTCATAGTTTTAGTTCAGTGAGTAGTAAACAAGTTCCTGTCAGAATTAGACTTAATACCTGAAATACAGGTGCCAGGTAGTGGAGTTCATCTGAAATTACTGTGAAGAGTCTATAACCATGAAAGGTAATTGTAAATGACTTGGCAAGCATCATACTTGCTTAGGTCTTTTGCTTGGATGGATTTATGTGGTGAATTGATGAAACATCAACTTTTTCATTTTATCTAGGTGACTAGTTTTCACAAAATGATACACATGTAAGCAAATATGCACCTGGATTTTGGGAATACATCCAATTTCCAATATTCTACTTCTTGTTTCTTTAAAATCCATTATTAGATATTTATGTAAGTTGTAATTGGAAGGTGCTTATGGTGCTGAGACAGTCATTTTCTTTTAAGAAGCTTGGTTCAAAACTACTGTCAGGTACCGTTTTACACTTCTCAGCAAAGATTCATATGCCATATGGAAAGAATAGAGAACAGTGGTAACTTGGAATTTTCAGTGAGAGGGTAAACTGATAGAACCAATCCACTTACCAGTCAGTAATATCTATTAAAATTGTAGATAAACCCACTCTTTGACTCAGCAAGTTCTAAATATATAGGCCAGAACAATTCTTGCTGTGTGTGTCAAGGAAGATATGTGTAGAATGTACATTGTAACATTCAGTATAAATGTTCACCCAGTAAAGAAAAAATAAATTGTGTTTCAGTCATCTGAATGAATGGGATACCATACTTAAGATGGATAACTAAGTAAAGTTTGCACATATGGATGAATTTTAAAACTGTTGTGGAATGATGTGTACAATATGATTCCACTCATAAATATTTACTTATAATCTATGGTTGTAAATAAGGAGAAAGTATATAGAATCATTGATCACTGAGATTTCTTCTTTGGAGGATAGTTAGGAGAATGGGCAGAACTAAACTGGAGGTTATTTCTACCTATTAAATTTTATTTTCTGAAAAATGGTAATTCTGAAGCTCACTTAGAATGTATTTGATAAAGTTGTGTAATATATACATAGGAATTCCTTATATTGCTCTAGCCTTATCAGCATATTTTCACACTTTCTTTTTAAAGAAGAATTCTCTTATTCATGTCCTTATCCGTTTTTCTTGAAACAGATTTGATAAGAGCTAGGAGACTAATGCATGGATATGAAAAAAGGGGAATGTTTGTTTCTATTTTAGCCCTCATAGTTTTAGAGGCAAAAGCTACTTTTATCTCCTACTTGGTTAAGACCATTCACCAGGTTTGAAGATGATGGAGAATATTGACTCAAAAGTTCTAGCTGTGGTTAAAATTATTCAAAGTACTTTATGAATCTAGTGTGTTTTTTTTTCTAGTGTGGTTTTTTATTTAAACTTTTAAATATATATATTTACATCATTTTCATTTTTGTACAATGTGTGCTTTTTCCTTTCGAGTGTCGTCCATGTAATATTTCCACCACCAGTTCACTCATGCACCATCACCATAGTTCCTTGTGTCTTCCCTCCTGTTTTGATCCCCTTCCCTCCTCCTCCCCTGCAAAATGTCTCTGATTTGTAATTGCCTGTTAATTTTTAGAAATTTATTATAATTTTTTACCCCCCTGATTCTTTTTTGGTTCCCTTATCTTCCTTCTATGAATGAAACCATCCAATATTTTTATTTTTCAGTGGCTTATTTCAAAATCCCTTCCAGCTCCATCCATGTTACTGTGAATGGCATGAGTTTATCGTTTTTGATTGCTGAGTAGTAGTCCATTGTGTATACACCACACCTTCTTGATCCAGTCATCTGTTTTGGTATTTGGGTTGTTTCCATATCATACCTCTTTAAGTAGTGCTGAAATAAACATAGGGGTGCTGAAACCCTGTGATGTGGTTTTTGTTAGTAAAATGAGATCATGTGTACAAAGATTTAGAAACCACATTATTGTTTACATAGAGAGATCTAAGTTTCTGTTGAAGAGGGGAAGAGCGATAAGGACAAAGAGAGGAAGTCAAAGGAAGGTGTTAGTGGGAAGCTTCAGAGGAGAGCCCTGACTAGGTCACTGTAAAGACCCTGCACTTTGGGAAAGGATAAAGCTGGCATTAGAGAGTGAATTGCAAATGGAAGTCATGGGATTCAATTTGGCAACTTTATATATTTACTTGGGGTAGTTGGCAGTTTCTGGGGTAGTTTCTATTCTATAAAATCCAACAATAATGCTTACAAGTATGGCTTAGTGATTTTTAAAAATTAGATTACTTTTTCTTTTTAGGTAATATTCATTTGTAACACTGTACACAATTTAGGGGAATAGATTCACACCTTTTCAACTGTGCATTATGGCATAAAACCCACCAGCAATAATCCTCGTAGTCCAATGGGCCCCTCCCTTTGTATGCCTCACTCCTCCATTCTCTTCTGCTACTTGACCTGCTTAATGATAAATGATGCTCATGTTGTTTTGTTCAGTGGAGGCTTAGATTTACCTGAATGTCCAGACAAGTTGGTCTTATCTCCAGGGTCCTGAAGAACTTAGAGAGGATCCTATTTGGTTCCTCCCACCCCACATGCACCTAAAAGAGTGATTGGATTTTCAGTGTGCTAGAGACCAATGTTCTAATTAGAATCTTCCTTCTGGATTTTAGTGAGTAGCCTTCAGTTCTTAGTTCTTACAGTAAAAATTTTTGTATTTAATAAGAAATTTCCCTCATTTAGATGCATAAAATAGTGTGAGCAATGAAGCAAGTGGCCTTGAAGACTCTCGATAAGTATATCTTGTCATCTACTTGAAAGAACTTTGTTAGCATCTTCTTTAAAGGTTTTCTGTAATTCATGTCTTCTAACTTATATAGTTTTTATTTATATAAATTTGAAAGCTATTTTATTACTCCATATAGGTTTATAACTAGAGTATCTTCTTCCTGGAATCTTCTTTTCATTAAGGAATTACTTCATATTTTTGCATTGTTTTCTTTTGTCTTATAATTTTGGTATAGTTTGTCTAATATATATTTTTACATATTATTTAAGGTTCTATGTTCTTTCAAGTATATCAATAATAAACAGTTTTTTTAAATTAAGCTATGATTTGCTATCTTTCATGGATACATTTCCTCTTCACTCACAAATTTTTCAGTTATTTTCATGGTTATGTAACTTGGGGAGTACATCTTCACACCTCTAAATATGCACATTTCATTCACCTTCCACTTCATGCTCTACATAACACTGCCTCCTTTGTTTCCTACTCTTGAGGTGGATTAATTCACTTTATTTCCTGCTTTCTGACGTGTAGGAGGATTTGTCCCTTCAGGCAAGGCATCATGTTATGCTGATTTCACCATCCTGAACTAGGATCTCCTTTATTTCTTAAGACAATTTTAAGACAAAATTCTGTAGTCTATTCAACATCCTACATATACTTTTTGGCTTTATTTGTTAACTACAACATTTAAAAAGTTATCTAAAAATGGGAATTCTGACTTAAATAACAAAAGAAGAAATTTAGGGACTAATGCTGTTTTGGGTAATTGTAAAGTTTCAATATTTTTTAAATAAATACTTCATATACTTTTTATATACATACGTGTATGTATTTTAGTATATTGGGAACAATGGAGGAATTGGAAGTAGAGAGAACAACAGAGGTGTGGGAGAGCTAAGATGTGCAATAGATGATGATAGTGTTGGAGAAGACTCATTTGTCCCTTGACATGGACAGAGATTTACGAATAAGAATTCTCTATCATGGTGTGGTAGGAGAGCAATGTTTGAGATCTGAAAGGAGTGTACGGAGTGAGAGAGCCTGGCTCTTTGCAAGTACTTGAATATCTTTACTCTAGCTCCTCTGGGAGCCTCAAGGTTTGAAGCCAGGTCATTTCTGTCTATGTTCACCATTGCAAGCATCAGACCACTTTGATCCATGAAGCCCAGGTCCAGTACAATGAGGCTCCAGTATTATCTGCATTAGTGTCAGCTTAGCCTTGTGATTTTCCATCTCAGAAGTTTTTGAGACCATTTAAAGGTGGAGCAATGCCTCCTGAAATTAATCCATATGAAGGAAACATATAGTAAAATTCAAGACTGTCTCTGCTATAGGTAGTCAAGGTAAATAATGTATGTGACTGTAAGGATTTTAGGAGAATCTCAGTGGGACCTCACCCTTTACTACTCCTCCAAGAGGCATGTAGAAAAACTAGATTTTGGGATAAGAGAATCCAAATTTACCTTCAAGTTCTACTCCTCTGTATTTTAAATTTTTCTTCTGTAAAATGGATCTGGTGAGTTTGAAAGTACCCACTTGAAGGCTATTGAAGGCTATTGTGAGGAATGACTGTTTTAGCTATTGTAGTTTATGATCTGTGCACAAGTACAACTTGCTATTTTGTATTCTATTTTCCAAATACCTCATTGCACCTAAAGAAAAGAATCTCCTTCATGGCTTTTTTTTTTTTTTTTTGTCACTTAAAAGAAAATTAAAAATTTTCATTGTTTAGCCTGTACTGCCTTCCTCTGGCTGGTCTTGGATTAACAACTAAGATAAAACAAAATTAACCTATATGAGAAGCGCAGGTGTAATATACCAGATTACATTGCCTGCCCATTGCCTTTTACCATGATCCTGGTAATATACCCAGCGACTAAATGGACTGGCTTAGATCCATGACACTCTTGTTTCATGACTCTTGTATTAGGATTCTGTGAACATATTAATTAATTTGAGTCCCAAATTAAGCAAACTGTGGTATTTGGGACTTGTTTACATTTAAATGAGGTGAGCTGTATAAAATCTTACATTCTAGTAATGTACTTAAACTTGTAAATTCTATTCTGAAAGGAGTAATTGAAAGTGCTAGAGATAGAAGAGGCTTGTAGATGAGTCCAAATCATAAATAAAAGCCTATGTACAAATGGTCAATACTTGGGAGACTTACTTAAGCCAGCAATTAAAAGTAGACTGTGGTCAACTGTGCAAACCAAGACAGAATGGGAGCTAAATAAAGCCCAGCAAAAACACCAGTGGGAGTTGGAAAGCCAGTGCATTTTCATATGGGGAAAAAGTCAGGGGAGAGGCAAGGAATGCAATCTGGGTCAAATCCCAAAGAACACATGAAGTCACAATGGGAGCAAAAAGGTTCAGATATTGGCCTAAGAGAATTTAGTTTTCACATTTTCAAAAAACTTTTATTACTATTCATTCTATGCACAGAGTTTCTACTCTGGAGATTTTTAAGGAGCAGGTGGTTTCTAAGGAATATAGCTAGAAAGAAGTTTCTAAGGAATATAGCTATCCTGCCAAGAAGAGATTAATGACAGATTGTGTGTGTGTGTGTGTGTGTGTGTGTGATATCAGAATGTTAAAGTAAAAGTTTGAAGCTCTGTTGCTAATTTTTATCCTTTATAACTAAGTATTTTATCTTTAAAGTGTCAGACAAGAAATTCATTCATATACTTTTATATCAGAAATAAGAATTGACCGAGGAAATCTTGGAGTAAACAATACAGGCATAATCAGATAGTGTCTACTGAATCAACCTTGTTGGCACAACAATTAGATATATTTGTTAAAGGGCTGGCTTAGAATTAGGGACCATTTCCACCCAGTAAATGATAAGGGCAGAAATCACAGACATGCTGTATTCTGGTTATTTGTTGTTGTTTAGCACACAATGCTGTAGGGGACTTTTGTTTGTTGTTTGTTGTAACACTTCTGAGAATTCAATAAATATTAACTCACTGTGATAACATGCCCCAGTGTTGACAAACCAAACTCCATAGTCTTCTTTAGAGATCCAATAACAGCTAAAATAGCTAATTAAGAAAATAAATGAAAGCCAAATCAAATGACAAGAAGATGATTCAAGCTAAAGCACATTATCAAACAGGTAGCTTCAGTTCTAGTAGAATATTCTAATAGCTAGAAGCAAGATGAAAATGGAATGTTAGTAATTATCACTTGCCTTCATAGTAGTTAAGATATCAGTATCCAGTGAGATATTCCATAGTTGGTGAAAGCAGAGTCTCTAGTTCTAAAAGCCAATTTATTTTCCTTTAATTGGAGAGGTTGGAAAGACTGTTGAAATTATTTTAAATGCCTTTTGCTATTAAACTGTGGTTAGGAAATCTGCTCAGCCAAAATGATGCTAAAAGAGCATTAAGTTTATGAGTCACGAAAGCCAGAATGAGTCCAATTTATTTCCTGCACTTTAGCACAATAGGAGTCTTTAATATGCAATGGGACACTGCTTTAAAATTGATACAAGACCGGAGATCAGAATCTTGGCTTCTGTCCCGTGATTACTGACCAAGTAAAGGTTAGGTGAGCTATTGTGTTGATTCATTTGAAAGTTTACTCTTCTGTAAAATGAGGTTAACAACGGGTGCATTTTGGTCTTGTGAAGCACAGTAGGTTATTGTATCTGTTTAGTGTTAACTCTTCTATATGTATGTAGCAGGAGGGAAAGGCAGTACAGGTCTGATGCCCTCTTATGCCCTTAAATTCAGCATTCTTGATTTCTTTTCCTTCTCCATCTATTCCAGGAACACTTCTTTCTTTTTATCTCTTCATTGTTATCATTCAAAATTGTCTACAAAGTTGAGTTTAACCTAATTCCATCTGGTACCATTATTATGAACAGGAGATGTAGAGTTTTACTTGGTATGGAAGACTTATGCAGTGGAGGGATTACTAAGTACAAATAAAACACCAGCTCAAGCTCATGGGGGTTTCTGAGGTCCTGAAGAGTATTGACAATCTGTATTCTCAAGTGTATTTTCTTTTTTCTGTCCTGTTTATTGTGGAATACCACAATATTTTTTTCAGAAATACTTCATTGGATGCATCACTCTGATGTGAAGGAGAATATCTGGTTAACAGGTCAATGAGTCTTACATAGTGTTACCTTAAGCAGAAAATTTAAAGAACAAATGCAAAGAGCTTTCATAGATCTCTGTCCTAAGAATGCAAAAAAGAAACCAGTGCAATATCTGATGTACTTTTGTTTAACCATAAAAGAAATATTTATTCATTTTTGAAAACTTGTAAAATGCAAAACAGTGGCATTTTTACTCTCACAACCAAGAGAAATTGGCTTTGGTTTTATCTTGGGTTTCCTATAAGTTTTTTTTTAAAGCATTTCTTTAAGTTTACTCATTTGGTAATATGTTGAACATAGAAAATTTTAATTTTAAATGTAGTAAATAATTTTACCTCCATGTGGATGGATTTACTTAATTATTTCTGAATTCTAGGATGTTCAGATTGTTTGTATAATAAAATGATGAGCATTTTTATTCACATTTTTGGTGACATCTTTGAGATTCCTCTATGTAGATTTGTCAAATCAAAATCTGCCTGTTTGAGACTTCTGAAACTTGTTACTAAACTGCTCTTTACAAAAGCAGGATAATTACTTTCACAGCATCTATAATTGAAGATATCTGTATAATGTCATGGCATTTCATTGGTGTATTAACTTACAACTTTATTATTTGTGAAGTTGAATGTGTTTTGTTTTCATATATTCATTGGCTTTTTTCATTTTTTCTTTTGTGAATCACCTATTCATCCCCTTGGTCCATTTCTATTGGGTGTTCAACTTGTGCTTACCAATTTTGTAAGTGTTTTATGAGAGCTAACATAATAGTTTCTAATAGATAATCTTCATTTTTTTTAAATACCAGATTACTTTAGAAGTTAAAGTAGGAATTGAGGTTGGCTAATATTTGCATGTGTTACGTGTTTCTGTCATATGTAGAAGGGCCTGTAAGTAGTAGGTCCCAGCATCATTAGTGAAATATGGCGATCCAAATGATTCTAATTCTATATATAGTCATCACATGGAATTCTAACAATATGCTACAGTTATGTATAGATTACTCAGGAAATTCTGACTCCTCTTTCTATTACCCCTTATATCTCTCCTCTATACCTTCCTCTACTTATCTTGATCCCTTCCTGGGGGTGAAGGGAACTCAGACAGTTTCACAATTTAAAAAAAAAAAATTTAGTTTTATTTATTTATGCACGCAGAACTAGGTACAGGCCAGAGGTGTAGGGGCAGTGAGAGGCTTCACCAGAGACAGAATGAGGAGTAAACAGGAAGACTAATGAAGTACACTGCTGAGGGGAGCAGCAGGCAAGACAGGAGAGGTCTGCCATACCATGTGGATCACCTCCCAGGTGGGGAATTGAACTCTAACTGAAGCTGCTGCAGCTAGATTACAGTGCTGTACTTTACTCGCTGTGCTACTGGAGAGGGCCTGAGTTTCAAATTTTTTAATTACTGTGTCTTGAAGCTGTCAATTTCAAAAAGGCTTCCCAGAATTTTCCAGTATTGTTAGAGGAATCATAGTCCAAAAGGCACTGCATAGATATTTGCACAGTGTCTTACCATCTGTTCCCCATGTCATTCTCCAGACTTGTGAATTCACTCTGGAGTTACTAGCCTCACCTCCCAGACTTCCATGGGGAGCCTGTTATATTTCATCACAGGGGTTAAAAGCATGTACCCTATTTTAGTCTGCTCCCTTTCATTCTACCTTCATGAGAAATTCCTAGAAATATCTTGATGGTATTCATAGTTTCATTCTATAATGTGAGTCTTATGAGTTTTTTAGTTTAATTGTTTATTATGCAGATTTTTGTAGGGAACACGTAGAAACAGGCATTTGTAATGAATACAATCATGGTTTGAAATATGTTGAAACTTTATAGAAAAAAATAATAAGAGATGATTCTTAAATAAGTGGAAGTGTCTCTCCATGCACTATTTCTTTATTTTTGAGGTAAGGATCTTATGTTCAATTTCTATAGTAGCTTCCAAATATAAGATTTCATTATGAAGTTGATAATAATGATAAGCAAGGAGATGATGATAAACATGATGATGATAAGACAAATTAGATAAGCATGAGACTGATGATGAAAACACTCATTGAGGGCTTAATTTAGGATAATAATAATTGCAAACATTTGTTCAGCCTTGCTGTATTTCAGGCACCTTGCTAATTGCTTTACACACATGATCCCAGTAAATATTTATAACAGGCCTATGAGAAAGAAATATACTTAGTCTCATCATATAGATAAAGAAACCAGGAAACAAACCAATTAAGTTCAATGGGTCATAGTACTTGAAAGAGTTGGGATTTGAATTCAGAACAGACTGACTAAAGATTCCATGTATCACCCACAGTCTGATTTTGCTTCTTTCTTGGTCTTATTGAAAGTGAGATACGTGATTTAAGTATAATTGCATGATAATTCCTTTTGCATGTGAATGTAAATTTCTTAGAACACAGAATGGAGTAACAAGGTAGGGCTATAAAAAAGTTTCAGGGTTTGAACATATACATACTTAAATTTGTAATGTGTCCAGAGAAGAAATTCAAAATTGACAGAAGTCAAGATGGGAAAATGCTGGAGTTAATATTCAAATGTCTTGGAAACAACAGTTTCACCTTAATTTTCTTGGTGGACCTGTTTTTTCTCTATAAGATTTTTATGTGTCTGGTGCGCAAGGGATACAATGAAGAATTCAGCTCAGTTGGCGCTTGGGAGAGGGTTGAACAAGAGGGAAAGAGATTAAGACTATGAAGACTATTGGGTATTATAGGAATGAGTAGAGTTGAGTAAAATATTTGCCTAGTGTTATCTGAGTGTGTTTGTGTCTGTTAAGCAATAATGCTGAGAACCAAGGAAGAAAGCTTTATGTTACTGGAGAGTGTTTTATCTTATTCTTATGTAAGAAGAAATATAGAAAAGATATAAGCATATTTTACTCTGTAGGTAATAATGATGTAATGCCTTTTTAATGATTTTAGTTTTTTTTTTTTAACAGAAAACTTCAGACTATTTGAACCCATAATATGATTAGAACTAATTATATTATTAGTATAAATATGAACAATCATGTCATTAGAAACTAATTACCTCATTTTGGCTTGTAGCATTGCAGTGATTTTTGTTAGATCTAGATTCCAGGTGTAAGACTATTCTGCAAAAACTGGAGAAAGAAAGTAGAGTAGAATCTAGTACAGTCAGTGACTATAATTTTTGGTGACCCTGAATAAATTTATAAATGCCATTTCTCCAAGAATTGGAGACCCTGGGCTCTTGAACTTTATCTGCTATGTATCTCAGAGAATTCTACTCAGAATTTGGGCAATTCTGCTTTCAAATTACATCAATTACAGATGACTACTAAAGGGAAATAACAATAAAGGTATTGAGTTAGTGTGGTTGTTTTTTTGCATGAAATTTCATTTTTTCCAAAATCTTCATAAGATCCTTTTTAAAGAAATGCCTTACACAGTGAAACCATTACTCTTTACACTGCATGGGCAAACTGTTCCTTAGGAATCACATTGAAAGTTACAGAGTCACTAGGAGCCTGACAACTTCCCTGCATGCTCCTCATGATTCTGTTGCCTTTCTGTGACCTCTTTTATCCTCCCCAGCTTTATTTGTTTGTTTCTTGGAGCAAAGTCTTACAAAACAGACTCCCTAAATTTTATTTGGAAAACTTGATGCCTGGAAACACTTACTCCTCAGCAAATGATTTATCCTATAGTGCAAAAAAAAAAAAAAAAAAAGTCAGAGGGAATAGTTTATTTCTCATTGTCTTTGGAAAATTTGATGGCTAGCAGCTGCCACTTGTAGAGCAAGAAAATTGCTATGTAGAAAGTCTATCTTGGGAGACTACATTTTTCTGATCTGTTTAGAATATTTTAGCGCTTCTACATTGACCAAAATTAGGTTGGTTCTATAAGAGCCTAACTGCTTGGAGGCATTCTTTTCTCCTGGTTTTGGATGTGTGTATGTTAAAAGAAGTCTCCTCAGGGATCCTCCATAATAAGCCCAATTTGGATAACATCCAAGATGGGCCTGTACACTGAATTCTGAATTTTAATGGGTAATATTACAGCAAAACTTCAGAGCACTTCTCTCTTTGTCCTAGAACATTAAGATATTTTTGTTTGGCAGGCATATAGGCAAGACCTAATTCCAGTCTGATAAAACTATTTTTGCTGTTGATTAGCATGCCAAATGTTTTCATTTTACATGCTCACTTCTGTTTCTTTTCCAATGTTTGTAAATCTGGGGGAAGGTTTATTAACAGCATTTTATTTCAATGTCATGGGGATTGGAAGTTGTGATGGAAGGAGATTGAGAGGGAGAATGTTGCTTTTTGTATACACCTTTTAGATTCTACTTAAGGTCAAAGTAAATGGTTGGAAAACAATTCTACATGCTAATGAGACCCCCAAAGAAGACTATACTGGAAACAATATATTTTGAGGTGTGTGAAGGAAAAGGTACTCTGGTACACTGCTGGTGGCAATGTGGACTGGTGCAGCTCCCATGAAAAACAGTTTGGAGATTCCTCAAAATATTAAAAATTGATATATCATGCAATCCAGCAATTCCACTCCAAGGTATCTAACTGAAACATGCAGAAATACTAAAGAAAGACATATATGCACTCCTATTTTCATTGCAGCAAGTATTTACATAGCCAAGTTCTGGAAACCACCTACATACTTCACAACAGAGAAGTATGTTAAGAAAATGTGGTGTACACACACACACACACACACACACACTAGAATACTACTCAGTTAAAAAAAAAAAAGATGAACTCTTGCCTTTTGACACTACATGGATAAAGCTAAATTGGCTAAATGATGTAAGCCAGGAGAAACAAGACAAATACTGGATAGTGTCATTCATTTGTGAAATGCAAAGAAACAAAACAAAGGTTAGACAAAGCCAAACCAAAAGCAAACTCTAGAAATCTGACTATAAAATTGAGAATATCAGAGTATGTCAGGGGATCATGGGAAAGGGGGCCCAGTGGGCTATGGTGGAGGTCTATAGTTGGCTTGGCTTGTAGGTGTGGGGTGGTAACATACATTTGAAGAGATGGGAACCCATACTGTTTATACATCTGAATCACACACAGTGTTGTAAATCAATGTTACCTCAATAAAAAATGAAAAAAAATGTAAATAGAAAAAAAAATTACAACACGAAATTTGTGATTTATATCTGGACTCTCATTTCTCTTTTGTTGACCTGTTTATCTGTTTTTATCCCAGTAATGTGCTAATTTGATTACTATAGATTTGTTGTCCTGTATAGCTTGAAGTCTGAGAGTATGATAATACTATCCATTTTTTAAAAAAAGATTTATTTATTTATGCATACAGAAATGGAGTATAGGCCAGAGGTGCAGGGGCAGTGAGAAAATTCACCAGAGGCAGAGTAGGAAGCAGAACACGCAAATTCACAAAATACACTGCTGAAGGGAGCAGCGAGCCGGTCAGGAGAGGTCTGCCAAGCCATGTGGGTCACCTCCAGGGCAGGGATGGAACTCACACTGAAGCAGCAACCGCTTGGCTTAGCTTCGCCAGGCAGCGCTCCAACCCTCTGGCCACCAGGGAGGACCGATGCCGCTAATCTTTATTAAGGTTACTTTGGGGTCTCTTTTGTGATTCCATATACGTTTCAGTAATGTTTTATCTATTTCTTTGAAGAAGGCCATTGGAACTTTAATAACAATTGCATGGACTCTATATGTGGCTTTGGGTAAGATGACCATTTTAACAATGTTAATTCCAGTTCATGTGGGAGGGATATTTTTCCATTTCTTTGTGTCTTTTTCTGCTTGTTTTAAGTGGAACTGTTTTCTTGATTTCTTTTTCTTCTAGTTCAGTGTTTATGTATATTGATTTTGTAGTCTGTCACTTTAATGATTTATTGTTTCTAATAGTTTTTTTAGTCAGTCTTCAGGGTTTTCTTTGCATATTAACCATGCCATCTGCAAATAGTGATGGTTCTCTTTTTTCTTAATTTGGATTCCTTTTATATCTTTCTTTTCCTATTTGCGCTAGCTAGTACTTAGAACACTATGTTGAATTACTACTGTGATGAAAGTAGACATTCTTGTCTTATACATGAACTTTGAAGAAAATCTTTCAGTTTTTCAACATTTATTTTGATGTTAGCTGTAAGTTTGTCATATATGGACTTCATTATGTTGAAATGTATTCCTCTATCTCCAGTTTTGGGGGAGTTTTGGTTGTTTCCACTGTGGAGCTGATATTTAGCTATTGTGTACATTTATGCACAAGTTTTTGTGTGGACAGAGACTTACATTTCTGTTGGACCTATACTTTGAAGTGGAATTGTTGGATCTTATGTTATGCTATGCTTAATTTGAGGAATTGCCAGATGATTTTTCCAAAGTAGCCACAATTTTATACGGTCACCGGCAGGATTAAAACATCTCTACTTCCTTTTGGACATTATCATTGGCATTTTTGTTTTCTGACAGCTTAATAGATGTGAAATGGTATCTTAATACATCTTAGATATTTCATACCCCTGGTGGGTAAGGATTTTGAATATCTTCACGTAGGTTTATTGACAATTTGCATGTCTTCTTTGGTGAAATACACATTTGTTTCAAATACAAGCTATTTCATAATAATAAACTAAAAAATAACAAGTGAAAAATTAATCATTCGAATTATGTAGACAATTCTTTAGATAAATTTGGCTATAATTGGCAGCAGAAAAAATGGTTAACTCAAAAGAGATGAGAATTGAATTTTTTTTAATAACATAGTGATAATTGCAGTTTATGGTCACATGGTGAAGGAAGCAAAGTGAAAAGCAGTAATGGGAAGGATGAACATTGGATTAGGTTGAACTTAATGCAACATATAGGTATGACTGAATTATAGTTTCATTATCTGTCTGAAAAAGTGTTGGAAATAGGTCCTTGTAGATATAGAAGGCAAGCATGGAAGCCACTGGATAAACAGAATTATGCCCTTGTGAATCAGTGACTTGAGTCACTTGTTGCTACCTATCTGGGGATCTTACTGTTTCACATCCCAAAAAATAAAATATAAAAGTAAAACAAAATGATCCTCACTTGCTCCTAGTTCGTTGCAGCACTATTTGTAATAGTCAAGTTATGGGCCCAACTGCCCAGTGACAGATGAATGGATTAAGAACATATAGTATATACTACTCAGCTATTAAAATTCACACTAGCCATTTGTGACAACATGAATGAAACTGGAGGGGAAAATGCTAAGAGAAATAAGTCGGAAAAAGATTACTACTGGATGATTTCACTCATATGTGGAATACAGAATGTGTAGAATATAGAGAAATAAAACAGAAGTATAGACCAAACGAAACTAACAACAAACCTTAAAAATCTGACTGTAGAGGGCCCTCCCTGGTGGCACAATGTGTTAAAGTGCAGCACTGCAAGCAAGCTGTAGCTGCTTGGGTTCAATCCCTGGCCCTGGAGGTGATCTACATGGCCAGGCACACCTCTCTTGACCCTCCTGCTGTTCCCTTCAGCAGTGTACGTCGTCATTCTGCCTGTTTCTGCTCCCCACTCTGTCTCTAGTGAATCCTCTCACTATCCCTGCACCACTTGCCTATACTGCAACCAGTTGTGTGTGCATAAGTAAATAAATCTTAAAAAAAAAAATCCCTGAATGTAGAATTAAGACTACTGGAAGGGGATGGACGGGGTTGGAGAACAAAAGGTGGACAATGGTGCAGGGTTAAGTGTGCTTTAGTGGTGGGTATGATGGGACAACATATATCTGAAGAGATGTAAACCTACATTTCCAAATCATATGCAGTATTATCAACCAGGGCTACCTCAATATTCCCCACAGGAGTATGTTAATATAAATATTGTTTGTATAAAACTGCTTGCCTTATTTAAACACAGAGACCTTATTAAAATGAGTTTACTTTAAGAAATCCATGCATGAATTATTTGAGTAACTGAACTGATGAAGGGTGAAATTAAAGTAAATATATTCAAATAAAAATATGCAGTATAAGAAAAATATGATTCATATTCTGAGTTTTATGGAAAATCTATTTATATATTAAATAATCTCCATTAGTCTATAGTTCTTACTAGTTTAAAAAAATATTTATTTTATTTATTTATGTATATAAGAACTGGGGTGTAAGCCAGAGGTACAGGGGATGAGAAGGTTCACCAGAAACAGAGTGGGGAGCAGAATAGGCAGATTGACTGAAATACACTGCTGAGGGGAGAGTGGTGGAGACAGGAGAGATCTGCTGCACCGTGTGTGTCACCTTCCCTGTCCAGTATTGAACTCATGCTGCAGTGACTGTAGATAGCGTCATAGTGTTGAGACCTAACCTATTTTGCCACCAGGGAGGGCCCAACACTTTTAATTTTCTTTAAACAAGCCCATTTTATCTAGGTAAGTAATCTTGTTACACATTTTTAAAATCACCTGTATTCTACTTTTTACTTACATTTTTGATTTATATTTTATCTCTTTTTTGAAACTGTGCCTCCTGAAGTTTTAAAAATTGTTGATCTTTCCAAAACTGATCTTTTAGGTTTATTGATACTTTTTTCTCATTATTCCTTTCTTTAAATTCTAATTATTCTCCTAACTTTTCTAAGAGCATGAGAGTTTTCTTAGTAGGCAGTATACTTTTTTTTTTTATACTGCTTTGCCTAACTGCTGTGGGTGTATCTTTATTTTCTCATTCTCACACTCTCTATTTCTAAAATGATAATTTTTCATTTTGATTTTCCCATTGTCTAGGAGTAATTTCAGATATGATTAACAATTTCCACATATTAATTTTTTGGGTGGGAGGACTGGCAACATTTTGTTGTGATAATTTCTAATTATTTTGTACTATCTTGGTAGTTGCTATGATTTCCACTTCTGAGAATTTGTTGAAATATTCTTTGACACTTACTAATTCATGTTGTACTTTTACCAATATATATATAAAAACATAGAATCCACTGCTGTGTATAATATTTTATATGTTCTATACATTAATTTTGTTTTGTCTCTTTGTTTTGTCAGCTGCTGAGAGAACTTTGTTAGCATTTTCTTTAAAGGTTTTTATTAGTCATATCTTCTTTTCTGTAGTTTTTATTTATATAAATTTGAAAGCTATTTTATTAGCTACTTATACATTTATAATCATTGTGTCTTCTTGCTGGAAACTTCTTTTTATTAAGGAATTATTTCATATTTTTGCATTAACTTTTCCCTATCTTATAATTTTGTTAGTTTTTCTAATATGTATTTTTCTATATTATTATTTTAGGTTCTCCTATATTCTTTCACATATGTTGAGAATAAACTGTGTGTGTGGTTGTAATTGTGTGTGTGTATATACTGTAATTAAACTTTGAATTTCTGTCTTTCATGGAGGAGTTTTTCTCACTTGTTAATTTTTCAGTTATTTTCATGGTTATGTAATTTGAGGAGTACATCTTCACACCCCCATATGTGCTTACCCTCTACTTCACTCTCTTCACCAACACCACCTTATTTGTTTTACTACTGTTGATATGAATGAATTCACTTTATTTTCTGCTTTCTGACATGTAGGAGGATTTGTGCTTGAAGGCAAGGCAGCATAGTATGCTGATTTCATCATCCTGAATTGGGACCACCCTTCATTTCTTGACAATTTTCCTTTTGTAAATCAACAAAATTCTGTACTCTGTTCAGCATCCTACATGTACTGTTTTGGTGTTATTTTTTAACTACAACTTATAAAACATAAGGGTGGTAGGCAAAATTTACATTAAGCAGTTACTCAGTACTATAGTTTTTAGTTATACTGAGATACTTTGTATTTTAATACTATGTTCTCACATTTAAAATATATGTCTAGAGCTATATCTATGTATTTTTAGCCTGAGAGTATATTGAAATGGATGATAGGTATTGAGACAATTTTGTCCTTTTTTTGTCAAATGAAATGCTTTCTCTTCTGTCAAACAGCCAAATTAAAGAGGAAAAGCAATAAAAAATTCTTTTGAAGACAAAGTAGACATATTTAAGTAATGTTTTAAAAATAAAATAGCAGTTATGTTGTATTTTATTGTCTTTCTTCTGAATATTTTAAGTTATATTAAACTTGCTGAGAGATATTCATAAAAGTTCTAAAGGAACTTTTTATGCTCAAATATAAAAGCTGCATGTGATGATTTGGGAGACTGTTTAACGAAAATTACAATATGAGCTATTTTGCAGTTATGAACTTTACAAAAATCATCCCTGGAATTAATAGGGATTTTATTATATTCATTGGTCTAGTAAGAAAATTCATAAAACTTTTTCTGAACTGATCGTGACATGTCAACATTTAAATAATCTATGAAGTGTCGGTGGGTGTGCAGTTTTATTCTAGGAACCTTAATAGATTGTTAAGTGGGTGTTTTCCTCCACACCCACCCACCTAAGAGCCTCTGTCACATGTGACTAACTCTTTTATCTTCCAACTTTAAAACTCTTTCAGAAAAAGATATTAGATAATCTTCATTTCAAAGCCTAATATTCCATGTGACTGGCATTATTTCCATGCTGTATCTCTGTTTTTTATGGTACAGGATAACTCAGTTCTTCTACTCTTCCTTTAGTGATCAAAATAATAATTATTATTTTGTGTAATACTTCATGACTTGTAAATACACTAGTATTATAATGTGTGTGAAATTTATTTGTAATTCAAATAATTACAAAATCAAAACTATTAATATTATTTAATAATAATATTACCATTAGCTACATATACATATATGATAGGAATATCATCTGTCATTGACTTTAACGGCTTTGGATAATAGAAATAATGAGAGAGAGGGTATTTGTGTTGATAAGTATGAGTCTTAGTATCAGAAACTAAAATAAAAGACTTCTTGAACTTCCCAGGTGAGTACCAGAAAACTATTCAACACACAAGCATGGAATTTTTTTTTTTTTTAAAGATTTATTTATTTGTGCATACAGAACTGGGGTACAGGCCAGAGGCTCAGGGGCGGTGAGAGGCTTCACCAGAGACAGAGTGGGGAACAGAACAGGCAGATTGACGGAGTACACTGCTGAGGGGAGCAGCGGGCGGGCCAGGAGAGGTCTGCCACGCCATGTGGTCACCTCCGGGGCAGGCGGGAATCGAACTCATGAGGAAGTGGCTTTAGATTCTCAGTGCTGTGCCCCAACCTGCTGCACCACCAGGGAGGGCCCACAAGCATGGAATTTTAAAGATAATAAGTTGTGGGTAAATTTGATGAAGATGCGAAGATAACTAACCTAAAATCTATTGTAGTAGACTGGTAGTTGGCAAATACAATTTTTGGAGGAGCTTGGGTCTTCTCAGAGAAAATCAGCATTTTGTGAGTCAGCAGACTGCAAGTTCTTTATGCCCTAGTGGCCACAAAGCTATAGCTTTAATGCCTTTTCTTATCATTGAATCTGAGGGTATGCTAGCCCTAGCCTTCTTAAAAATTTGTTACCAAAATGTGTTATGGATTATAAAACATCAACAGCTACATAGAACTGCAGTATTCATCTAGCAACCTCATTTTCCTTAAAAAGAAAACAGTCTTTAGTGAATATTTGATTTGTCCCAAGTCAAAAACAAAAAATCGTTGAGATATAACTTACTAAAAGCATTTTAAATGGGAAGAGCTTTTCAGTTGTGTATTTGAATCTTTTACAAAATTAGAAATACTCTACCTATCTGGCAATCATTTTGAGATCTTTCAATGCTATGAAATGTATTTTGGAGTACAGTGTTCTGTATTTGGTTCACTCAAATTGTTAGGCAGTCATTGCTTGAAATAAATTGGACCCCAGATCACTGTAACTTCTATATCTTGACCTGTCACAAAGGTGGGATTCCTAGAAAAGAGAGATAAAGATAGAGTTATCATGAGGGTAAAAGCATTAGGGAGTGCTTTTGGATCAACTCTTGTAAAAGAAGAGAAGGAAATAAAAGTTGCTGGCGACAGATGTCAGTCCACTGTGTAGTTTAAATGGAGTGCAGGAGTACAACTGAGTCTACAAGGAATTTATAAGATGAAATGACCTTTACCCTGTCTCACGTTGGAATGAGACGGCCAAACTTAAAACTGTTTTACCTGTCAATTATTGAATGCAGGCCACATTGTAAAATAGACATGAACTTGGGTGAAGCAGTTTTCATTTTTTGAAGCAGTTCCCAAAAGGGAGTAACTCCTAAAGGCTGTTTGCAAGTGGCACTATGAGTGACTAAAAGCTAGAATTCCTTTGTCTGGGTGACATGTCATATCATCTTCCATTTAAATGATAAATCTGAGAAGAAGTGTATACATTTTACTAAAAAACATTCCTGCTGCCTTTGTTAGGATTGTGTTGTATTTATAGACAACTGTAGGGAGGGTGAAGATATTAATAATCTTGAATTCTCTAAACCTACTTTTAACATGTACTCATATAGATTTTCTTTAATTCTGGTTACTCACATTTCTTTAATTCTAGTTAGTAACATTTCTTTAATTCTGGTTACTAACACATTTGTCATTAGTTATTTGATGTGTTTGGTTGCTATATTAAATGGCATATTTAAATTTCATTTAAAAATATTTATTTCTAGTATATAGAAGTGTAATTCTTCTATTCTATTTTTTTCTATTCTATTCTATTCTATTTTTTTAAAGGATTATTTATTCATGCATATTCTATTCTATTCTATTTTTTTAAAGGATTATTTATTCATGCATATAAGAACCTAGGTAGAGGCCAGAGGGGTGGGGAGAGTGTGAGAGCATTCATAGAGACAGAGTGGGGAGCAGAACAGGCAGCTCTACTGAAACACACTGCTAAGGGGAGCAGCGGGTGAGACAGGAGAGGTCTGCTGTACAATGTGGGTAGCTCCCTGGGTAGGAATCAAGGGAGCTCCTGCTACTGTGGCTGTAGATAGCTTCATAGTGCTGCAACTTAACCCCTTGGCCACCAGGGAGGCCCTAGTCTTACATTTTGCTAAGGTCAGTAATGGTGGATTTTTCAGTCAATTCCTTAGAATTTTCTGTGTCCATGATCATATTGTTTGTGAATATAGCTTTTCTGCTTTTTAATCTTTATGCCTTTTATTGTCATATTGCAATAGCTGGGGGCTACAGTACAATGTGAAATAGAAGGATTAAGAGCAGACATCCATCTCTTGTTCCCAATGTGGTTGAACAACTTTTAGTCATTCATAAGTAAGGTGTTACTAACTTATAGTAGTTGAGTTAGAATTCTAGAATAGTAACATGGAAAGTATGCATTGAGTCAATTGCATAAAGTCCTATACTCACTTCAACTACATCAATACTGGATACAAACTTGTTGGAACAAGTGGTAAATAATTGTCTACTCTTAGCTTTGAAGGAGACCATGTTTCTACCCTAACATAATAACATTAACAACTCCATAGCTAATATCATTCTTTTTTTTTTTTTTTTTTAAAGATTATTTATTTATACAGAACTGCGGCACAGGCCAGAGATGCAGAGGGTGAGAGGATTCACCAGAGACAGAGTGGGGTACAGAACAGGCAGATCTACGAAGTACACTGCTGAGGGGAGCAGCGGGCGGGTCAGGAGAGGTCTGCCTCGCCATGTGGTCTCCTCCGGGGCAGGCAGGATCGAACTCATGCCGAAGTGGCTTAAGCTTCTTTGTGCTGTGCTTTAACCCGCTGCACCACCAGGGAGGGCAGCTAATATCATTCTTAATAGTGAAAAACTGATTTTCCTCCAAAGTCTGGTGTAAGAGAAGATGTCCGTCCATTTTGACTACTGCTACTCAGCACAGTAGTACAAGTTTAACTAGAGCAGTCAGACAAAAAAAAGGTATAAAAGGAATCCAAGTTAGGAAGGAAGAAGTAGAGAAATCATTATTTGCAGGTAATATGACAATACATATAGAGTACCTTCAAGATTTCATGGATAAACTAATTGAGACAATCAGTTCCTATATACAAACAATGAAATAGAAAAGGAAGGAATTAAGTAAGTGATTCCATTTATTATAACACAAAAATTTACTTAGGAGTAAACCTAACAAAGGTTGTAAAAGATCTATACAAAGAGAACTATAAGAGATTGTTGGAACAAACAGAAGACACAATAAGATGGAAAATATTCCCTTTTCACAGATTGGAAGAATCAATATTGTCAAACGGCCATCCTACCCAGAGCAATATACAAATTCAATACAGGACATTGAAAAACACCATTGCTGTTTTTCACCAATGAACTAAAGCTAATGCTACTGAAATTTGTATGGAATCACAAAAGACCCTGAACAACAAAAGCAATCTTGACATAGAAAAAAGAAAATGGAAGTGTCACACGTCCAGACTTCAAGTTCTATTGTAAAGCCATAATAATTAAAACAACTTGGCATAAAATAGACACACAGATGAATGGAATAAAAATGAGAGCCCAGAAATAAAACCACATATACAAGGACAGTTAATTTACTACAAAGGAGCAAAAAAACTGGGCAAACTGGGCAGCTGCATGTGAGAGAATGAAACTGGACTACATACACTAAAATCAACTCAAAATGCCTGAACGACTTGGATGTAAATTCTGAAACCATAAAATACATAGAAGAAAACAGGCAAAAAAATTTCATGACATAAGCTTTAGTGTGCCTTTTGGGATTCCTTCCCATTGGCAAGGAAAATAAAAGAGAACAGACCACTGGGACTATATGAAACTAAAAGGCTTCTGTACAGTGAAAGAAATAATGGAAGTGAAAAGACACCCTATGAGTGGAAGAAAATATTTCCATACCATGTATCTGACAAAGGACTAAAATCAAAGCTATACAAAGAACTCATGGAACTCTACAAAAACAAAACAAAACAGTTAAAAAATGGGCAGGGCCCTCCCTGGTGGCGCAGCGGGTTAAAGCACAGCACTGAGAATCTGAAGCCACTTCCGTATGAGTTCGATTCCCGCCTGCCGCCTGCCCCGGAGGAGACCACATGGCGTGTCAGACCTCTCCTGACCCGCCCGCTGCTCCCCTCAGCAGTGTACTTCGTCGATCTGCCTGTTCTGCTCCCCACTCTGTCTCTGGTGAAGCCTCTCACCGCCCCTGAGCCTCTGGCCTGTACCCCAGTTCTGTATGAATAAATAAATAAATCTTTTAAAAAAAAAATGGGCAGAAGAAAGACACTTCTCCAAAAAGGACATTCAAATGACCAATAGGCACATAAAAAAAATGTCCACAGTCAGTAATTATTAGATAAATGAAAATCAAGAGCACAGTGTAGTGCCATCTCACACTTGTGAGGATTTCAACACCATATTGAAAAGACCAGAAATAGTTAAGTGCTGCTGAGGACATGGAGAAAGGGGAACCCTCCTACAGGGCTGGTGGGAATGCAAACTGGTTAAACCCTATCAGAAGCAGTATGGAGGTGTCTCAAAACATTACACATGGATTTGACATTCAGTCAAGTATTTCCATTCCTTGGCATTTATTCCCCAAATTCAAAAATACTAATTCTAAAGGAAATTTAACACTTCAGTGTTTATTGCAATGTTATTTATATAGCTAAATTACGGAAATAACCAATGTGCCCCAGAACAGATGAATGAATCTGAAGATGTGGTATATATACACAGTAGAATAATACTTAGGAATCAAAAAAGTTAAACTCATGCCATTTGCAGCAACATGGATGGAGCTTGAAGGTGAAATAGAACATAAAGAAAAAACAAATACCACAGATCTAGGTAAAATAAAACATAAGGAAAAGAGAAATACCACATGGCATCCTAACATGTGAAATAGAAAATAACCAAGGTGATAAAGACTAGCTTAAAAACTAAACCTTGATCACTGACTACAGAACTGAAACACCAAGGTTGGGGAGGGGTAACAACAAAAAAGAAAAGCACAACGGTTGGTTGGTGAGTTGGTGAGTGAGTTAGTGGTGGGCACTCTACAGTGATGATACCTCATGGGGGTATCCCAGTATTAAAATTAAAAAAATAAACAAAAATAACATTTTAAGACATGAGAGCACATGGCCCTCCCTGGTAGCACAGCGGGTTAAAGCACAGCACTAAGAAGCTTAAGCCACTTCCGCATGAGTTCGATCCCCGCCTGCCCTGGAGGTGACCACATGGCATGGCAGACCTCTCCTGACCTGCCCGCTGCTCCCCTCAGCAGTGTACTTCATAGATCTGCCTGTTCTGCTCCCCACTCTGTCTCTGGTGATCCTCTCACCCTCCGCATCTCTGACCTGTACCCCAGTTCTGTATGAATAAATAAATAAATCTTAAAAAAAAATGAAAGCACATATTACATTCTTAGATAAACTTTTTCCAAAAGTGATGATGGAGTAGCCAATGTTTTATCACATAGAAGCTGCTAATGTGCTGCAAAAATAATTGCTTCGAGGAAAATAAAGTATCTCTAGCAGATATTCATTACTTGTATTCAGTGGTGTTCATGCTGAGAGGTTCATGCTTAGACTAGTCTACAAATAAACTTGTCTGGGATATATAATTTTGCCTGGTTGAGTTGTTGACATTTTAACATTAAATTCATAATCATATTTCATATTTATATAAATTAAAAGCCAGTCATTATTACTGTAAGAAAAGTAGACGTGCATACTCATTCATAGACTCTTTTCTCCAACATCTCCTTCCATTCATGCCCTTTTATGTAGAAATTCAGCTTCCTTGTAAAATATCCTTCAGTTGATCCCAGAGTCTTCTAGGATTGGGTTTCTCAGTTGTGCTCAGGAATAAAGCTATTAGTTTATATCACTTCTGTCTTCTCATTTAGATCTCACTCTTGCTTCTCTCAGGACTGCCCAACCTGAAAATTTCAGTATATCTACTGTGGTGTGTTCCATCCATGTTTCTGAAGAGCTGTCCTTTAGATGTTGGGCTCTGTGAATTGTCTTTTGTGACCTATATTCATCAGTGGCCATACTCGGAATCTTACATAGTCTTTCGGAGAATTAGGTCCTTCAGCTTGTCATCATACCTTCTTCCACAGGAAGAGAATGAGGAATTCTTTGCTCTGTTCTGTGTCATTGTTGCCATTTCTTTGATGTTTCCCAATCAGTCAAGCAAAAAACCAAACATTTTATTCCTTTAGTCAAAACACTAAAACTGCTAAGCATATTAATCCATGCAAACAGGTAACTAGCAAAGGTCACCTACAAACCACTGACAAACTAATTTGGCTTCAGTTTGGAAGCCTACTTATATAACCATGCATCAGTTGACTAAAGTCAACCGTTTGGTGTTTCCATTTTCAAAATCAATCCAGTATTCACTTACTGTAGATGCACAGGCTGTGAGGCTTACTGAAATGAATATAGATTAAAAGCAAAAAATGTAACCTTCTTAATACCTTGTATTTAGAACAGGTTTGACTTAACAGAGCCTATTTGGTTTTGCCATTATTTTTTCAAATTAACTAAAATTTAGCTTATTATTGCCCTAAATTGGTTCATTGTATTTAAACACTTAAATATTTGATGCTTGGCAATAAGCAGTGGACATTTGATTGCAAATGAAGTTGAGATGATTGTGTCATTATATGCAAATGAAGATTGCTGACTCTAATCATGGATTGAGATTCCAGATAGTTAAAAATTATATCCTCTCTAGGAAAAGAAGATGGCCAACAGGCATATATATGAAAAACGTTCAGCATCACATTTCCCTTGTAATAAGGGAAATCAAAACCACAATGAGATAGCACCTCACACCAGTGAGAATGGCACATACTAAAAAAAAAAACAAGCAACAATAAATGTTGGCAAGGGTGTGTGAAAAAAGATCTCTCCTACACTGCTGGTGGGAATGAAAACTGGTACAATCACTATGGAAAACAGTGTGGAGATTTCTTAAACTGCTAAAAAGTGAGCTTCCATATGATTCAGCAATTCCATTCTTAGGTAGCTACCCAAAGGACACAAAAACAATAATTCCAAAGGACACCTGTACCCCTTTGTTAATTGTTGCTCTGTTTACAATAGGAAAGATGTGTAATCAACCCAAATGCCCAAAAATGGATGACTGGGTCAAGAAGATGTGGTGTGTGTGTGTGTGTACACATATACATATACATATGTGTATGTATAAAATGGAATATTACTCAGCAGTCAAAAATAAACTCATGCCATTTGCGACAACATGAATGGAACTGGAAAAAATCATGCTTAGTGAAGTAAGCCAGAAAGAAAAATACCAGATAGTTTCACTCATAGCAGGAGTGTAAGTTATCAGATATCTATATATCTCTGCACACATATATACATATATATACATATGTGTGTGTGTATATATATGTATATGTATATCTATATATAGAGATATATAAGAGACTAGTTGTAATAAAGTAAAAAAGAACTCCATGGGGATTACAACTGAGATGAAAAAATGTACTAAATGAAGAATAATATAAAACTGTGTATATAAAATAAAATAATAATTTACCATTAAAAAAGTATGCCTTCTCTAAAAGCTCAAAGTTCAAAGATATATACAGTACTAAATGTAGTACTGGATGTCATTATTTGCAGTCATTTAAGTTAACTATCAATGACAAGAATGATATTTAGGTGATGATTGGAAATAGGAGTATCTTGTAACTATCAAAGATGTTTCTCCTCATTGTTTCTGAATTCTTACCAATTCAGAAGCTTGTCAAATATTTTCCTCTAATTTTTACTGAATTACTCCTATTTATTGTGATATCCATGAGTATAAAAAGGTCTTCAACTAAAGATTTTTATTTATAAGGCAACTTTCTGAAATCTGCTCATTTATCAAATTGGAAGCTTTAATGAATAAATTTTAAAATTAAAAAAATTTAATGTGCTTCAGCTTCATGAAAATTTAATGAGCTGATCTGGCTTATAACATATATAAACATGAATATATGTATTTCATTCTTCCATAAAATTTTGGCAGCAGTACAGATACAAAAGGTTTAATTCACTATTTCTCTTCAGCCTCAATTAGAGGTTTTAAGTCTGTTCCTTCAAGCTGCCACGGCATGAGTCATATCAGGAAATATGAGAAATCAACATCCTGAAATAACTTGAATTGGGGTTTGGTTAATGGTAGTATAGTGTGATAGCTCACAAAATGAAAGCTTTTTATTAACTCTGAAGAAAGTAAAACCATCGTTGGGGTAGAAGTCTTTAATGGATCTTCAGAAGGATAACTTTCCCCACTTTGGTCCTGGTGTTTCCATGCTGAGAAAAACTGACTCTGACCAGATCAGATGGCAGTGACCTGCTCATTTCCTGCCTTTGTTATCACTACCATTTCAGTCCCAATTTCATATCTGCTGATTGGTTTCATATCTTCCTCTCTCTTCTCTTCCAGTTAAAATTGGAGCCATTTTTCAAGGTCTAGCTCAAGTCTTTCCACTAAAACCTTTTTGATCATCCAGGCTTGATTCTCTTTTTCCTCTTACCTCCTAATAGCAGTTCTGATGTGTACTAGTCATTTGACCCTTGGTCATCTGTCACCTTAGAAGATTCATTGCATATTCATACCTATTTTTCTGATATCCTAAGTTAGATTACAAGTCTTTGGAGGAAGCGGCTGTTTATGTTGATGCAATCCAATGGCTTGTACAGGAGGAACTGTTTTGTGTTGACATAGAACCGAAGGTCATAACTGTTTTGTATCAGGAGGCCTGGTTTCATTGGAAATAAATGTGTCCATGAGGTCTGTTTCTAATTCATGTTATAGAGATTGATAAACCTAATTCAATTCCTAGATGCACCAGTTATTAAATGTAACTTTGGGAAAGTTTTAAATTTCCTTAAAATTTGAAGTTTGCTCATATGGAGATAAAAGGAATAATAACTGTGAGGATGAAATTAGATAATGTCTATGAAACACATAGCATGGTTCCTGATACATAACTAGTACTAAATAATGGAAGCTATCATTATTATAAGTTTTAGTGATGTTGCAGTCTGGTATGTGGTCAGTGGCAGTGGTGACTGGAGCACGAGGATTATTTGAGAAGTGCATAGAATTATGTTGTTGTCAAAATTCTTGATGTAGGTTAGTGTCAGAAAGAGGGCAAAATGGAAAGGAGATGTATCCCCCCACAGGAGTCCCTAGAAGAATAACTGCTAGATGTTCTACTTCTGACCAGTGCTGGATTGGGGTGGTCATTTCATTTGGATTAGAGCACAGGACAATATCTGGGACTTCCCCAAAAAGGGCCAGGTTTTTAGAAAAGCAGGACAGGGAAGGCATAAATAAAGATTTAGGTACTTAAGGACTTATTTACTTAGCCAAGCAAATTAAGGTTTAATATTCTGTTTGTTTAATGTTAGTGCTTTTTTTTTTTTTCCCATTAACTGCCCAAAGTTCTCTTCCTCTTTTGTTTGTAGAATTATCTATGTTCCATTTGATCATTTTCTTGTCACTAGTGTCTTACCAGTCTAGGGCCATAAAGGAATCCTTTCCCACATGTCCACCAAAATCTCTCTCACCACTACCATTAGTGACCTTATTTCTGACTCTGTGGAATCATTCTTCATCTCTTAACAGCAGTCAGCTCAGTTAACTTATTCCTGATTTTTCTCTGCTTTTGCTGATTTTAAGACAGTCATACTGTGTTGGTATTCTTTTCCTTTTTCTTTCACCTGATGAGAACAAATGTTAACAGTGAGGTTGATAAGATGTCATAGGATCTACGTGCCTTAAATCCAGGCGAAAGAATATTCATTGACTCTGAAAAGAGGAAAGATATTACTGCCTAAGTTAATAAACTCTGCAAAACACAAATCAAGTAGGATCTTTATCTCTAGGTTAAGCAAGTGTTCTAGGCTTGAGGCCCATTCTGATAAGGCCTAGAGTAGGGGTCAGAAAATTTCTTACACAAGCCCATGAGAGTGCCCTTCCTGATGAAAATCAACATTCACTAATTACATCCCTCCCAAACCGAATTTTCCATTTCTCAGAGGCAACCACTTTCAATTGTTTTTCCTAGTGTTGCTGTCATATATCAAATAAAATGAAAGTTCTTTATTTCAATTTTAGGTATTATTTACTGACTTCTTATTTTGAGGGTTTGTTTTCTTATATCACCCCTGTTCCCCACTCCCCTTGCCTGCATCCTCCTAATACATTCATATCATTCTACTGAAATTACTATTTAGGATTTTCATTATCATGACTGTAGCTGTGACCTATAGTGTACCATATTGTATTTTCTTTTCCCTACAAATATTTTTGTTTTTTTCTGGAGTGAAAATGTTCTTATTTTAATGTTTTCTTAGCTGTCTTCTTACCTTTTTTTTTTTTTTTCATGTAGAACTCCTCCAAGAACTCTCTATCCTTTTATTCCAATATTATTAGAGACAGTTTAAGCCTGCTTCACATTTGTCCTGGGCATTTCCTTTCACTCTTTCTGGGAATTCTCTCTACTTTTCTCTTGATTCTCTTTAGGGTTATTAGGTTTAGATTTAGGGTTTTTTTTTTCAATCACTGTTTCTTGGATTACACCACTTTTTGGTGGTGCAGTAATGTCCCCAGAAAAGGATAAAGAGAAATAAATTGAGGTAACTTGAATGTCTGAAACTATGTATTGTTGTCATAATTAATTAGTTTTCTGTGATAATGAATTTTCAAAAAAAATCATTTTCTCCTTCTAAGGCACTTTGTTGCCTTCTATTTCCAGTGTTGCTACTGAGAACACTTAAAACTTTTTGGATCCTAATTTTCAAATATGATTCTTTTTCTTCTGAAGCTTTTGGGATCTTCTTTTTCTCCTGGATATTCTGAAGTTTCAAATTGATGTATTATAGTGTGAGTTTCTCATTTATTTTTATGGGTCCCAAGTGGGCCATGTAAGTCTGAAATTTGCACCCTTCATTTTGAAAAATATTTTCCATATTATTTCTAACATAATTTTTTCTCCTTTGTTTTCTTGCTACTTTTGGTCCTCTTATTCAATTTTATCTTTCAACTTATTTATAAAATTTTATGTTTGCTTAGACTGTCTACAGTTCTTTAATATCGTCTCCTCATTTTATCCTTTTCAGTACTATTTATAAAAAGTAAAACTGACATCATACCATTGTTTAGCTCAGAAATCTTTCCATAGTCCATAGGGTAAATACTATCACTTCTTTTTCCCTGTCTTCAATCCATGCCCTAAGTACTAATCCATTGCCAATGATTTTGTATTCCTCTAAGCCTTCCATATGAAAGTGCTTAATACATAGCCATTGATTTGAATGGAATAGTAAACAGAGGAAAGGGTATGAGTGCCCTGTTGTGCTCACAGCTCTTAGTCCTGAAACCTTCTCTTGGCCTATTTTTATCATTGATGGGTGATATTGTTCAGATTTTTAAGAAAATAACTTTTTCTGATCCACGAAGACACCTTATTATTGAATCAGGATGTGGAGATCTGTGGGAGGAAAGATTTTACTAGTAAAACGACTCTTGAATCATTGAAATTTTAATGATTTTACTGCTAAATCCCAAGTCTTTTCCAAGCTACAGAAGATAATAGGTCTTGCTAGATGCTTCTTTTGATGAGAAGTTGTCTATTGTGGTATTAAGGTAAATGATTCTTTAATTTATTACAAAATCACATTTCTCATGATTTAAAATTTGTCGTTATTTTATGCTGCTTTCTGTGTGATTACTCCAGAAACAAGCTATCAAGTAGAAGCAATAGAGCAATAGAATGAGAGGATTATGGTACCTAACTGAGAAAAGCAAAAACAGAGAAGTAAATCAAAATCAAGGACAATTTGTGGGCAATGCAAGAAAGAAAGGAATGGTTGGGGACTCCTGAGCAAGAAAAGCAAGTTACCGTACAAGAAAATCTGACTCCAGAGAACAATTTATTTTAATATGCTTCCTTTAGCTGTTTCATTAGCTTAGAAATACTTAGCTTTTCTCTGTTACTATGGAGGCAATAAAAGGCAATATAAACTTACTGGTACAAAACAAGAAATAACTTATTTAAATGGCAGAAGGACTAGAAAAATCACATTCATTTTGTTCTTCTTACTGAAAGCTTTAATTCTCTATGAGAATTCCCCATGCACAGAATATTTATTAAGAAAAATCTTTGGTGATGATATCACACTGTCACACAGACATTTGAAATTAAATGATCAATAGGTAATATGAAAAAGGCCAGCATACAGTAAAATTTTGCAATATTTTAATTCACAAGTGATGGTGGCACACTTGAAAAGAATATGATTTGCTTTTTACTCCAGCATTATCATTTGTTTTGAGTAAAACTAGAAAACAAATAACCATTATTTGCATAATGAAACCATGGAGAGTAAATCGCTATCATTCATCAGAGATATCGGTATCATTTTGACTTTTAGTTTAAATTCATTCAAGTTTATTTCTCTCCTTTCCCCAACTAAATAATCCTTTTGATTTGTTCTTGCCATTTTGTGTCATATAAAATAAAGTGTTCCACTATGAGGAGAAACAATTCATCAAGGAAAAAGTATATTAAATGAAACATTTTCTCTGATATGTTTTTCATTTGTTTTATTCCCATTTTGCTGTTGTAATTTTCCTGCCCGTCAGGGGAGATAAGAGCTGTTTCCTTCTTATTCCTTTGACTCACTAAGGCCACATGCTAATTTTGTCAAAGATGGTCTACCTATTTCCAGCAGCACAAATGGAAATGAACGGAAATAAACTCAGGAGAGGAGACCCTGCCCTCTGATTTAGCTAAGAGGTCTCACCATCCTGGAGTCAGTTAACAAGCACTTAGTTGTGAAGGAACTGTAGGAATAGCTCATGACAGTATTCTTATTTTGGTTGATGAAATCCAGTGCTCATTCAGGCTATTGTGACTACTTTATGTTTATTCTGAATGTTTTTACTCTTTCTGATAAGGGGTCCTCCAGAGGTCCTTGGATAGAATTCAGATTGTCTGTAAAATAATTTTTAATCATTAAACACTAACTGAAATTTAACAGTTCCCTCAGTTATATATGTAGGTAGGCACAAACTATGTGGAATTAAGAGTCTGTGACCTTGTTAACATAGAAATGATAGATTTTTTTTTATATCATGTCACAATTGTTGCAGATCTCTGGAAATGAATACCATTTATGGTTTAGTACTATTTGAAAATTAGAGTAATTATTAGACCTGCAGCTAAAATTTGGTATTTGGTTCATTAACATAGAAGTACATATATAATGAAATCACAAGTTTGTTCTTTTGATATTTTTATAATTGTATTTAATTGGCTTTTGTAATCCCATGCATTTTCTTTTGTGTATTCAAAACTTTAGTCTGAGAGGTGATCCACAGACTTCACTAGACTGCCAAGGGGTCATTGACATAAAGAAACCCTCTCAGTGGTTATCAAATTTCTTTATCCATTTATACTCTTGCCGATAAAGAGAGGAAAATGGAAAGAGGTTAACTTCAGCAATTTAACTTCAAATATGAAATTTTAAGCAGTTAACTGCATGGAAGATTTCAAGCTATTAGAGGCTTTGTATTTTTCCAATATATTATGTTGATAATTGAGAGTTATCATTAGCTAACCTTTACTATGGTGACAAGTATTTCCGTCTGTTGTAGTTTATGAACTTTTTCTAATTTTTCAGTCTTGTAATCTTGGGATATAAATTTACCCTCCAGTCTTAGTTTTCTTTACTAGCTGGATGGAGATAATAATACCTAACTATTATTGTTGTCAATGTCTTTCTGTCTATGAAAGTGATGTTCTTGTTTCATTGTAAGATCTTTAAAAATACTGCATTTGATCCTACCCAAAATACTGAATGAATTTAATCAAGTGAGAATATATTTATAGTTTGAAAAGCCTAAAGCATTATACAGTATCATAAATGGTATTTTGGTGCTATAAAATAGAATGTGGAGCAGTTGAGAAATTATTGAAAGTAAATTTTTGTCAACTACATAGTGTTATATTATTGTTGGGTAAAGCATGAAACCTAAATAGTATCAGAAGCTGCATCCTGTGATGATTTCTAATGGGAACATGGTGCTTGGAAATATTGTAGCTCATGCTGCTGTCCATTTGTTGGTAAACATAGCTCTTCCTGGTTAGCATAGTATTTTTTGACAGGGTGGATAGTGGAGTGAGGGGGATATTAGCATTATTGGCTGTGCCTGTGATAGTGGTCTCATAACCACAGCTTCTCAGTAGTTGAAGTAATTGTTGCCATTTTCATTTGTAAAGTTGAGAACATGTTATGCTGGTAGTTAAGGAATACTCAAGGTCATCCATCAGTTTTGTTCTTGAAGACTTTTTGGTTTCAACATGACTGAGAGACCAATTTTTTTTCAATAGTAACAATTGTAAACTTTCTTAGCACCTAATATTGTATACTGTGGCCAAAATACATGGAAGAATTTGAGTGTGAATTTCACAGAGATGGTTGTAATGCAACACCTCTCCTGTCACTTAAATCAACATTGCAGCCAATATATTTTAAACTTTAGTTTGATGGTCATTAACCTAGCATCCACCATATGTAAGGCATTTTATACTGGTTTTCATTAGTTGGTAACACTGCTGTTCCTATTCTGAGCTGTTCGATAGACCTTGAGAATGAGACACAAAATTTCTAAACTTTTCTTTCTTACTATGTGAGCTTATCAGACTGGGAAACAAAAAGACTCTGAGGCAGGCAGGTCATTATTTTCTTCTCTTCAAGAAATTTCAAAGCCAGCATTCTTATTTTTGTTAGCACATATTTGACCATTAAAGTTGCCTCCCAACTTCATGTCAGTGTTCTAAGCTCTGACAGAGTAGGTGAAATAGCTCCTACTCCTCACCTCACTCTTGCTTAACAAAAGCTCCAGACCATCATCAGTCTCTGGCGCCATTATTAGAGCCTTTGCAATTATAAGGTGAATGGAGGGAGTGAGGAGGAAAGAAATGATTCTGTAATAGTTCATTGACCTTATGAGATAAGGAAAGGCAAATGCTTTTATTTTAAAACTGTATAAGGTTCAGGCCTTGAGAATAGGAAAACTAGGACAACTAATGCATTTAGAGAGGCTCATAACAAGAACAATACTTAAAATTATGAATTTTAAAGGAGTTGGTTTGAGTCTCTTACTGATTCAATGCAATTTAGCCACAAGATTTGAAATAAAAGCAAAATTGTCTTTGACATTCATTGACCATTAACGAGTAAACAAACTCATAGAAGGCAATAAGCAACAAGAAGCATCTGGGAGACATTAGCCTAGGAACCCCACTGTTTCTCACTCTTCCCCACTCTACCATGAAGTCTCAGTTTCGCATAACTTGGAGTCTTTGAACCATATCAGTATACGTTTACTTTTAACATGGTTCATGATAAGTATATTCTTAGTTTGGAGAGATGAAAATGAGAAGAAAATATATAATTGTATTATTTAGAATATTTTCTCTGCAACATTGATTGCAGAGCCTTAATCTCATGGATCCTGTGGGCTGTCAGTCAAGATGTGAGTAAAGCTCTTCCTTTAGAGAGTAACCACTTTCTGACATTAACTATATCTTGATAGAGAGCACAGCATATGAGTTATGAATTTTGGCCTGTGAGCTGTGAAAAATGACTCAGAAAATAGAGCCTTGGAGAACTAACTGAGGAAACTCCTCTGGCAGTACTAAGCCCAGAGCAGACTCAGCTCATTTCTATTTTTGGCTCCTTTTCAGATGTCCAGAATGGCATAAGCCAGCCACCAACCCCATTTCTAACTGTTGCTGTTGCAATGTGTTGGCAACTCTTTTCTTTTTTGTGAGAATGTTTGGGGTCAGGAAAAGAAAAGGAGCAGTTTTACGCAATCTTTATAACAGTGATCAGAATGGTCACTGTTGATTGTATTGGAACAAGAAGGTAGTAGAAAATAGGTTTATGGAAAAGAATACATTTTCAAAACTTGAAATTATTTCTGAGGAGTTTTAGTGGTAAACACTTTATGTGTATAGAAGATGACAAAGATAGCCCATACAATGGATTAGAAGCTGTAAGAAAGGGGAAAAGAGAAGAAAAATGAGATGTTTGAGATTAAATTTTATAATAGGTGTATGTATGCCAGCACTGAATACTCATTCTGTACCCCTATTATTTGATCAAAGTCTCCTAGGGATGGAAGATAAAGGTACATGTCAAAAATACATTTAAAAGGTCAATAAAGAAGGAACAAATAGATGAAAAAGAATAAGATTTTAAAAAAAAATCCTTTTGGCAAGGACTTAAAAATGTCATAAGGACTTAACAATTTTTTTTTCCCTTGGCAGAAAAGTTATTGATAAAATTTAAAATGCCATATTAAATGTCATGGTATATAAATGATGATTGTAGGATTATATATTTAGATCTATGGACTATTAGTAATGCAAAGGACACTAAAGACGATTTAGTCAACCTCTCAAATCAAAAATGGAACCAGAGGCTTGGTGTGATAGTCCCAAAGCTGATTAACAGTAACTCAGGAACTTAAATATAAATGTTCTGGTTCTTAATCTAGGTCTAAGGACCAGAGCAATTTCTTTTCCTTTTCAGTAAAAGTGATAAGGCAAACAAATGTGGTTTATGTACTTGCTTATGGTCAGTAGGAGCAAATATGTGACTAGAACCAAAATATCTTAATTTCTGTTCTAGAACATGAGTTTATTTGGTTTGAAACCATTAGTGATTTCTTATGTTGGGTTCCTTGGGATGACATGGAAATGAGAGGGCAAGAGGCTTTCTTGTAAGCAGCTGTGAAACAAAGGAACAAAGCAAAATTGGGCATAGGGGAAATTGAGTTTTGATGTCTTCTACTGAAACTCACAGGTAACTCGGGGAAGTCTGAGGCTATTGCTCTTGGTGAGTGTCATGAGTTGCGACAAAGGGACCAGACCTTTACTACTTTCACGATTAATATTTGCTATATCTAAGAAAGACCTTGAGCAAGGATGCACTCTTCAGCCAAGGCATTCTATAAAAAAGATTGACAGCTAAGGGTGGCAGCTGGCAACAATTCCAGAAGCTGGTAGAATCAGATCTTTATTCCTAAAGACATGTTTTGGCAGCATATGACAGAGCAGCTTGTAGCTCTTGGATCCACTCTTCATATGAATACTGGGGATCAATCTTCTAGGATTCCAGTATTGTTGTCTTTTTTTTTTTTCCTGGAAGAATCTTGTAAAAATGTGATTGGTAGGAAGAACTTGCACCTTGCTGGTAATGCTACGTTTAAGGTCTCAAGTAAGCTCACTATTTCTATGCCCTGCTATCCATTTTAGACTGCCTTCTTGCATTGCTAGCTTTGGTGGTTTTATTTGTGTCATGACCCTGACAATTTTGAGTTTCCCATTATCATACCTTCATCAAGTATTAATTACATTAGTCTACTTGCCATCAAACTTTGGCAAGTTGACCACATAGTAAACATATTTCTTCCAGTCTCCATAATGTATAAAAGAACTCTAGTTTCTCCAATGATTAGGTGTGTTAACACTGCCAAACTGGTGACCCCTTCAATTATAAGTGTGAGTTGACTTAAGGAGCTAAGTGGCCAGGTGTCAGGCAAAGCTTATAGTACAGCTAGAATCTTTTTGTTTCCAACTGGAGACATTCTTTCTTTGGATAACAGAACTTCAGGGAAGTACAACTTATACAAAGCAGCCACTGAGTAGAAGAGAGGGAGGGATCCACCATCAAGGTGGACTGTGGGTCTAAGGAAAAATGCCAGGGCCTGCTGGCCAGGCTGTTGAAATCCAACCACTGCCAGATTCCATCTTGGAACTGAGTAGAAGAAAGGGAGGATTCTGCAAACAAAGGTGAGCAGGAAAGCTGGGCCTGAGCAAGCTGCTTGAGTCCTGGTCCCCCTTTTCAGAATGGACTAGTAGAGAGGAAGGGCACCGCCATCAAGGTGAATTGTGAGTCCTAGGGAAGTGATTTTTTTTTTTGCAGAGATATCCTGAGATGAGGTTTGGGGACTGGGTCTTTATATTCCTCTATTGGCCAATCATTAGGTACAGGATATACAGAGAAGGGGTATTATTTGGGCAGGTAGCTCTTTTCAAGGTTCTTCCCCAAACAGGCTGATAGTTAAGAACTATTCTCTTGCAGCACTTCTAGCAGCTGGGAGAATAGGTCTTTTTTCATTCTATTTTTAAAAAATTTTTGCATAGAACTGGGGTGTAGGCCAGAGGTGTGGGAGGTGGTGAGAGGACTCACTAGAGACAGAGTGGGGAGAATAACATGTGGATTTTCTGAAATGTACTGCTAAGGGGAGCAGTCTGGTAAGACAGGAGAGGTCTGCTACACCATATGTGGGTTAGCTCCTTTGCAATGGATCAAACTCAGGCCTGACACTTAGGTCTTTCATTCTTTTTTTTTTTTTTAAAGATTTATTTATTTATTCATACAGAACTGGGGTACAGGCCAGAGATGCGGAGGGTGAGAGGATTCACCAGAGACAGAGCGGGGAGCAGAACAGGCAGATCGATGAAGTACACTGCTGAGCAGCGGGCTGGCCAGGAGAGGTCTGCCACGCCATGTGGATCTCCTACAGGGCAGGTGGGAATTGAACTCATGTGGAAGTGGCTTAAGCTTCTTAGTGCTGTGCTTTGACCCACTGCGCCACCAGGGAGGGCCCAGGTCTTTCATTCTTAATAGTGAATCTGGGAAGCAATCACAGAATCAACTATGAAATGCAACATGGGAACCCTTATATAATGTGATATAACATTCAAAAGTAGAATAATATATTGTATTACCATATACCCTGTATTTTGGAAAACTGATAGGGCCTTTTAGTTGTAGCATATTTGAAGTAGAAGATAACAACAGCAACCACAAGTTGGGGCATTGGATAAAGAGAAATGGCACTGCCATACTTTAATTACAGAAGAATACCACTACCCTGTAGCATTCTGAACAGGCACATAACACGAGAGAATGGTATTGGTAGACTGATAAATGAGTCTGGAATAAACTATTTTCCATAAATTGCCTAAGTGAAGCTCAGGCTAGTATAATCTAGTTGCCCCAGGCTACTTCCCTATTTCACTGGAAAACAAGTGGCACTTCACTTTATGGGACTAATTGCTGTTGGAGTACATTTCAGTACATGCTGGAATTTCAGTACATACTGCAGGTGTATTGTGGATTGGAATTAATCCATATAATCAATAATGTGTTCATCTATTTAAGTATTTGGAGATAGTATCTTGGATCAGATTTTATGCAATTAAGGATATGAGTTTGATGCATGTTTTTAGACTTATTGTCTAATATTCAAAATACCAGAAGATGAACTTAGTGAGGAATTTCAAAGGTGACTTCTCCATTTAAGTAACACCTTCCTCATAAATTTCTGCTTCCTGATTCTTTTTGTCTTTGCACTTATCACCACCTGATATATACAACAAAGTATTTATCTTGGGGTTGAATGAACATAGCTCCCTTGGATCAGGGAGTCTGTCTGTATTGCAATGTACCTAGAACACTGCCTGACATGATAGATACTCATTAAATATTGACAAAGAGATGGACCAATGAATACAAGAGTAATATTCTGTTTGGCTAATGGGTTTCTGTTTTGGAACACATATTGTTGTGAAAGTTAAGATTATTATATTAAAATTTAATGTTTGCTTTTGCTGAATTCAGGGCTAAAATTACTGCAGTTTTCCTTCTTAACAGTCTCTGAAGTTTTGGTAATAAGAATTAACTATGGCAAATGCTTCATTATGTATCATTTAGTTTCAGCAACCAGAAATGGTAGTATTCAATAATTGTCTGATTTTGAGGCATTTGGTAGTTGCTAATGGTGTTACTATGACATTAATGAAGATAGTGATGCTATTGATGATGATGACATAGGTAACACTTACTGAGATGCTATTTATTTTCTAGTCACAGTGTTAAGTGTTTCACATTCATTAACCTATCTGATATGACATGAAGACCATTTTAATATTTTATTGATAAGAAAATTGAAGTGTAGGGAAGTACACATCCGAAGCCCTATCTATATGTGACTGGTGGTAAAAGCAACATTTAAACTGGAGTTAGAGTTACACCAAAGTCTGTGATCTTAATTGTTCTGATATTGTAAGACAGCAGAGAGGAGAGAGAAGGGAGAAGAAAATAATAAAATTTGAAGACAAATAAATCCCATACTCCCATTTCAAAATTGTGGGTGAGGAAAAGGGAGGGAATATTTGAGGTTAGGTCAGAAATACTATGTGCAAAAAAAGTAACCAGGAGGCAGAAAAAAATGGTAATATCAGAATATTTCTTGGAGACCTGTGGGAGCAGAGGATGAGGAGATCAGCTTGTGAGGAAATAGGGTCTGATCATAGAGGAGGTTCTATTTCATTTGAGACTGAGAAGTAGAGGAAGCACTTTCCAGAAGGAAGTGACAGTGCTCATGTATTATCAGAATAATGTTTATAAAGTAATATGTCAAATCAATGTAGTAAAAGAAAGTATAGTGGTTAATCACTCTCTAACGCAGATATTGTGATGATATTTTCTCTATATAATATATATACTATATGTTACTGTATACTATTTTTATATAGTTTGTTACTATATACTATTTACTATATACTATTTGTTACTATAGAGTATTATCATGCTACTTTCTAAGTGGTAAAATGCAGTAAGCTCTAAAATAGTAAAACACATTAAGTCTACAAAGAAATGCATGTTTTTCATGTTCTGTCAGAAGTCTTGAAATGATGGAATAACAGTAGTACTATGTTCATCCAACAACTTACCGTCCATATTCCAATATACGTTTTATCTACACTGTTTACATTTTCCACATGTTTTATCTTTCTAATATAAAAGATTATATGAATTCATCATCTTCATAATTTTTATTATAGCTAAATTGCTAAGTCATTTGAGGTAAATTCTATCCTTAATGATTCTACCACAAAACCACAATGTAATTATCAAAATCATAAAACTTTACATTGATACAAATTACCATCTAACATATAATACATGTTAAAATATTCCCAGTTAGCCCAATAATAATCTTTATTACATTTTTTTTTAAATCTAGGGTCCAATGCCAGAATGACAACATTGCATTTAATTGTCTGATCTCTCTGTCCGCTTGAATTTAGGAAGAGTTCCTCAATCATTTTGCTTTTGTAATATTACCATTTGTGAGATATTCACACCAGTTACTATTTTGTAGAATGAGCCTCAGCTTGGTTTCATCTATTTCCTCATGTAGAATCAGATTGTGCATTTTTGTTAGGAACTCCGTATGAGGCTGTGCTCCTTTCTGTGTATCAACAGTTTGTACCAATATTTGTGATGTTGACTTTGATCACTTAATTAAGGTGTTATCTGCAGGGATCGCCATTGTAAACATACCTGTACTATTGTGATTTCTCATATATTTGATCTTTGTCCAGGGTTCCTGGCTCATAACCCTCAAAATTTTGACTTTCCTAAGTGATGTTAATGATAAAGATGTCTTTTGATAAGACGACTTTTGGAAATTCTGTAAGTAACCTAAGAATGGAGACTGTATTTAGAAGGTTAGAGCTTTCAGTCTTATCTCCTCAACTCTTAAGAGAGGAAAGGGATTGGATCAGTCACCAATGGCCAATAGTTTGATCAGTGATGCCTATGCAAACCTTCATAAAAATCTCAAAGGGATTTGGAGAACCTCCCATTGGTCAACATGTGGAGATTTGGGGACAGTGTTATATTTGAGAGGGAGCGTGGAAGCTCTTTGCTGTTTCCTCATTATCTTGTACTGCGCCTCTCTTCTGTCTGACTGTTCCTGAGTCATATTCTTTATTTTATAATAAACTAGTAATTTAGTAAGTAAGGTGTTTCTATGAGTTCTGTGCACCTATGAGTTCTGTGCACCATCATAGAAAATTAATAGACCCCAAGTTTGGAATCATTGAAACCTCAAATTTATAGCCTGTTAGTCAGAAGCCTAGATGCTTACAACCAATATCTGAAAATCTACCTGTTTTGGGAGAGTCTTATAGAACTGAGTGTCTAACATCATCTCCTTATAGACATTGTCAGAATTGATTTGAATTGTAGGACACCCAGCTGGTGTCATGGAATTTCTTGGTGGTAATACAGGGAAACTACAGACACACACAAATTGGTAAAGAACTTTTTAATGCTTTAGTGAATTTTTCCGTTGATACTAAATGAAATAGGGAGATGCTTAAAAAATGTGCTAAGTATTCTAGCCAAATGTTTAGATAATGTTATTGACATCCATTAATAGTTCTTGTTTTTATTAGTAATTATTAATTTGTGGTTGATTTTTTTTTTCTAGCTCCTTTTTCATTCCTTCTACATTTATGAGTTGACATTTCACTTTCCAGGGCATCTTTCTCTATCTTACCCATAAAATCAAGCATTTTTCTCTATATATATGTGTGTGTGTGTGTGTGTGTGTGTGTGTGTGTGTATTTTTTTAATTGAATAATGGTATCTTCAAACCAACATTTAGAGATAAATATGTTCCTGGTGAGCAGGGCATCATTGCACATGAATTTTGATGCTGCTACAATGGGAGATGTGTTACTAGGTATTAGTTAAGTAAACCTAGGCTATATCATTTGGGGAGTTACAAAAAACTAAAACTTAATTGAAAATATGGTTTTAAAAAGTATTATTAGTTGAATAAGCAATTATACTATGAAAGACTACATAATGTTTTTAAAAAATATATGATAGTTTATTTTTACATCATTTTGTGCCTTTTCCCATCTCAGTTGTAATCCCCTTGGGCTTCTCATCACAAATTCACCCATGTGGCATCACCATAGTCCAGTGCACTTCCCCCTTCCCCCATTTTTGATCCCATTCCCCACTCCACCCCCAGTAAAATGTCTCTGGCTGTTCATTATTATTATTATTTTCTCCCCTTTATACTCCTGCTATGAGTAAAACCTTTTCTCTCTGGCTTATTTCACTAAGCACGATCCCTCTCAGCTCCACCCATGTTGCTGCAAAAGGCATGCATTTTTTAATTTATTTTTTTGGTTGCTGAGTAATATTCCATTGTATATATATATACCACATCTTTTTAATCCAGTCATCTACTTTTGGGCATTTGGGCTGCTTCCATGTTTTTCCAATTGTAAATAAAGCAGCAATAAACATGGGGATGCAGGTATCTTTTTGAATCAGTGTTTCTGTGTCTTTTGGGTAGATACCTAGGAGTGGGATTACTGGGTCATAGGGAAACTCCATGTTTAGCAGTTTGAGGAACCTCCAGACAGTTTTCCATAGTGGTTGTACTCACTTGTATTCCCACCAGCAGTGCAGGAAAGTTCCTTTTTCTCCACATCCTTGCCAACATTTGTTGTTGCTAGTTGTTTTGCTAGTCTCACTAGGGTGAGGTGGTATCTCATTGTGGTTTTAATTTGCATCTCCCTTATTACAAGTGATGTTGAACCTTTTTTTCATATGCATGTTGGCCATCTGCATTTCCTCTTTAAAGAGATATCTTTTTAGCTCTTCTGCCCATTTTTTGATGGGGTTGTTTACTTTTGTTGAGTTTCATCGGTTCTTTGTATATCTTTGTCATCAATCCTTTATCGCTAGTTTTGTGTGAGAAAATTTTTGCTCTATCAGTGGCATGTCTCTTTGTTTTTTGTAGTGTCTCTTTTGCTGTATAGAAGTTCTTTAACATGAGACTACATAATCTTTTAAAGATTTTATTTATTTTTTTTATTTGTGCATACAGAACTGGGATACAGGCCATAGATGTGGAGGGTGAGAGAATTCACCAGAGACAGAGTGGAGTGCAGAACAGGCAGATCAACGAAATACACTGCTGAGGGGAGCAGCGGGCGGGTCAGGAGAGGTCTGCCACGCCATGTGGTCACCTCCAGGGCAGGCAGGAATTGAACTCATGAGGAAGCGGCTTTAGATTCTCAGTGCTGTGCTTTAACCCGCTGCGCCACCAGAGAGGGCCCTACATAATCTTTTAAAGTCATCTTGAGAGAAACCAACAAGTCTCACTCCCTAGCTGAGGATCCTAGTTGATTGGTAACCTAGATTCTATAGCCTCAGATTTCTGAGATTATGTTCTTTATTCTTTTGTTTTTTGTTCGTTTGTTTTGTTTTAGATTTGTTTTTCTTTATCCTTTTTATTTCATAAGAATACTATAACTCAGTGATGGTATCAAAGTTGTTTTTACTATAGCACTAGCAATATGTAAGGAAATACAGAAATAAATAAATTAACCATTTTTGGTTAATGTTCTAGAACAAATTTAAATATCTAAGTATAGTAATACATTTTGTAAGTTCTATGATTAGTTTAGTGATTAAAGTGTTTGAGGTGTTCAAAAGAATCAGCCAGGCTAAATTTGTAAGTATTTAAAATTCTTTAGGGAGATGTAATATAGCCTATAGTAAAGGTTGAAATATTTAAGGAAAATGCATTTATCAATTTTAATGGCACTGATTAGAAAACTTGAACATCAAAGAAATGTAAATGGAGTGAGTGGTATCTATGCACAAAAGCTCTTTGTTTTTACAAAGTTGAGGATGGTTTGATGGGCTCTCTGAGATGGGATCTGAGCAGATTGGTACAGTACAGTGGTACAAAGTGGATCTACTGTGTTTTTCACTTTAAGGTCAAATAAAATGCCAGATTTTCATCCCTGAGAAAAACCTACAACCTGTATATTTTTTAATTTGGACCCTTAACATACATAGGCAATTCCAACATCTATTAAGTACATGTTAAGATACTCCTTTATGTTTCAAGGCCTTACACTATTTTTCCTAGCAATTTCATAATAAAAATTAAGTGGTATATTTTACAGTTAGTCTATGTCTTGTTGCAAGTAGGTTATAAAATTCTAACCCACACACTGCCCAAGGAATCCTTTAAGAGGCAATGAATTACAAATAGATATTGATTCTAATGGATCCCTTTGCCATGCTGAAAAAAATAATTGGTGAAAATAAAGTTATTGCATAGAAACAAAGGGAGAAAGGTGGGAACACCATTGTCACTACTTGAGATAGTTTAAATTAAGTATAACCTGGAGATAGGGAATTAAATACAGTAACCTGACAAGGTCTCATCAACCCACTTGCTCTGGAACTGAATTGAGAAAGTATTATTGTTTTTAATTGGTTCCCATTTGACCTTATTAAAAGTTTAAGTGTGTTTTTACTCTAACCTTTATCCTCTTGACATTTCTTTCCTGGTATTTTTATAGGCTCTTTTTTTCTTCATCATAATTTTCCTTTATATTGTACTGAGGTTACTTTTGGGAAAAGGAAAAGGTCTATCTCTTTGCCATTTATTAAAGGAGCCAATAGCAACTCAATATTCTTGAGTATTGTAATTGCGTTTATTGCCGAATTGCTGAAAGAGTTATATGAAGCCATTATTTCCCATTTTTATAAGACCTTGGTCACTTTTTAAAAAATAATTACTTAAAAGTATGTTTGCTTTATCAAAAAAGAGAAACTCATGCCATTTGCAGTAATATGGATGGAGCTGGAAGGGATCATGGTTAGTGAAATAAGCCAGAAAGAAAAAGAAAAATACCAGATGGTTACTTATAGCAGGAGCATAAAGGACTAGGGGAGAAAATAATAATAATAATAATGAACAGCTTTATACCAGAGGCCTTTTACAGGGGTGGAGTGGGGAATGGGATCAAAATAGGGGTGGGGGGGAAGTGCACTGTACTATAGGGATGGTGCAAGGGTGAATTGGTGATGGGAAACCCACGGGGATTACAACTGAGATGGAAAAAGGCACAAAATGATGTAAAAAAACTATTATAATAAAAAAAGGTATGTTTGCTTTTATATTGTTATGTGTCAGAAAATAGGGATATTCTTTTCATCCTTGTTTTCTAAACAGCCTAATACAGAATGTGTTCTCTATGATTTTGCTGAATGCATTAGCAATTGGTAATGTTCTATATTGTTCTTTATTCATGTATCTATTGCTTTTGTTATATAGTATCTAAAAGGTGTCAAATCTTCTTTCTGATTTTTTTTTATTCTGACTCCTCCATCTATTGTTCTTATATATTGATATTCAATTTATTGTAGTGACTGAAATAATAAAAAAAGACTAGGAGGGAACCTGCATCATTATTTGAGGTTGTGATGAAGCTCCCTCCACCAATTGCCTTTCTTCCATGCCTATCAATAATAATAGTCATGGTATGTACTAGTTTCATTTTTCAAAGTCTTAATTCCTTGGAATCTTACCTGCATCAGGGTCTAAGATTCTAAGTTTCAAGTTTTATGCTATGATAATCTGAGACTTTATGGTGGTGATGGGATCTTCTGAGGCGTGAGTCTATTTCATCATGTTGGGGGTATGAGTAATTGTGTCTTGGTTTGGATCATAGTAGATTGCAAAGATGCCCCAATTCAATTCTCCCCTGCTCCCTAAATTCATACTCTTTGTCATGTTACTGTGCATTGTTCTTCCATCATGTTCTGTGGTTAGCCAAGTGACTTACTTTGTCTTATGAATAGGCAAGTCATCAAGTCATCAAAAATCTTCAAACTGAGGCTATCATAAATCATCACTAGCCAGTGAATGTAGATATATGAGCAAGATTAGTTGCACCTGCAGACCAACATAACTGACCATTCTAGACACAATAGCACTTATTGTTGTATACCGCTGTGCTTAGGTTTGTGGTCTTTTGCTATGTAGCATTATTATGACAATATATAACATACAAGAGAAGGTAATATTATGATTATATGGCTACACATTAGTATTACAAAGCTTTTAGATATGCAAGTGAATATTATAAGGATCACAATATTTGTGAAATTTGAGAAGTTGAGGATTGTGCTTGGTATAGAGCATATATAGAATTGGGGAAAAGTTCTATTTCTTGATCTAGGTGGTAGCTATATGGGTGGTACTCTTTATAAAGTTACACTACACATTTTTATTTATTTTTTAAAAGATTATTTGTTTATGCATATATGAACTGGGGTATAGGTCAGAGGTGCAGGGGGGTGAGAGGATTCACCAGAAACAAAATGGGGTATAGAATAGGCAGATATACTGAAATACAATGCTGAGGGGAACAGTGGGAGATAGGAAAGGTATGCTGAGCCTTGTTGGTGAGCTCCCTGGCAGGGGATAGAATGATAGAATTTATGTTGCAGTGGCTGGTGACAGCTTAATAATGCTGAGACTTTTACCTCTGAGCCACCAGAGAGGGCCAAACTACAATTTTTTTTCTCATTAAAAAAATAATAGCTTATTTTTACATCATTTTGTGCCTTTTTCCATTTCAGTTATAAAATCCCCTTGGGCTTCCCATCACCAATTCACCTGTGTGCCATCACCATAGTCCAGTTCACTTCCCCCTCCTCCCATTTTTGATCCCATTCCCCACTCCACCCCCCAGTAAAATGTCTCTGGTATATAGTTGTTCATTGTTATTATTATTTAGTCTCTCCCCTGGTCCTTTATACTCCTGCTATGGGTGAAACCATCTGGTATTTTTCCTTTTTTCTCTGGCTTATTTCACTAAGCACGATCCCTCCCAGATCCACCCATGTTGTTGCAAAAGGCATTTATTTATTTATTTATTTTTTTGGTTGCTGAGTAATATTCCATTGTATGTATATAATATATATATGGTACATA
>NW_004567115.1:18980834-18986200 GCF_000260355.1 Condylura cristata
TCCACATCCTTGCCAACATTTGTTGTTGCTAGTTGTTTTGCTAGTCTCACTAGGGTGAGGTGGTATCTCATTGTGGTTTTAATTTGCATCTCCCTATTACAAGTGATGTTGAACCTTTTTTTCCTATGCTTGTTGGCCATCTGCATTTCCTCTTTGGATAAGATAATGTTAGGTATATTTACTTTACTAGCTGTCTGTTTCCAAACACTGTAATTTACTGTTTTCTAATACTATGAAAAATGAGGCTACAACTCTTAAATAGGCAGTTTCATGAAAGAAAAAAATTCTCAATGCTGCTGTTTAGAGATAAACTGATAAACACACCAAAGCACTGAGAAACCCAGACAACCTACATGTACACTTATTTCATAGGAACATCTCTCTCCAATCTGTGGATGAGATAGTAATTCCATGTATGTTTTCTGGGAGAGGCCCATAAAAGAAAAACTCTCCAATTTAAAGAATCTAATCGCCTTAGGGCCCCTTGAGGAAATTAGATTAATGGAGATTACTCAGAGAATTGTACAACATAGAAAATGCAGCTAGCGAATGTGTAACATTTAAATCCAACAACTAAAATGCTATCTCATGAGGAAAGAGCATACAGAGAAAAATCCACAGTTGTAATAAAATACTGATGATGTAACTTTTCCTATTGTGTTTTTGGCTTCATAGATATAACATGGGTTATAAGTACATTACATATCAGTTTAAAGTATAGATTATGGAAAATCCTATTTAATTGTCACTGTTCAATTGTTTCCATATTACTTCATAATCCTGCTACCTATAATTATCAAAATCCTAAACTGTTATTATCTGTAGAAAGTCATTCATGAGAGGTGTTGTTTTCCTTTTTAACATTAAATCCCATGCAAATCCCAAATTTAGAATTAAATTCTAAATTTTAGGTCAATTCTATCCAGATAATTCTATCCAGGAAATACTACAATGTTACAAAGTAAATTTCAGTTCATAGCCCTTAGGAGGGTCAGGATTATTTGCATAGACTCCATTTGAGGAAGAGGAAAGGTACTTCGGGGAAGAGATGAGATATCTGACTCTTGCATTGGACTTCCCATCACATATAAATGGAAGGACCCAACTGAGAACCAGTGTTCTTTGGGGTAATTAAGGCCTCACTGCCTGAACCAGCTCATTTCTTCAGATTCCACTTATAAATATTAGTCTGGGAATACCCGAGAAGAAATTTCACTTTATGATGTGTGTTACTTATAAAAGTTTGGGTAACAGACAAAAATAATGGGTGATTATTTTGAGTTACCTGAAAAAAAAATTTGGGATAGAAAACTAATTAGCATATAACTTTGAATTGAGTATTGTCAATTCAAGGGATACCTAAGTGAGGATTAGTAGTAGAAGCATCCTACTTGGCCACAACAGGTATTGGATGCCACTTGCTTTGTTATTATTCAGCCTGGAGAGTCACAGAACTGCTTCTTTAGATCAATTCAGATTTTTAAATTCTATATGTCAGTAAAAGGTCACAAAATTGGAAAAGTTGTAAAGCACTTTTATGTGCCAAATAGGGCCCTTTAAAAACTATTTAAAAAAAGAAAAACATAGCCATATAAAAAAATTGACAGTTATGCCCAGAATTAAGAACATTTCCCACCAAGTTGATTAACTTCAGCACTATAAAAACAGGGTGTCTCCCCCTCCGCCCCTTTGTAATTTTTGCGTTTTTCACAGCAGTGTCAATTTTGTCAAGGGCTGGCATTGTCACAGTAGCTTCAAAGTATGATGAGAATATTGTCTGTTGTGTCTTGAAGATAACCTAGATGGAGCTTGAAGAACCTTTCCAACTGGCCAACTTCAGAAAAGATGGAGATAAATATAAATAAATGTATTTAGGAGGAGAAACTGACTGAAAAAATCAAATACCAGTATGTTGTGAAAGCAGTGATGGAGGTGAGTGAATTTCAGTCTTAACAGACACAGAAGGATAGCAAATCAATCCAACTGTTGGACTGTTAGTAATTCACAGTTAGAAGGAAAGGGGTTAATTTTTTAAAAATAAATGGCTCAATTTGTCAATTTGTGATAAGTCTCAGAAATTTTAAACATAAATTATTTTCAAACAGGTTTGAGTTTGGAAGGGCAGTTTATGGTCATCTCTGTGCAATTGTTTGGATCAGGAACACTCTACTTTCTGCCTTCTTTTAGCTGCTTGAAACAAGATTTTGTTGTCAGTTGTAGAAACACTAATATAAAAAGCAGAATTTGTGTGCTGTGTGTTGGTACGCATAGATCATAATTGAGGGCCATGAGAAATGTGCAGCTGTTCCTTCACTAGAAACACAATTTTTTTTTCTTCTGCATTCCAAGGCCGTGTGCTTAGACCTTCCTAACTTGTTCCTTTCAGAATAATTTCCCCAGAGTCAACTCCCAGCCAAGTGCAGCCTTTACATATTGAGGAGGGCATAAACGCTAGTAAGAGGCTTTTTCTGAAGTTATAAAAGGTTGATGGGCACTTTACTGGTTGGCTCAAGTATGAAATTGTAGTGGTTTTCATATCAAAACAGCTGCACTTAAGTTTTCCATCCCAAACACCCTCCCCATTTACTCAAAACTAGGGGATAATTGAAAAAGCAGCTTCATAAGAGTCTGGCTTTTAAAAAGAACAGTAGTTTTAAGAACACAAATCACACTGTTCTTTGTTGACTTTTATTTATATTAGTAGTTGCACATTCTTTCATACTCTGCTTGATTGTATTTGGGATCTATATCCATTTTGTTTCATTTCTAAGGTGTTCTTTTGTTTCATTAAGAACAAATTATTCCCTTATTTATTGTGCTGGAGATGACATGAGGAACTTTCCCTATAAATGCAACTGAATGAAACGACAGCAAAACAAAATGAATTTTCATAGTTAGAAAAAGTATATTTCATCTCTAAGATAAATATTACCATCTTTTCCTGACTGTTGCTCTTCAATTCTTATGGAAAAACAAAATCAAAATAAGTCAGAAAGAATAACCACTTATTTTTATAAAGTTGTGACCACATATGCCATGTTTCCTTAGAACTGCAAATGGTTTTTATTAGTAATATTTTAATCCCAGATGTAATTACATCAAGTAAGTTGGTTTCCAGAGGAGTTTGAATAATTAAAAGGCACCTGCTGATTTTCTCCAGTAGAATAAAAATATATTTTAATAATACACAAACTAAAACAGAAAAGACTAAGGAAAAGGATAATTTCAACTAACCAGTTTATTAGTTTTAAAATTTGTACCTTATTGTGATTATACCAAGACATGTTACCTCTTAGTTACAGATAACATGCTATTAGTGAGAGATCAGCTATACTGTTGTTTCATGTGTAACTTAATGACAAATGCTTTCCCTCCACCTTCAATCCTTGATCTGGCTGCTTGATATCCCTATGAGAAATATGAACTCTAGCTGACTCTTTAAATTACCTATGGAATTGGGGTGAGGGTTAGTATGGATAAATCATAGCCACAGATAATTACAGGACATTTCAGTTTTCATATCTCCAATCCCCTCTACCTCCAGATTATTTCGGATCATTGAGATGCAGAAAATGTGCTGAGTACAGTTTTTTCCATTTCTTACTTGGCTGATTACCTTAACAGAAGTCTAGGGAAAATGGCATGGTCAGTGTGCAGGCATGAAGAGAGGCATTGAATTTTCCTCCTCATCATGCTCTTTATCTTAAATAATTTTGTTTTCAACCTCAGCAAGTTATAGCCTACCTACAGGTGAGACTGGTCTTGAACTTTCTCCATGCCTAATAACTGATCAGAACCCTGCTGAGATAAAGCTCCAGCTGCTGCAAAAGTCAGCTTGCATGGCATAAGCAGGGTTAGGCCTATGGTCACTTGTGATTACCTAAGCATGGCAACAGCTGTCCTGTCCATCTCCCTGACCAATTTTGCACCCAGACCTTATTTTCACCCCATTCTGTGGTAGAAATGACTCTGAAGGAGACTATTCTTTGATGTTTTGTCTTACTAGCTAAAAGGTTGAAAATATGATAAACATAATGACTTTAGGGAGACAGGTCTCCATCACCCTTGGGGCTGTGATAAGACTATATTTGTTAGTCTTTATGCAATGCTCAGTTCTGGCAATGAAAAACATTCTACTTGGAGTTGGCAGTAGTTCGGTAGTTAATAAAGCTGTTATAAGATTCTTTTATGTTTCCTACTAGGTTTTTAAGGGTTAGAATTATCCTTAAGTAGGTATTATTTTTATGTCTTTTGACTCCATGGCAATGTCAAGCCAAGAATATCTGTGCTTTGTAAATAATGTATGCATTTATATTTATATATTACATATCCTTATTTTTCATAAAAATAATCCTTCTGATTTCTTTGCTTTTAGGGTAGAATAAAGACTTAGCTGTCCAAAATTTAAACCTTCAGTATCTAAAACAAACAAACATATAAGTAAAAATAAATAAATCCTGAGTATCTAAACACCAGGAGGTGCTGTAAGATAAAATTAAGGAATGCTTTGCACCCTGATATTTATAGGTTCGAAATTCTAGTTTCACAAAATTTATTAACAAAACTGTGTTCTCTGTGAGATCTTGAAAACCTAATATCTCACTCAGGTATGCTGTATAACAGATCATCCCCCAGATCTAAACAGCTCTTCAACAAAGGACTTCAGAAAATTAGTAAATATTTGCAGTAACATTTTCTGCATTCCTAGAACCAGGAACTATTTGTGGAAGAAGAATAAAGAATATTGATAGTTCTTATTTTATCTAACAGTTTAAATGTGGCCAGAAAATCTCGTGTGAGACTACAAAAGTATATTCTGGAGCTGGTGGAGGTATTTGCTTTTCCAACCACACATTAAGATGCTATGAGACATCCTTTTCAGGACATAGTGAAAAAAGAAACTTATTTTCAGCTTTTTAGTAAACCAATAGCATTATCAGGAGAAATATTATAATAAGGAAGTTGAAATATTGTAAGCACCATCAAGCACCATCAAGATGTAATTTACATACATAAAATGAAACCAGCCAATTTGAAATTATAATTTGATGGATTTTGACAAGTATATATAGTCATATAACCATCAACAAAATGTATACTCTTCTTTAGAGAATTCAATTACTTGCATATCAGGCCACTGATACGAAATTCTTGCACAGCTCGCTAGTATTCATAACGTTTTTTAATGACAGTTCCCCCTGTTTTTCATTTTTGGATAGTTTCTACTGTGACTATATATATCTATATATATAGTCACTAATCTTTTTCTATGCAATTTCTAATTTCTCATTAATCCCATCTAGCATTTATTTTATCTTAGGCATTTTTTTTTATTTTTTAAGATTTATTTATTTGTGCATACAGAA
>NW_004567115.1:18990231-18991828 GCF_000260355.1 Condylura cristata
GCTGAGGGGAGCAGTGGGCAGGTCAGGAGAGGTCTGCCATGCCATGTGGTCACCTCCGGGGCAGGCAGGGATCGAACTCATGCAGAAATGGCCTTAGATTCTAAGTGCTGTGCTTTAACCCTCTGCACTACCATGGAGGGCCAAGTGTAATGTCTCTTTTGCTGTATAGCTCTTTATCTTGATGTAGTCTCATCTATTTCCCTTTCCTTTACTATTATTGCATTGGGTGCTCTATCTCTCTTTAAAGATGTTGCTGAAGTGTATGTCGTGTATTGTTTGGCCCATATTTGCTTCCAGGTATTTTATGGTTTCCGTTCTTATGTCTAGGTCTTTAATCCACTTCGAGTTGATTTTTGTGTATGATGTTTGGTAGTGATGCAGTTTCAGTTTTTGAATGTAGCTTTCCAGTTTTCCCAGCACCATTTGCTGAACAAACTTTCTTTGTTCCATTGTATCTTCTTTGTTCCTTTGTCAAAGATTAGCTGTCCATAAATCTGTGGGTTTATATCTGCGTTTTCTATTTGAATCCACTGGCCTGTATGTTTGTTCTTGTTCCAGTATGGAGGTGAATTTTTTAAAAGTAATGTCTGACAGAATATTTGAAGTTGCTTTCTGTCCTATGTTATTGTTGTTTTATCATTAAATCTTCAATGAAATTTTTTATATCTAATATCCTTATGTTTTCATTTGATTAGTAAGTATATAATGATACCTAAGGTGGGACAAAATAGAAAGGATAAAGGATTCCTGTCAAAGAAGGCAAGATAATGAATAGCAATCACTGGTTAAAAGAAGTCATTTAAAGAGAAGTAATTTAAAGAGAGACGTAGGCAGATTTTACTTCTACAGATTTCCATTCTGCTCTACTCTGAGAATCTATAGCAATATTAGAACACTGAACTTACCACAGTAGGTTGCAAGGGGATTAAAACCTAAAGGATGGGTATTCCATCAAAAAAATCTGGAAGACTTAGAGACATTTTATTTGTATAGCTTTCATATTCATTTTAATTTATTTCTTTATCATTTTGGGGTAGTTATGTCTCACAAAAATACTTCGGTAGTTACCCTTAGTATCTATAAAGTGATAATTTATTGTATTGCCAATTTGCATTTAATGCCATTATAACAGATGGAAGCTTCCAGATTGCTTTCTTGCTTTCCTTTTTTTCGTCTTTTGTTTCTTCTTTCTTATTTTCTTACTTGACAAGTTACACCTGCAGATGGATTGAATTCTTTATATAAAGCATGTGGTTTTCTTGCAAACTTTTTGAAATCTGTAGCAATTTGCAAATTTCAAAAATATTTCATTGGTAAAGAAGATTGAAAAATCAAAGCACAGATAGTAATATATTGTAGCAGACCACAGAGTATATCTACAACAGCACAAGATGAAACAACTGTGGTATCTGCTACATTATAGAAGCAGTCATTGACATTACGTCCATGTAACCTTAACATTTATTTTTCTGTTTATCAATGTAAAATCAGTATAACAAGATTAAAGAAATTTTTCTTTTAAATTTAAATAATAAAACCTTTAAAGAAATATAATTTATGCCTATTTTATTTTACTTTTTTATAATTTCTTTATTTG
>NW_004567115.1:18991928-18995350 GCF_000260355.1 Condylura cristata
GTGGGGAGCAGAACAGGCAGATCTACGAAGTACACTGCTGAGGGGAGCAGCGGGCGGGTCAGGAGAGGTCTGCCACATCATGTGGTCACCTCAGGGGCAGGCGGGAATCGAACTCATGTGGAAGCGGCCTTAGGTTCTCAGTGCTGTGCTTTAACCCGCTGCGCCACCAGGGAGGGCCTTATCTTAGACATTTTATCTAGAAATTTGATTTAGAATGTATCTTCTGTGTCTCTACTTAACTTTTTGTTTGTGTAAGATAATACCAATTTTAAGGTTTTTGTTAATTTGAACATTTGGATCAGTTCTGGGCAAACTGAATCTTTTTTTTTTTTTTAACCATCATGATGATATTTCCCCATTTTGCATAATATTTGAGTGGGAGCTAGATATTTTTATGTTGTTGGATGCTACATATTTTTATATTCTTACCAGTAATATTGGGCTTTTAGGTGGAATGTAATTAGATTATTTGGAAACAGCCTGATCTTTTTACATCTTACTTTTAAGATTTGTAATGTATGTTCAGCATAGTATTTAGTCTAGGGCTATTTATTTTTGATCAATGTATCAAAACCCTCTTGTGAAATTTACCCATTGTTGCATAAATTATGAGGTTTTTCAAGTTTGACTGGTGTGAACAGGGCTATTTGCAGCACTGTGTACATGCTTAATCCTATTTCTTCTAATTTTTTGGATGGTTCTTTCTCTGGACTTAGGTAGCTTCCTCCCATGCAAGCACTGATTAATATATGAGGAGAACCCTTTACAGACCTCTAGGGTTGTTTTCTATTCATCATTTTATCCTCTACTCTGCTTTCCTGCAACCTCTTGCTACCTTAATAACCTATATTTTCAATTCCAGCTCTCTGCAGGTTGTCTACCAGCAACTACTTGTTTTCTTTCCCTCTACTCTGTGATCTGTATGTTATGTCAAGGCACTTTATTTGAGAGAATCATTGGTTTGTTTGCATTATAAAATGAAGAAACTGAGGATTTTAACTTTGGAAAATATTGAAGTACAAATTTCAGTTTGTCAGTTTTAAATGGGTTTTATTTTACATTAATTATTTAAATTTCTATTGAAAATTACTGGATCAGTAATTTTCACAATTTCTGTATCTCCTTATTACTCTCAATTTCCAATATGAAAAATCCCATTTATTGTATAATAATATTCATAATTATACTAGTTCAGTTCTGACAAACCTTTGTTTTATTTATTGGCACAAGTTAAAATTTCAAATATAAAATTTTCCTTTTCACATTTACACCTAACTTTGGGAACATTTATGTAAGAGTATTACATCCATTGTTTTACACTTGCTTTTTTTATTAACATATCTTGATAATATTTCTTTATTAGTTTTTATATATCTAATTTTCTTAAGTTGCTGCAAAAATGTTCCTTTATGTTTGTAATTTTTATGTTAAGTCCCCTATTGAAATTTAAAACAGAATTTATTGTCCAACTAAAGAGGTTGATGTCAGTGACATATAATTTATATTTGATAGCAACATCTATGAACTCATTAGGATTTGCACTTTTTAACTGAATTTTCTGGAATTTTTGGACATTCCAGTTGGCACATTTCATCATAACTGCTAGCCAAGATAAAGTGTGGAGTTTTTTTTTAAAATAATATTATAGTATATTTTTACATCTTTTTTGTATTTTTTTCTATCTCAGTTATAATCCCTGTGGGCTTCCCATCACCAAATCACCTGTGTGCCCACCATAGTCCAATGCATTTCCCTCCCCCCACTATTTTGATCCCATTCCCCACTTAAAGTGTGGAGTCTTTTTTAAAAAGGTCACAAAAGTAAACTTCATCACAACTTCTCTTGGTAAAAGCACATCCCAGAACCAAATCAGTCTTTACAGCTTCACTGCATTACCTTAAGGGCTATCTGTGTCAACATTCATCCCTTAGATGTTTTAGAAGAACGTCTCAATTGGCTAGTAGGATCTAGAACCACAATTTCTAGACAGTTACACACGTTCAATGTTGGGAGATTTATGTTTGTCTGTATTTGTATATTTCATATTTTTGAAATTGATATCCTTCCTGGTTTTAGGGTTATTAAGAAATTTATGATTCAATTTCCCAAAGGAACTTTTGGAAGAAAGAATAACACAAAAACAAAGAAAATGAAGATTCCCTTGAAAACATTGCATTTGCACCACACTTTTAGTATTTCTCCTAAAAGCCTCAGGTACTTCTTTAGATGCTATCAGATTAAATATCATTTCAGGCATGGAAGGAAGATTAGTGAAAGAATCACAAACATTTGTGGACTTTCTGGTGACCTTCAGAAGAAAAGGAGGGACAGTTAATGTTTACTATACAAAGTCTTTAGAAAAAATAACCTATTATACATTACCCTTTGTAATCCTCAAGCAACAACATGAGAGAGAAGCTAGTAAACATGAGACTCAATGATATTAAGAACGTGGATACAGTTACCTAGCTAGCAAGTGACTAAGTCAGAATTTGAAGTCAGATCTTTCTATATTTCACCAAATTTTGTCCTTTTTTTTTTTCCCCTAGAAGGAAGATTTATTTTTACTATAGTATACTCCCTCTGTGTTTGTGTGTTTGGATATATATGCATAAAGTTACTCAGATTTCTCAAATATTTCTAAATCCTATTGTAAAGGGGAGAAATCCACAACCTGCATATTTTTGAAGAGGAGACAAAATAAATGTTAATATATGAGGTAGTGCCTTGCATGTTTTACTGTTTTATTAGCAAAAATTGACGGGGGTTAGAGACCTGACTTTGACAATTTAAAGAAAACTGTAATTAAAAAAAAATATGTCCTCTTATTGTCATTGGAACTGGAAAAAAGATAACAGTGTTCTCATGAGAGGATGATCCTGGCTTAATAGAAGCAAAGTCTAAGTAAGGATGCATTTGTTAGCAAGACATTTCCTGTGGTTAGGACTGGAGGTGAATTTTTTTTATAATAGTTTATTTTTACATCATTCTGTGCATTTTTCCATCTCAGTTGCAATCCCCTTAGGCTCCCCATCACCAAATCACCCGTGTGCCATCACCATAGTTCAGTGCATTTCCTTCCCCCCATTGTTTTTGACTCCATTCCCCACTCCACCCCCACAAAATGTCTCTGGTATATAGCTGTTCATCATTATCATTATTTTCTCACCTTTTCCGTTATATTTCTGATATGAGAGAAACCATCTGGTATTTTTCCCTTTCTCTCTGGCTATTTCACTAAGTATGATCTTTTCCAGTTTATCCATGTTGCTGCAAAAGACGTGTTTCTTTTTTTTTTTGGTTGCTGAGCAGTATTTCATTGTGTATATGTACCACATCCATTTTTGGGCATTAGGGCTGTTTCCATGTCTTTCCAATTGTGAATAAAGCAGCAATAAACATGGGGATGCATGTATCTTTTT
>NW_004567115.1:18997477-19001795 GCF_000260355.1 Condylura cristata
ATAATTTATGCCTATTTTATTTTACTTTTTTATAATTTCTTTATTTGCATGTTTTACATCATATGTGGTCCTCATGGAATTCTCACTAGCAGTTCACCTGTGCACCATCACCTCAGTCCCTTGTGATCTTTCCACCCATGTTTTATATTTTCTCTCTCCTCTCTCCCCCACAAAATATTTCTGAATTATAGCTATCTATTTATTTTGTTTATTTTTGTTGTATTGATTTTAAAAAAAAATTATTTATTTATGCATACAGAACTGGGGTATAGGCTAGAAGTGCAGGTGTGGTGAGAGGATTCACCAGAGACAAAATAGGGAGCAGAGCAGGCAGATCAATGATGTACACTGCTGAGGGGAGTGGGCAGTCAGAAGGAAAGTTCTGCCGTGCCATGTGGGTCACCTCTGGGGCTGGGGATTGAACTTGCCTAAAGTGGCTGCACTAGCTTGCAGTGCTGTGTCCTAACCCATTGCGCCACCAGGGAAGGCCCTTGAATTTTTTTTTTTTATATAGATGCTATTTTTCTCTGACACCTTAATCAGTTTCCCTATATTCCTCCTATAAGTGAAACCATCCAATATGAAATGCCTATTTTAACATCTAATGCTTTAGTGATATATATTTGGAACCTCCTGAAATTGTCTTAGTATTAAAATATCTTAACTAGGTAGGGCTAATTTTGTATGGAGATTCTTCTCCTTTTCCCAAGAGCAAATTCAATATGATCATTATTTTTTCCTAAATAAAGTTTCCATTAGTGCCACCATTTGTGATTTGCAAAGAAAGCATTTGCCTCTTAAGTGCATAATATTTTATATATGTTTTCTGGCTTATTTAGTAGCTGTTCCCTGGTCTGCCCATTCATTAGAAACTGAATTGATACACATAAATGATTTGAATACTTAGAATAGTTTTCAGCTTGTAATGTAAGTCAAATATTAGTAAATCTACAAACAACTTTCATTAAGAGGGACAGCTGCGTCATAGTAAAGAACATGGTCTTTATAATGAGATGATTGGGTTTGAATCCAGACTCCATCACTTACTAGCTATGTGTAACTGAACAGGTTTTTAAATCTTTTTATATATAGTATTTCATCTGGAAAATGGCAATTAAAAAGCATGTCACTTATCTTGTAAGGATTAAATGTACTGATACATGTAAATCTTTTAGAATGTTCCTGGGACTCAGTTATTATTTAAAGTTACAAATAACATATTTAAACATCAAACTCAAGTGAAATTTATCACTTAGTATTTGATATTATTGTCATTAGATAGGCTACCAAGAAGCAGTTATTGTAGGAGTAGCAGCAAAATGCCACACTAAAGTAATCTTTAATGCAATGATATTATATTTAAGTAATCTTAGATATTTCCTGCATTATCTCACTGTTACAGAAACTAAATATTTTCCTTTAGGCTACATAAAAGAACATATCATGGCATCTATTTTAGCATTTATAATTTTACTAATATTGCATTTTTAAAAAATGCAACTAATTTCTAAGATAACTGTATAAAAAATCATTTTGTTTATAGCCAATGTGCATACTTTTCAACTGAAAAGCCAATGGGGTGCTTCTGCATGTATATGACCTTATCTCACTTTCTATACCTGCTTCATCCTGGTGAGTTTCTTACCAATTTTTATAATGCTCATTTGAATCTATGTCAATTTGTATTTAAAAATTTACCATAACATTACATTTTTCTACTCCTTTTATCACCCTTGATGTATGTGTGAGGTGAAAATGGAAAAAGCTAATTCACAAAAATGGAAAATGATTTGTTAAACTATTATGCTAACTCCTGGAATAATGATTGAAAGGAAATGAATAGTAAATTTGAGTTAAATTTCATTCATTTATATGGGGAGGACTAGCCTTGTTGTAATAGAGGGAAACACATTCTAGGGTCATTTCATGGTCTCCAGCCTCTGGGATTCACCAAAAATGTCAAAGCTCTTGCCTTAAGTATAGGTAGGTCTTGTGAGTTTTTCTTAGCCTAAAATTTGTGACAAAGGTGTAGGATATATATGTGAATATGCTTATATTACATATTATATATTATATATATATATATAGTATATATTACATACATAGTTGAAATAGCTATATACTCACAAGGTACATATACCACTAATAGCCATGAGGAGTGAGAAATTGGGTCCTTCTTCAGGCAAACGTAAGATGAGACTACTGGCTTGACACCATGCTTTCACTCTTGCAGGATATCCAGTGAAGTACTGCTTGGACTCCTGACACACAGAAGCTTTGAGATAACAAATGTTCTTTTTATGGTATGAAGTTTGTTGTAATAGATCAGTAAATAATTGATACAAATTTTAGTACCAGGGCTAGTAATGCCAGAACAAAGACCTGAAAATATGGGAGTGACTTTGGAACCTGGCAAGGAATAGAGGCTGGAAACTTTTTGAGGACAATGGTAGAGAAAGCTTAAATTCCTGCATCAGATTGTTTATAGATATATGGACTTTAAGGATATCACTGGTAAGAACTTAAAGGAATTACAGAGTATATTACTGGAAACTGGAGAAAAAGGAGTCCTTGTTGTGTTTTAGGAAAAGATACTAGTAAAATTATCTTCTGAAGTTATGTGAGATAAAGAAAATTTAAGTGATACACTTCGTTATTGAGCTAAGGGAATTTTCAAGGGAGTATTGAATATGCTGCCTGAACTCTTCTTGCTATGTATGGGAAAAATGCAAGAGGCAGGGACAAATTGAGGGGAGAACGCTAAACCAAAAGATCTAGGACTTGACGACTGGGAAATGTTTATCCTTTCTAGAGACAAAATACATTAAATTTGAGTAATGGGTCTCAAGCCTGTCACAAAAACAAAATCTAGAGGGAAAATGAGGGAATATCTATAAACCTTTTGTTAAATTCTCAGCCATTAAGAATTACTATAGGCTTTGAATCTTATTCAGGGATTCTTACCATTTGCTAGGGTAGATTTCAGATTTGCTATGGACCAATGGCTTCTCCATACATGCATTTACCTGCTTTGAACAGGAATGACTTTACACTTTTATACTTTTTTTTTTTAAGATTTATTTATTTGTGCATACAGAACTGGGGTACAGGCCAGAGACTTAGGGGTGGTGAAAGACTTCACCAGAGACAGAGTGGGGAGCAGAACAGGCAGATCTACCAAGTACACTGCTGAGGGGAGCAGCGGGCGGGTCAGGAGAGGTCTGCCACGCCATGTGGTCACCTCCGGGACAGGCGGGAATTGAACTCATGTGGAAGTGGTTTCAGCTTCTCAGTGCAGTGCTTTAACCCGCTGCGCCACCAGGGAGGGCCAATATATATGTACTTTTTCAGCCATTGTATGTTGGGAATGGGGAGGGACATATGACTTGTCCCATTAGTTTTATGGATGAACAAATCAATCTTAGCACCACCTGGACCTGACTTGTATTATGACATTCTAGACTTTGTGCAGACGCTTGAATGGGACTCTGCAATAGGGTCATTACCTATCACATGGAAAGAGCCTGAGTCACTGGAGGCTAGATGGTGAACTGACAATGACAAACAAGCTGTAGGATTCCCTCATCTTTCCCACTTTTTCATATAGTTGACTCTAACAATGTGGGTACTCAGGGATGCTAATCTCCTGCAGTTGGAAATTCATGTATAAATTTGACTCCCCAGGAAGTTAACTATAGTAATCCATTGTTATGCATGGGGGATTGGCTTCAGGATCACCTGTAGTACCAAATCCCACATATCTCAAATCCCTTATAATTAGCCTACCATAAACACAGGCTTTGCATCTATGGATTCAGCCAACCAATATTCAAGTTTGGTTGAATCTATGAATATGAATGTGAGTGTGAGTGGGACATATGACTGGCCTTTAATCATTGACATATTTATATTGTCATAAAATTAATGACAAATTCTTGAGTAACATTATTTATTCAATGTTGTTTTGCTAGAACATTGATAAAAAAAAAATCTGGTGTACCTTTCGTTAAATATGCTATTTGAGGTACTGCTTCTGTTAGACATTATTTACTTAAAGGTGTAAGTTAAAAAAATCCAAAATATCTTCTGAATCATATACTATGTGCGGGACTCTTCTTATCATTTTAATATTATTTTACTAATTTATGGAATTTTAGATCAAAAAGACATTTAGTGAAGATTAAAAGTGTAGTTTGGGGGATAAACATTTAAAAAATCAATAGACTGGCCCTCCCTGGTGGTGCAGCGGGTTAAAGCACAGCACTGAGAAGCTAAAGCCACTTCCGCATGAGTTCGATTCCCGCCTGCCCCGGGGGTG
>NW_004567115.1:19002115-19021994 GCF_000260355.1 Condylura cristata
AATAAATAAATCTTAAACAAAAAATCAATAGACTTACTCAACTTTCCATCCTTATAGAAAGGAATCGATTAAAAATGGAATGGGATTTAAGAATAATTGGCATGATATATGCTAGTGAATGAATAGGTGCAAAGGAAGACATATTCATTCTTGAATGCTTTGGATTGGTATGGAGGGCAGCTATATTATCCCCGGTACCACCATTGTCCAAGAGAGATGATGAGCTGCAGAAGAAGTATGACTCAATGTGGTTCTTCTTATGTTCTGAATGTTAGGTATGAAAGGCTGGCTATTCACAGACCAAAAACAAGTAGGTCACAATTCTTTACAATAGAATGCTTTTGAGAAAAATAGTTACCTCATTTTTTTCATGTCCAAATGTTATGTACACATTGTTCAATGGAAGGAAGCTTAAAAAACAGTACACATTTGCATAATTGAAAGTAGGCCGGCCACAAAATTTGGGGAATATTTCAAGATAGAAAATTAACTTGCAAAACTAAGTGATGTTTTTTGAATAATTACCATTTGCTAAACATTTCTTTTACTTACTCTCAGATAACCAAGATGAGCTAGAAGTCTAGCAGCTGATATCACAAAAATATAGAATTATAGCTGGGATAAGTGGAAGGCACAACATATGGGAAGAATGTAAGTAGCAAACTTTTCTTCAATATGCCCATGTCAAAACAAAGTTGCTTGGAGAGATTTATAAATTAGTAAGGAAATTATTTTTGAACACCTTTAAGGTGGGGGGCGGGGAAGCTACTGTTTACCTGTAAATAATTGGTATGCTAATTTTAGATAATGCTTTTTCTAGAATTAAACCAAATCTCTTATGAACCATTAATAAGGTAGTTCTTGATTAGTTTGAATTATCCTAGGCATTTGCAATTTCTTGAATGATTATGTTTTTCTGAAAATAGTCTAATTTAGCATTTCCACTTTTTGGCTGTTCTTTTCCCGGTTACTTTAAGGTACTACTCTCAACTTCTACGGTAATTTACAGGGTGCATATTTTTTATTCCTATCTGTAATTCTGTGAAAATAAAGCAACTGTTTAATGGGTTGTAATCTGGATGCAAAAATATGTCCCCACTGAAGCATTAACATAATTTAATGTATATTCAACAAAATTAAAACAGCCAATAAGGAGTATAATTCTTATTTACATTTGAAATGATTTGAACAAAGTGACTTTGTTACCTGTTTTGTAAATGCCAGCCCCATACTGATTTAAGCTCTTTAAAAATTCTATAGACAAGATAAGCTACTCAACTTTAAGTGTACACTGCTGAATTCTAACTTCTCTGGTCAAATGAAGAATACTAATAAATATCTTGTAATGGCTAAATATTTGTGTGCTCTCTTCCCCACCCCAAGTTCATATGTTAAAACCCTAATATCAATCTGGTAGTGTTTAGAGATGGGCGTATAGAAAGAAATTGGGTCATGAAGTTGGAGTACTTATGATGGGATTATCCAGTGCCATTTTAGAAGAGACACAAGAGTTTGCCATTCTCTCTGTTTTTCTCTACCATGTAAGAATACAAAGAGAAGATTGCTATTCTCAAACCAGGAATAGGATCTTCACCAGAACCCAATCATGCCAGTGCCCTGATCATAGATTTTAAGCTTCTAAACTGTGAGAAATACATTTCTGTTTTATTAAGTCATTAGTCTATGGAATTTGTTATGGCAGACCCAATAAACTTATGCAGTTCATAAAGAAGAAAATATAACAATCTAAATAACATTAGGAATTAATCTATCTAAACATATAATGAAGCTATTAAACAGAATGTACAGTGCATGAAATATGCATATTACCAAGGTAAAGTCAATGATAAATGTTTACTTTAAATTACAGAGATCCATTCATTGGACTCTTGATTTTGTAATTTGACCAGTTTTGTTACTGTCTCTGATCTGCTTATTTATTTCTAGATTTATAAGTGTATTTTTCCTTTGAGGAAATGTAGACAACTGATACTGGATTAGAGACTGATTTGCAAGAAATAACTATGATAAAAGAAATAAATCACTTGACTCACTTTAAATGTTATTGGAATTAGACTTCAAATAAGCTAAGATGTGCAAGAAAGAACAGATGGACTCTGAATTAAATTTTAGGTTTTACCTATCATTTATTACAAATCAAAATCAACATAAGACTTAAGTTTTAAATTTTAGGTTTTACCTATCATTTATAACAAATCAAAATCAACTTGAGACATAAGTTTTCAGTAGTATTCTTATTTTATAATTAAAACAGAAAAAGCAATATTTGGTACAAAGAAGATGCATGATTTCTAGTCTTTTGTGACATCTGTCTCCATGAAACACATAAAGAGTACTAGATCATGATTATGTAACCTTGAGATAATTACCTGTTTGTACTTACAAGTATAAATACATACCGATCAACTATCATTTACTACATAAAAATACATGGGTTTCTTGAATAACTTTTTGGATATATATATAACTATAGGCGACATTTATGAGAAACGAAGTAGATTGAAGTCACTTGGGAAGACAAAACATCATCTGTCCATTAACTTATAGGAGGTTTCACCATTCCAAGCCCTATTTAGACAGCTTCAATGATCTTTACTTCCCCTGAACTCACATGCACTATTACAGTCATTTCTCAATTAATTGTGCACTGATTTGATACATATGTTCGTTTGCTTCACTTTTTATTGTTCTTTCTACCCACCTATGGTACTTAGCACATACATGCTATATGTTATACACTGAATGTACTCAAGAGCAGCAAATATTCATCTTTGAGATTAAGTTACAGTTTGGGGAAAGCCCCCAAGAGGTCCATTATTAAATGTGGCAAATAAAGTTAATGATCAAGTTACATAGTGCTATTGTGGGAAAAATATATATGTGAGACTATAAGTTAGCACATTTTTTTGAGAATCATAAAATAAAACATAATATATGTTCATTAAATATTTGTTAGTTTTGTTGAAGAAAATTGCAAAATACTTTAAAACTCATATCTCAACTATGTATCCACATGACTTTGACATGTTTAGATCAGATCTAGATCCAAAGAAATTGAAAACAGAAACCAGGTGAGAGGAAAAAGTGCATGTTTAAAAACTGAACTTTTGGGGCCCTCCCTGGTGGCGCAGCGGGTTAAAGCACAGCACAAAGAAGCTTAAGCCACTTCCCCATGAGTTCGATCCCCACTTGCCCCGGAGGTGACCACAAGGCGCGGCAGACCTCTCCTGACCTGCCCGCTGCTCCGCTCAGCAGTGTACTTTGTAGATCTGCCTGTTCTATACCCTGCTCTGTCTCTGGTGAATCCTCTCACCTTCCGCATCTCTGGCCTGTACCCCAGTTCTGTACAAATAAATCTTTAAAGAAAAACAAAAAACTGAACTTTTGTTTTCAGTGATTTTTAGTAAAGTGTGCATAACTCAGTTTGTGATTTGGCTTTTGAGAAATGTTATTTATAAAACTGGTGAGAAAATGAACAGAAATTCTTTCCCATTTAGTGTTGGGCGATTTAGTTCATTTATCCTTAAATTATTTACATCCTTAAATAATATTTATATTTCAAGAGATGTCTCCATGAATGCTGACAGGCAGCCACCAGAAATTGGGAGTAGCAGGAGGCTATTCTCTCTAGCACCTATATAGGGAGTACAGTGTAGCTGACACTTTGTTTTCAGACTTCTGTCACCTAGAACTATGAAAGAATGCATTTCTGCTGTTTTCAACAGTTTGTTTTAATTTGTTACAGGAGCCCTAGAAAACAATTAAGAAAGTATCAGAGAGAACATTCAAGGAAAAACGGACATATTAGTTCGTTTAATTGCAAAGAAGAAATGGTACTGTCTTTGGAGACAGGTAGGTCTGGGTTTGAATCCTTACAAAAATAATTTAACCTTTCTAAGTTTAAGTTTCTCACCTATAAATAAGAATTTATAATTTCTCATTGGATTTTATGGATTTAATGCATGTATACAAAACATTCAACATAAGATATATATACGATATACCAAGTCAAATGTACTTTGTGGAGAACATTTATTAGTGACATAAAACATTATCCTTGACTTTGAGCAGCTCACTTAATTTTGTAAATGACATGGACGATGAAGTATAGTGTTACAAAGATCACAATTGTCTGAGAAATAGCAGTGGCACAAAAGAGGGAAGGAGTTGAGATTGAAAGATAAGAAGGCATCTACCAGACAGAAAAAGGAAAGGCAGTTCACATAGAGAAGGGTGTGCCAGTACCCTGGTATGGAGACAAGGTTGATACATACGGAGGCCGGAATAAGATATGAGAGCAGAAAATCTTGAAAAAGTTCAAAGACTAGAGGAGGTCCAGATGTAAATCATGGGTAGCCTTGTGTATTTTCAAATGTAGTCTGTTTTCTCACCAACACAGTAGTAGATTCAGTATTTATATGTAAATTCTTCGGTAAGGTCATTTCTCTTCCAGTTATTTACCCTCAGTCAATAAATTGATAATATATGTAAAGATTTAGCTGTAAAATTATTTATCATGTATTCATTCCTAATATTAAAAATAAATAACCATAAATAAAGACTTATAAGTATAATCATGTATTGCTTCATGGCATTTTAGTTAACAATTAATCACATATATGGAGGTGGTACCAATAGGTTTTATCACATAGTATAGATGTATAGTAGGTTTATATAATTATTTTCTGATATTTGCAAAATGATGAAATTGCCTGACAATTCACTTCTCATAACATATCCCTGTCACTAAACAATGAATAAATGTATAATATAAATGGGATACTACATAGCCCTAAAAAGATTTATAGTATACTTTTATTGACATGAAAATTAGTATGGTGACCACATAAGTTTGTTAAAAAGCATCATTTCCCCACATTCCAAATAATTTGACTACATAAATAATATACATATACATACTAATGTACTTATATAAGCATGTATTTAATTATGCTCTTGAGACTGAGAACAAGTTAAAGACAAAGTAATATTACCACGTCTGTTCAAAAGTTTCTCTGAGGGGCCTAGTTATTACAATAAGGGGAGGAAAAACAAATCACAAAAATTTCAAAGAAAGGGTAAAACTTCTTCCTTCACAGTATTGCTCACAGGAAATAAATAGGTAGGAATCTCCAAGTAAATGATTAGAACTAGTAAATTATCTTAGCATGGACATAAGAAACAAAGTTAACAATAATTGACTTTTCATATGCAGGTAGCAAAATGTTTTCTTAAAAAAATAAAACTTTCCAAAATTCTGTTTATAATGGAATCAAAACTTATCTAGGAATACATTTAACAAAAATATCTATGGGCATGATTTTGAAACTATAAAAAAACTGAGAAAAATAAAGACCTAAGTAAATGTTTATGTATTGAAAGGCTCACTATTGTTAAGATGGCAGTTCTCTTGAAGTTGGTGTATAGAATCAGTGTATTCTTAATAAAAACATCAGCAGATATTTTTGTAGAAATTTATAGGATGATTCCAAAATTTATATGGCATTAAGTAAATAAATGAAGATGAAAATGGATTTGGGGGAGTTATCAAACTTATTTTATTACTTACAATGAAGCTACAGTTATCATGATGGTATGCATTTATACCAAATTTTTGGTATTTTCACCAAATTTATATATTTATAAATATTTAAAGAATTTGACCAGAACATTTATATAGGTAATTTGACCAGAATATTTGACCAACTATATTTTGAAAAAAATTGAAAAGGTAATTTAATGGTGAAAATGAAAATCTTGACCACAAGTGCTACTGAGTCAGCCAGATATATATGTGGAAACAAAATGAAAACCTGCACCTACCTCACACACCATACAAAAATATGAATAAGATTGCAGACTACAATGCACAATATAAGTTTGGTACAAAAAATCTGCCTTTGGGCTAATAGCTTCTCTAAGGTTTTAAGTTCCAGTTCCCAAATATGAGAAGACAAGAAGTACTACCAGATAGCAGAAGAAAGTTTCTAAATGACAGGCACCAAGAAAAAATAATGCAATTTAGTAGAAAGAACTTAAAGAAAATCATCATTAAAACCCCCAGAAAGAGGTCCTCCCTGGTGGCGCAGCGGGTTAAAGCACTGCACTGAGAAGCTAAAGCCACTTCAGCATGAGTTCAATTCCCGCCTGCCCCAGAGGTGACCACATGGCGCTGCAGACCTCTCCTGACCCGCCCGCTGCTCCCCTCAGCAGTGTACTTCCTCGATCGGCCTGTTCTGCTCCCCACTCTGTCTCTGGTGAATCCTCTCGCCGCCCCTGAGCCTCTGGCCTGTACCCCAGTTCTGTATGAACAAATAAAAAAATCTTTAAAAAACAAACAAACAAAAAAACCCAGAAAGAAAAAATATTTTACTAGTATAAAAATACTTTTTAAAAAAGTGCTAGAAAAAATACTCAAAAATAAATTGGAAGTAAAAAGTAAGGAATTTCTTCCTATAAGTACTATAAAACCCAAACTTAAACAAAACTAAAACCAAAAATGAAAGAAAAGACATCAGTAGACTGCTACAAAATCAAGAAGTTTCAGAAAGAGGTGGGAGAAGGAACTCATCAGTAAATATTAGTATCACTTTTTAATATAGAGTATATAATTTTCTATAATGAAAAAGCCTTGCAAAGTTGTTGAAATGAATCTACATCAAGGTCCATTATGTTTCAGAATAGCAGATATAGAGAGATTATAAGAGCTTCCAAGGGACAAAACCTGAGTCATATAAAATAGAAAAGGAATTAGAATGGGTTCAGGTTTCATGAAAGCAATACAAAACTATAAACTAGAGCACTACCTCCTAAATTCAAAGGAAAAATAATTTCCATTTAGAAATCCATAATACCAATGAGGTGTAAAGGCAGATTGTCAGTGAAGTGTAAGAACGATCATAAAACATTAACTTCCTTGTATCCTTTCTTGGGTGGCTATGAAGGATGTACTCCACTAAGGCCAGGGAATGAAACAAGAAAAAGAGAGATACTGTCTCTTGGAAAGGGGGTTTCAACTGAAGAGAGGAGTAAGCTCCTTTCTATGAAAGTGAAGACACATCTATTTGTCAAATATAAAGGTAATGTTATTTTATATATTGTGTGTATTTTAGGGGTATAGGTTCATACCTCTTCAGATGTATGTCACCACACCCCACCCACTACCAAAGTATCAGAAATTCTCTACCATAGAACACTGGGCACTCCACCTCCACTCTACCTGCAGTCAGAATTTTAGGGTTACTTTAAGTTTAGTTTTGCCTTTTCCTTTTTTTCTTAATGTTCCTTTGTTTTTTCACTTATATATGAGTGAAATAATCAGTATTTGCTTTCTACCTTCTGATTTATTTAGCCTGGAAGAATCCCTTCTATAAAATTTCTAGAGCTTTGTCTAGAATTTTCTCTCTTATTTATTGAGCTCTTACATCCTAAATCTGTTATTTTCTTATTTAATGCGTCCATTTTTACCTTCAGTTTGTTCATTTTACTTTTGAGTTCATTCACTTGTTTTATTTCTCTGATTAACTTTTCCAAGTTCTCTTATTTTGCTTTACTTGCCTTTCTGCATTTTCTTCTAAGTCTTTGCTTTTCTTTATTATAGCAATTTAAACTCTCTATCTGATAAGGAGATGCAATCTTCCTTGTCTTTGTGGCTCAATTCCAGAGAGCCGTTTTCACCTTGTGTTGTCATATTCCCTTAAGGTCTCAAAGTGCTATGTATTGTTTGCCCATTTTGCTACTGTTAGTCTCCCTACATAGATATTTTAATGTGTGTAGCAGTAACTTGCAGAGTTGAACAAATTGTACTTCTCCCGCGGGTGCTGCTATGGTTTTATTTTAGTTTACTTTTTATTTTTTGGGTCTTTGCTGACTTGTATAATTTCTGAGATTTGTTTTTCCAGCTACTGAGTGAGTAAGGTAAGGTATGGCAGGGACCTGGAGGGGTCCAGCTGCTGGTGCACATGTGGCACTGGTTGGTTGTGGACCACAAATATCCCTTTTATTTGTGGTAACAGATCAGAGACATGGCAGTCTGTACGCTGTCATTGTACCTCTGGGGATTAGCATCTGACCCAAGGGATGAAGGTTAGTCCATAGTGCCTTGTCAGCTTGCATAGGGTACCCCAGCTCCTGTGATGGGTTTCCCCTCATCCAAGGGCATGCGTCTTCAAACCTTTTCTATTCTTTCCTCCCAGCAATCTTGGCAGAGCTGATAGCCCTTCCAAATGTATCCTGTGCTTTGGAACACAGCCTCTACTCCCTTTGATGAAGGGTGAGTAACTATGTGTGTCCTTTGTTAAAGCCTGCATACAGATGCTCTGGTGTCCATGTTCCACTGATAGCCAAAGACTCTCTCAGTGCAGTGTCCCTCTAGTTACCTACTGGCTGTTGTTATTTTTGGAATAAAAACAAGGGATCTATTTTATTGCCATCTGGGTGATCTGTGGTTTACCTTTAGGAAGAAGCCATGGGATTGTATCTCAGAACACCTGCAGTATCTCTCAAAAACTGCTAGCGGTGTTGCCAACACCTCCATGGTAAGGGATCACTGTGCTGCTCTGAGAAAACAGAACAGTATGGACTAGACACTGCCTCTGTCTGCACTGCCCACAGGTCAGAATTGTATGGAGAAATTTCTTCAAGAAGATAACATTGATACAACAGCTGTGGAATAAATGCTTTGAGAAGATATTTTAGAAAAGTAGGGAAGACTTGAAATTGACTTATGTATAAGGATATAGAATGTTAAGCAATTGGAACAAAAACCCAAATGATTGTTTGCTCCAGCATAAATAAAATACTGCACAGGGAAGGGATTTCAAACAAGTTTTATTATCTGGATCATTTCTAAATTACATACATAGCTATGATTATGTAGTTGCTGAATAACTAATCAACATTTTATTTAACTCTACTAGGAGTGGCTGGAACATGGGGACTATGCATGTATTTGGAAACCAGGAAAAGAAATAAAGAGTTAAATCCTTACCTTCCATACTTGACAGATAGTGTCCCAAACTGAAAAAAGAAATCTAGAAATAGTAATATAACCAAATTCTTGGATAGATACCAAAAGAGTCATCTAAAAGAATTACAAATGATCACTTTACGGATGAAGAAATGAGGATAGGATGTCTTCAGACTGCTACTTGTCTTAACAAATCTTATAGAAGTAGTTGACTCTTGGACTATATGCATATATAGACTGCAAAGTCAAATATTATAAATATCCTCATCTATCATAAGGAACAAAAACTGTGAGGGAATATATACCAGTTCTAGATTTTCCAACCTCCAGAAATTTCTAATTATATTGATGAAGATTGGAAAACTTCTAACATTCTACCCAAGCATATGATGATATTATGGATTCTGACATTAAACTCTTTGCTCTTATGTTGCTAAAACTCTAGGTAGTTTCATGTATGAGTTATATCTAATGTAGCCAGGATATAGATAAATAGTAAAAAAGTGAAAATATCCAGGTAACATTATACCACAGCAGTTTTGGGTAATTAAATTTTGTGATGTGGGGGACAGAGACAATAGGAAGGTTGTTCCAATATCAACTAATTTTTTATCAGAATGGTCACATATGAGGCAAAAAGATAACAAAAATACACTATCAGATAGGCAAGAAAATTAAAGATGTTAAGGACAGATTTGTTTAGAACAGATTAAGATATTAGATCATGAAGGAAGAAATGAAAAAAAGATCTTACTCTTCATTGGACTAATAATTAAGTTCAAGGGAAAGTTTTCTGCATTGTAAAAAGTGGGAAATTTTGAAAATATTTCTTTATGAAAAACCATGCAAATATTTATTTAAAAAGATTCACCTCTAGAGTAATTTCTTCCTCTTAGACATCTCTATTTTTTTTTGTAAATAATTCAAGGTGTCTTCGTATTTCATCCCCCCCCTTTTTTTTTGAAACCTGGACATAATTCCCTATAAAAATAATTACAATTTTGTTGGATACATGATGTCGACCATCTGATGATTCTGTTTAAAGAAATCACCAAGATGACTTGACTACCAGTAGAACTGAGAAATGATCCAAATGGAGGCTCTCTGTCTTTCTCTTATTCTTTTACTGTGTTTTCTACCCACCCTTCCCATGTAGAAGCCCTTCTAGAAGTCTTAAGATAGTCATGTGCTCTTTATACTACTGGACAGTATATATGGCTGAACTCAGTTAAGGTGGCAAAGATCCACTTACATTTGAGAAGCCCAAGACAAAGCTTTGTAAATATGTTTCCGTACTTATTAGAACATCCACCTAACAGTCAGGAGTGACCTCCTTTTTTCTTTGATTTCTCCTTGCCTTCTGTCTTTAGGGGCTGGTTTACAAACCAACAACTGACATGTCAGCCAGAGGAATGGGTCTTGGGAAAAAGGTACTCTCAGGAATTCCCAAGTTGGCCATCAATCTCTATGTAGGGAGGAGTGACTTGTTAGGGGCTTGTGGAACACTGTGTTAGCTTGGGGATAACCCCCATACTGACTGGTTAATGTGTTCGAAGAATTGTGCATAGCAACACTAGAATAAATAAGAGAAATTTATGGCTGTCATGGTAAGCTGGCTACTGGGGCAGTTGAGTTGGCCATCCATGTCCAGCTAGAGGTTGAAACTTTGGTTAGAGAGTTGGGAGAAGAGCTGAAGTTGGAAAAGGACATGTGGTTAATAAATACTGCTCAGAAAGGTGGGAGAACATGATATAAACCGGAGACCTAAATGTGTTGCTTTGCAAAAGCAGGAGAGTGCAAGCTGCCAAGAATTAGGGTTCAAGTACTTTTGGCTTCTGGCAAAGCACAGACTTGGGAAACCAGGGGCCGACCTTCCAAACCTATTGCTGAAAACAATCAAGTTTTATGACCTTAGGAAAGGCAGTTGACTTTTCTGAAGCTTTTCATAACATAAATTAGGAAGTTTGAACTAGATATTTTGAATATCTTTCCTGGTATAACATTTGATGTCTTTCTATATGATTCAAAGAATAACAGAACAGGGAAGGTTTTGGCATTCTAAGAGCACACCCAGTTAGGGGGTGATTAATAAAATGTTTATTTATAATACTCTTGCATAAGAAGATATAATGAAAACTGATGTAAAACCTACCAGTAGGGCAGGAGATTAATGATTTCTCTTGTTTGGTTTTTTTCCTTGCATGTCCTTGTTTTTCAGGCTTCCATATTTCATTGTCTTCCTTAAGACAAACCCTCTTCTGTAATGAGACCTTTACTAAAACTGCAGAATAGCAGTCGGCATAAAGTAATTATGGTTTTCATGGACTTATGTTTGTTTTAGGAATACAAAGTGCCCTACTATCAGCATGTGTAAAGTATTTTAAAGCAGAACAATATGTAAAACCAAGCGAAACAAAGCTGAGAAAATTGGAAGTATTCTACTAGACAGAGATGTACAAAGTGCGGTAGACTGCAGCCCCATCAAAGCTCTAAACATCTATTTGTTTTTTCTCTGTGTGATTAAAGGTACTATTTATGTACTATCTCTCTCTCTTTTTAAATTTATTTATATATTCATGCGGAGGGTGAGAGAATTCACCAGGGACAGAGTGGGGAGCAGAGCAGGCAGATCGAGGAAGTACACTGCTGAGGGGAGCAGTGGCGGGCCAGGAGAGGTCTGCCACGCCATGTGGATCACCTCGCCATGTGGACCACCTCCGGGACAGTCGGGGGATCAAACTCATGCAGAAGTGGCTTAAACTTCTTAGTGCAGTGCTTTAACCCACTGTGCCACCAGGGAGGGCCCGTACTATCTCTTTTAAGGGTGGGATGATGTTGAGAAATTCCATGAAGAATTCAGAAAGCTGTCAAAATCAAGTGTCAGGATTATATCTTTATGTCTCATGGTTCATAATTTACTCCTTTATCCCTTTTATTTGGTGCAGAAGGAGTGTATGTACTGTAAAAGTTTAGAAAAATATTCTGTTACAAATATGACTATTGAATTTCCTATGAGTTTTTCAATATTTTCTGTGTGGCTTGAATTCATCCTAAGAATACTGGGAAAGTTTTAAAACTATCCTTTGAATCCTTTCAGAATAATTGATGAAAAAAGCTAAAATGCTATTTACTTTTTCTTTTTTTTAAGATTTATTTATGCATATAGAACTGGGGTACAGGCCAGGGGTGCAGGGGTGGTGAGAGAATGCACCAGAGACAAAGCGGAGAGCAGAACAGGCAGATTAACGAAGTACACTGCTGAGGGGAGCAGCAGCCACAGGAGAGGTCTGCTGTGCCATGTGGATTGTGCCAGGTGGGGGATTGAACTTGCACTGACTTGGCTGTGGCCAGCCTGCTGTGCTGTGCTTTAACCCCTTGTGCCACCAGGGAGGGTCTGCTATTTACTTTTACCACTGAGAAATATGGAACTCAAACTTATCCATCAGAACTCTTTTTATTCAAATTTGGCTATTTGTAAGTAACTGCAATATGCAATATACTTTATATGAAACAAAGTATTTCTAGAATAAAGTTCATACACATTACTTCTAAAGTAAATATACAATGGTATTCTCAAAGTCAGTTTTTGAGGGGGAATGTATAACATGTATAATGCATATAGGATTTTAAGTAGTATATTCTACTACTTGGGTAGTGTAAATGTTATCTGTTGGTTGAGCCACACTACATGAAAAAGAAACTTGGATTGGAAGAAATATGATAAAATATAGTATTTTATCTCAAATTCTTTTTTTAAATTTTACTTTATTAAGGTCATTTTTCAAAATTTAGATAACATTAGTTTTTAACACTCTTTATGGTTCAGAGATAAAGGATCTTTACAACCAAGGCTGGTTTCAATATTTTTGTTACTTCATAGTATTGTGTCATAATACTATAATTGTATCAACTAATAAGTTAATGTTGTGAATAACGTTAATATTCATTACCTTATTGGCCCCAAAGGTGACCACCAAGGAGGCCATATTAATGTTGATCCTTATATTTTTGGCTCACTAGCTTACATGGGGATTGGGTCTTAGCTTGATATCCACCTCCCTTACTAGCTCTTCCAACTCTTCTTGAACTATGATAATGACTGGGAGTTTCTAGCAAGAGGACAGTCACACATGCATGGGGACTAATCAGCTATTCTTTTGTTCTGTGTTCTTAATAAAAAGGTGTTGCCTGAGAACACAGCTCACTCACTTCTCTTGATTACCTGTGCCATCTAGTTCTCTCATAGCTCCTTTAGGACCTATCTGCAGTGGTCCTTCCTCTCAGCAATGGAAGGGAGTTTTCTCCCTCATATTGCTTTTTACTTTTCCACCTGAGTTTTAAAGCAACATGCACGGTGTTTTCCTTTAAGTTTTATAACATTATTCACTTTAGCTTTTATTTGTGGCCTCTGTTATCTAAAACTGAGTCCTTGTTCTCAGCACTGTCCTCTATTTCCATTCCCCTTTTACTTCCATCCTCCCCTCATGTCCTTTTTTTCTCCTTCAGACAACAAACACATAACACTTCCTTAAAAACTATCATACACACGCAAAGTGTGCTAGAGATGATGGGAGGGACAGGGTTCTGTATACTAGATCAACAATTGCAGCTGACTCAGACTAAACAAATAGTGATGTAACAAAGGTGCACACCAGAGAATTACTGTTTGAATTTTATGCCCAGTCTTTTATAAGTATCATATCGCCTACTATAGAAAAGCACTTTTAATTTTTTGTGTCTAGTAATGGAATATTCATCCTTGAGATGTGGTGAGTTTCTCACAATACATTTAAACAGATATATGGTCAACCTTAAAATTTTCCAAAATGTGCTATTTTCATTGCTGGGTAACAAAAGATTCTTGAGGAACATCCATTCTGTATTTTGCACAACACTGGAGTTTGTAAAGATTTTCATATACAGTACAACATTTTAATTCTTGCAATTGTCCTGTGAAATAAAACAGGGATTATACTTAGGAACTAAGGAAATGAGCTCAAAAATTAATATTTTAATTAATTTTGGGACTAGAAAATAACAGAACTGGAATCTGATCCCAGGCCACTCATGTATCTAACTTTACATATATGCCCATTGAATGTCCACCTTTTGGTTGGCTGGTAAGGACTGTTGCTTCATTGGGTTAAAGAAGTGAACATACATGAGATTTTTTTTCTTCTTTGCTTGCCATAAAGTCCCAAGATGTCTTGTATCACAAAAGAGCAACCAGAAAATCCTCTGGCTTCATTTTCTTTCTTCCCTCCCAGCTGGGCTGAACTACTGGCATTGGCTTCTGTGTTTCTTTGGGGCAGATGTCTTTCATCTCTATATTCCTGCCTTAAACTACATAGAATTGCTCCGTTTAAAAATATAATTAATGAAAGAATGGATTGGGGGGGGAAGTGGGAGAGATGGTTGGAAGGATGGATAGGGCGATCTGTTCCCCCATACCCCACCCCACCAGCGTCTAACTCCAGAAGTATTACCCAGTTCTTGAAGACTTATATAGCAGCTGGTGTTAATGATATCTCCTTAACCCTTCAGCAGAGACATTTTGCCATATTGTTTCCCCTAGGTGGCCTCTAAGGGGCCATAATTCACCGGTCCTTTTGATTTGCTCTTCTCTTAAGCCCAGTTTACTGTGAATTCACTATGTCTAAATTGTTCTGGAACACTGTGTTTGCTCAAAAACAGACTACTAAGCAAGCAAGGCTTCTTTGGGAGACTGCAAATTCAGGACTCCAGGACAAGCAGTATAGTTGCTGTATGATTTATGGCTGGAGGTATACACTCCTGTGTGTTACTGGTCAATGATGATAAAGTAGATATTTGTACCTCTATAGATTTCTTGTTCCCCTTTCAATGCTACTGGCTAGAAGTGTTTAATCAGGTATGAAGTACTGGTGGTGGGAAAACTTTTTCAGGTTGCTAATGTACTATGGACATTTATTCAGATCTAATCTGCTAGTTTAGACAAATGTTATTTCACATTTACCTGCATAATTTTGTCTGCTGTTCTTTCTCAGATGGTTGGTTCACAAATTCATTTCCCTTAGTAAAATCTCAAATTGTGCTCAGTACACTCAGGATAGGAAGAGACCAAATAAAGAGGAAGGCCATCCCAAATTGGTGGGTAGTGGTTTTAATAAGTAAAGGAATTTACTTAAGAGACTTGAGATCTTAAAAGCTTATAGGAGGCCATAATGGGTTTATAGAGTCCAGATGATAGTGCATAACACATGGCTATCCCAAGGCTGTGTCCTTGAAGGACTACTATGCAGGAAGTATGGGCTAAACATACATTCCCAATATAGAAGAAGGGATAAAGGGGCCCGGATTAGGTTCAGTTCTTCAGTAACATGTAGTCATTTTTCCTAAGGGATTTTCTCCAATAACTTCTGAGCAGATAAAATATTTTAAGATAACAGGCTGGCAAGGTCTCTGATCCATAGTTTTCCTTTTGACTTCAAATCACTACTGAGGCAAATTAAGAGTTCAAGGAACCACACAACTTTACTACCAAAGGAGGTCACCTGTACCTCCTCCACTAGTTGGAACAAGTTTGCTAAATAGCAGCAGCCTCTAATAACTAATAATTGCCTTTTCAAAATTGGGATGGCAGTGAATATTTGAACACAATGCCTATGTATACTTACATGTGTTTACTGCATTGCTGTGTTGTGGGTATCCAAGTTCTATCTAAAGGTTTTGGTTGTGTTTCTCAAAGTGTGATCTCTCCACCAGCAGCTAATCAGTGTCACCTGGGAACTTGTTAGAAATTCAAATTATGCCTCAAAAAATCTGGGATGGGACCAGCATCTCTGTGTTTTGATGCAGAATTGATGTTGATAAGAACTCTGGTTTTAAGATGTCAACAAGAACGAGCCTTTTCCTTTCTGTCCTTTTAAATAGTTATGTGGACAAATTTAAACTGTCCCTTTTCTGACTACAATTGAATTATACTTAAAACAATTATTAATACCTTTTTTTTGTGAAGTATATGTTAATTATATTAGAAATTCCATTCATCCAATGTATGGGTGCCCTCAAAAATGAGGACTCCAGTATAAAAACTGAAGTAAAATACATGTGCAAACAGTTTTTAGTATTGAAGAGTTCTAACAAGGCCTACCTGTGCACAGACAATATCCATCAAAATTACCTCTTGGCCCTCCCTGGTGGCGCAGCGGGTTAAAGCACTGCACTGAGAAGCTTAAGCCACTTCCGCAAGAGTTTGATTCCCGCCTGTCCTGGAGGTGACCACATGGCGCGGCAGACCTCTCCTGACCCGCCCACTGCTCCCCTCAGCAGTATACTTCCTCCATTTGCCTGCTCTGCTCCCCACTCTGTCCCTGGTGAATACTCTCACCCTCTGCATCTCTGGCCTGTACCCCAGTTCTGTATGAATAAATAAATAAATCTTTGAAAAAAATTACCTCTTAACACTACTTAACATTACTTAAGAAAGGAGTAAAAGAAAATGTGGGAGTAAGGTAAAAACATTAAAAAAATACATTAAAGAAGAGGCATTCAAAGAATCAAACATAAGAAGTAGCTTATGTTTAATCATAGATAAAATGCTTTGCAAAGTACTAAGAGGGGATGGCTATGCATTTAATGACTCTAGGTTAAACCTCGTGCTTTAAAATTTTATTGTTGTTTTAAATTTCTTGGCGTTTCATCCTTCTCTGATAGTCTTGGGGCATTATTGGGGTTACCTGTGGTAAGCACATTAGTTCATGATTGCCCAGCTAGTATTTATTGATTGGTTAATATATACTCCAACCTGGGTTAAAATAGAATGCTGAAAATACCTCACCTGCTTTTTTTTTTTTGGACAAAAGCAGATTAAATACAGATTGAATATTTCTAAAGAGGAATTGAGAGGAAATGATAGGTATGGAAGGGAGAAAAGTATCATTAAATATTGCTATAAAGCAAAACACACAGATTTAGAGATCTAATTAGCTTTATTAATAGTTTCATAAAGGGACCTCCCTGGTGGTGCAGTGGTTGTAGTCTCAGGGCTATCAAGCTATCCCCCCCCCCCACTGTCCCCTCAGCAGTGTATCTCAATAGATCTGCCTGTTATGCTCCACACCTGTCTCTGGCGAATCCTCTCACCCCCAAACCTCTGGCCTACACCCCAGTTCATATATGCATAAATAAAAGAATTTAAAAAAAAAAAAGCTTTATGAATCGACAGTACTTCTAGTTTTGGTCATGACCTCACCTGTTTTTTAACAAGTTTACAATCTGGGGAGATGGAGTAAAATGAAAACATTTGGGCCGAAAAAACCAACTTACTCAAAAGTGAGGTGTCATGATACATATTGCAGTGCAGGGGGAGTGCATTCTGGGCGGGGTGTCACTCTGTGTGTTCAGTGTTTAAGAAAGGTGACTCGGAGGCCAGTGAACCTCACAGGATGCTCACTATTTGTTTTCAGAAATAGCCTCAGTTCATCCCCTTCCTGTAACTCTGTCCTGCAGCCATGCAACTTTTTAGCAGCTCTCATGTAAAAGGATTACTACTGCACTCTTGGAATTAGTGCTGTTTTTGTAATGGTGATAGTGGTAGGTGCCAGTTCTGAAGCTAGGTTTTGAGTGATGTCGTGTGCTTCTGGTGACTCTCTTGGAACATATCTGTGAACAAGCCCAGGCTGAACCTGTGAAGGAAAAGTGACCACCTTCTTCAAGAGAAAATTTCTCTCAGTTGAAGCCATCTGAGATCTGTGACTAATCAGCCCCAACAGAGCCATCAATGAGCCCAGCAGAGAGCAGAAGTGCCTTCCACCTCCTCCCTCTGCAGCTGAGCCCAATCCAAGTTGCCAGCCCCTAGAATCCTAGCTAGATGAGTGGATATTGTTATAGGCCAATACATTTTGGAGTGGTTGGTCATACAGCAGTTGATAACTAATACAAGTTCTGAAAGCCATAAGGAGAAAGTGTTCTAGGCTACTGCTGTAACTCCCAAAAGATCAAGAGTGAGACATGTGAGAAGACAGGACAAAGAAAAGCATAGAAAAGCATAGAGACCAGTTCTTAGCAAATAGCTAAGAACATCTGGGTTGAAGGGACCATAGACTGGAGGTTAGCTCTGCACACTCCATGGGCATATGGGCCATCTCTGAAGCACTCCATCAAGGCATAACACAAAGGAATCCCTCTGCATTGAGCATTAGGATTAGCGATTAGCTGAAATTTAAAGTGAGACATTGTTTTTTTTTTTTTTTTAAAGACAACTACATTATGCCAGTTTAAAAAATCTTTGTGGTTTATAATTTTTTTTTTTTAAACAAGTGTCCAAAGTGCTAGGGCAACTTGTAGTATTCCCGAATAAAGGCTAGTCTGAAGTTAGTGAACTTTAAAAATGTTAAATTTCACAACGTGAATCCCATTGAACAGCAACTTCAACTCAGATTTATTACGCCATTGAATATACTTTTCATCATAAAAGTGTAAGGAAATGTTTATCCATAAATGCTAAAAATGTACACTTTTTCTACTCGCTTGCAAAGAACATCCCTGGGAGATGACTGATTCAGGTTTTTGAAGAAACTAATTAAATTTGGGAGGACAAGAGGGTGTGGAGGGAAGTTGAATGTGGGGGTAGAATGGAGGTAGGGTGCCCATGAGGCATTCACATGGCGGTAATATTTAACATAGAGTCCCTCATATCTGGGGCCTTTTGTTCCAGTAGTCACCAAAATTTTCATTCAGTTATTTTTCTAACAAAAACTTATTAGTTTGACAAAGTGCCACAAACTTTGTACAAAATGACCTTATCGAGCAGCTATTTCATTCAAAGTATGCTCATCTCAGCAGTGCCACACACGTCTTAAGACTTCGAATTTCAACAGAAGAAAAGGCAGGGATGGTCAAGGTTCAAGTATGCCACAAGAAGGGAGCGACGAGGCGTCATACTTGAAGCGTTCCAAGCGTGCGCGCGTTTCAAGGAGAGCGAGCGCGACGTAAAGTTGGTTTAATTGGCGCTTGTCTCCTGTGAACATGTTGCTCTTTTGACTCTCAAGTAACCGGTTCACCCAAAACTTTTCAGAAAGGAGGACCAGCAGCTCCCACGCCCCCGCCTTCCTTCTCAACCCCCCCTCCCCTTCCCCGCGATTGGGCGTCCTGCGTCGGCTAACAGGTTCCCGATCACTGAAGCGTCACCTCTGGCTCCCCAGTAAATCTCCGCAGCCCACTCGGACTGCAGCCTCTTTGCCGCCTGGCTTCCCATTGCAGCAACCGGGGCGACGGGGAGCGGAGGCGCGCAGGCAGGGAAGAGCGAGGACGACAAACTCGCGGCAGCGCTCGGGAATCAGCATGGGGAAAGGCGGCGCGGGGCGAGTTCGCATCACAGGTAAACAGGCTGGCGAGGCGCAGGGCGCTGCCGCCGCCGCCGCCGCCGCGGCCACCCAGCGATTTCCAGGCACGCAACTCCGCCTCCAGGGCTCTCTCCCCGGCGCTCTCGCCCAGCCGCTCGCTCGCCGTCTCAGCAGCCGCCGCAGCATCACTTCACACAAAGGACTGCTACCCGCTGAGCAGCTCCGCCACCTCCACGTCCTCCTCCGGTGACAGCAGCCCCGACAGCAGGGCTGGGCGCAGCGGCGGCGGCGGCGCCGAGAGGACCTGTCACTCCCAGCCACCCAGGCGGTGGCAGCAGCTTTCCCCCCTTTTCTGTTTTGCTTAGAATTTTTTTTTTGCCTTCATACCTCTTCACCTTTCTGTGGTTCCACCCACCTCTCCCTCCCTTCCTCCTTCTCCCATAAACAACTCTCCTACACCCCCCCGCAAAGAAATAAATAAGGGGGAGGGGGAGAGGAGTGGTGCCGCGGGGAAGAGGAGAGAGGAAAGGGGCGGCAGCGTGAGAGAGCCCGGCAGAGTCCGAAC